>NC_073693.1:52398327-52711242 GCF_029784155.1 Uranotaenia lowii
AAAAATTACAAAAATTACAAAAATGACAAAAATTACAAAAATGACAAAAATGACAAAAATGACAAAAATGACAAAAATGACAAAAATGACAAAAATGACAAAAATGACAAAAATGACAAAAATGACAAAAATGACAAAAATGACAAAAATGACAAAAATTACAAAAATTACAAAAATGACAAAAATGACAAAAATGACAAAAATGACAAAAATGACAAAAATGACAAAAATGACAAAAATGACAAAAATGACAAAAATGACAAAAATGACAAAAATGACAAAAATGACAAAAATGACAAAAATGACAAAAATGACAAAAATGACAAAAATGACAAAAATGACAAAAATGACAAAAATGACAAAAATGACAAAAATGACAAAAATGACAAAAATGACAAAAATGACAAAAATGACAAAAATGACAAAAATGACAAAAATGACAAAAATGACAAAAATGACAAAAATGACAAAAATGACAAAAATGACAAAAATGACAAAAATGACAAAAATGACAAAAATGACAAAAATGACAAAAATGACAAAAATGACAAAAATGACAAAAATGACAAAAATGACAAAAATGACAAAAATGACAAAAATGACAAAAATGACAAAAATGACAAAAATGACAAAAATGACAAAAATGACAAAAATGACAAAAATGACAAAAATGACAAAAATGACAAAAATGACAAAAATGACAAAAATGACAAAAATGACAAAAATGACAAAAATGACAAAAATGACAAAAATGACAAAAATGACAAAAATGACAAAAATGACAAAAATGACAAAAATGACAAAAATGACAAAAATGACAAAAATGACAAAAATGACAAAGATGACAAAAATGACAAAAATGACAAAAATGACAAAAATGACAAAAATGACAAAAATGACAAAAATGACAAAAATGACAAAAATGACAAAAATGACAAAAATGACAAAAATGACAAAAATGACAAAAATGACAAAAATGACAAAAATGACAAAAATGACAAAAATGACAAAAATGACAAAAATGACAAAAATGACAAAAATGACAAAAATGACAAAAATGACAAAAATGACAAAAATGACAAAAATGACAAAAATGACAAAAATGACAAAAATGACAAAAATGACAAAAATGACAAAAATGACAAAAATGACAAAAATGACAAAAATGACAAAAATGACAAAAATGACAAAAATGACAAAAATGACAAAAATGACAAAAATTACAAAAATTACAAAAATGACAAAAATGACAAAAATGACAAAAATGACAAAAATGACAAAAATGACAAAAATGACAAAAATGACAAAAATGACAAAAATGACAAAAATGACAAAAATGACAAAAATGACAAAAATGACAAAAATGACAAAAATGACAAAAATGACAAAAATGACAAAAATGACAAAAATGACAAAAATGACAAAAATGACAAAAATGACAAAAATGACAAAAATGACAAAAATGACAAAAATGACAAAAATGACAAAAATGACAAAAATGACAAAAATGACAAAAATGACAAAAATGACAAAAATGACAAAAATGACAAAAATGACAAAAATGACAAAAATGACAAAAATGACAAAAATGACAAAAATGACAAAAATGACAAAAATGACAAAAATGACAAAAATGACAAAAATGACAAAAATGACAAAAATGACAAAAATGACAAAAATGACAAAAATGACAAAAATGACAAAAATGACAAAAATGACAAAAATGACAAAAATGACAAAAATGACAAATTAATTTAAAAAAATTACAAATATTACAAAAATTACAAATATTACAAAAATGACAAACATTACAAAAATCAGGAAAACTACAAAAATAACAAAAATTACACAAATTAGAAAAATCACAAAATTTACAAAAATTACAAAATTTACAAAAAATACAAAAACTTCAAAAATTACAAAAATAACAAAAATTGCAAAAATTACAAAAATTACAAAAATTACAAAAATTACAAAAATTACAAAAATTACAAAAATTACAAAAATTACCAAAAAAACCAAAATAACAAAAATAACAAAAATAACCAAAATTCCAAAAATTACAAAAATTACAAACATTAGAAAAATTACAAAAATTACAAACATTACAAAAATTGCAAAAATGACAAAAATGAAAAAAATGACAGAATTGACAAAATTGACAAAATTGACAAAATTGACAAAATTGACAAAATTGACAAAATTGACAAAATTGACAAAATTGACAAAATTGACAAAACTGACAAAATTGACAAAATTGACAAAATTGACAAAATTGACAAAATTGACAAAATTGACAAAATTGACAAAATTGACAAAATTGACAAAGTTGACAAAGTTGACAAAATTGACAAAATTCACAAAATTCACAAAATTGACAAAATTGACAAAATTGGCAAAATTGACAAAATTGACAAAATGACAAAATTGACAAAATTGACAAAATTGACAAAATTGACAAAATTGACTAAATTGGCAAAATTGACAAAATTGACAAAATTGACAAAAATGAATTCAGCTTCTGAATCTGCAAGAGCCGGATTGAGTAAGATACTTTTTTACAACTTTGTTGTTTTACATCTTGAGCAATAATGATGAAATTACAGCTATAAGATTGTGGCCTCCATATTATAATCATACATGCTCACTAGATCGCTACTAGTTAAAATTAGATTTTAAGTGAGTCGTAAATGTTCTCAATTTCAAGCGGCTTAAGAGGACAGCTTGAAGTTGAAAAGATAGCCTGAACGTATCAGTAGAAATTCCAAATAAGTTTAGAGGACAGCTTGAAATGGGAAGGCAAGTTTAGAGGACAGGCTGAACGTATCAGTAGAAATTTCAAGCAAATTGAGAGGACAGCTTGAAATTGAAAGGCGAGTTGGGAGAACAGCCTGAACGTATCGATACAAATTTCAAGTGAGTTGAGAGGACAGCTTGAAATTGGAAGGCAAGTTGAGAGGACAGCCTGAACGTATCAGTAGAAATTTCAAGCAAGTTGAGAGGACAGCTTTGAAATTGAAAGGCTAGTTGAGAGGAAAGTCTGAACATATCAATAGAAATTTCAAGCGAGCTGAGAGGACAGCTTGAAATTTGAAGACGAGTTGAGAGGACAGCCTGAACGTATCTATAAAAATTTCAAGTGAATTGAAAGGACAGCTTGAAATTCAAGGGCGAGTCAAGAACGTATCGATAGAAATTTCAAGTGGATTGAGAGGACAGCCTGAATGTGCCAATAGAAATTTTAAGCAGGTTCAAAGGACAGCTCGAAATAAGTTTCAACTATGATTTGTAAAGGCAGTTTTCCCTTCGAGGAAATAAATTATAATAAACCAAAAATTAGAATAAACCATAAGCTACGTTGTAACGTTAAGGGAAATGAAGAGGGTGAACAAAGCTCGGAGGAATTATCCCCTATCCCCGGAAGGAATCCCCTAATTCTGGTGCCTTTACAGTGCTGGGCAGTGACTCAACCATAGGTTACAAAGTTTGAAAGTCGAATCTAGCATTCAAAAGGCAAAACTTAATAACCACAAAACGATATGCTCTGACTGCAGAATTACGTCAATCACCTATAGTTCTGCCTCGTATGAAGCATTCCTTTGATTTTAAGTGATCATCGTCTGCGCCCCATCCAAAAACTGTCATAAAAAGCTGACTTACTGACTCTTTTCCCGTCTGGGTTTTTTTTTGGCAGTTCGTCTACCTACCTAGAAGTTCTATGCATGCAATTGTTCACCCAGTCACCTCTTCACAGTTGGAAGAGTTTTTTTTTCGCCTGTTAGTTCTCCAAACTTAGACGTTTTTTTTGTCGGTTAGTATTGATAGCCCCACGCTAGACAGGCCACAGGGACGTCTGGGACGAAATGTTCTTATAGAGGAGGAGAGCCGCCAACGAATATTAGCCAGATCAAACACACAACAACTCGCGAAATGATTCTATGATGCTGATGATGATGGTGCTGGCGAAAAAGACCACCAAAAACAATCCGATCAAGAAGTTGATATTCGCGCAAATCTTATGATGGCAAAACCTCGCAAATCTAATATCATCCCGAGTCGAGAGGATCAGCGGGTGAGAGACGCAAGGAAGAGATTTGCCAAATTTTGGCGCAACAGCCAGGAGGAGAAAAAAAAGTCAAAGAAAGAAACCGGAACGCCAAACGGTTGAATAGTAGAAGAGCAATACAAGAAAAAAGAAAAAAAGATTCGCGATCGCTATCGCGAAGAATCACGCGAAGCGAGCGTAGACTTAAGTTTCGGGGTTTCGTCGCTTTTCCCCCTTTTTTGTTCTTGTTGTTGCACCCTCTTTTTTTATTCATTATGGAATGTCGACTGTTGCTGTTGATGATATTTTTGGTGGTTTGTGCATTTTCGGCGGATGGGCGTTTGCGTTCTCCCCGAGTCGGTTAGACAAACTTGCAATTAGACAGCCGGATGCAGTTTGAGTTTCTTTGGGAGATTTGCAGAAATGAATATCTTTAAACTCGTTTTGAACGGGAAAATCTATTTGAATGAATAAAATTATGAAACCCGATTTAATACACTTGATCGTGAATTGTAGCCTTTCTAACAGCCTGTAAATTAAATATCAGTACAAATGACACAAAATAATAAATAGTAATAAAAATTTTGAAATTCCTAATCATTAAATTATTATTAGAACTTCTCATTGGCTTACCAAGGAAAGCGGTCCCAATTTTTGTGTGGAATTTTTTTTGAGGGTTAATTTCGAGTAGGGGGAAGTGTTCCTAAATGCGCATGTTGGGTAATATGCGCATACAGCCGATTGACGATATGGCTGGAACTTCATCATATCTAATCAGTGCAGTTTGAGGGTAATACGCTTTTAACACATGGCATGAAAAAATTAAATTGTTATATAAAGTCGAAAAAATTTAAAAATTCAAAAAAGATTTTTGTCAGTTCTGTTCTAATATATTGAACTTTAATTATCGTGCGTACAGATTCTGTGAACAAAAATTTTAATGGTTTTTCTTTCTTATTCATCTGGAAATCGGAAATTCAACAAATTGAAGCTTTTGGCAAAGTTGTAAATGATAAAATATTGGAATAAGAGACAGGTTCTGAATGCCTATATCAAGGCAGGTTAAATGCCTATATCAAGAAAAATAGATAAGTCTTATAAATGTTTTACTTTTTAACTTTTAAACATTGAATCTACGCTCAAACCATGATTTTACAGCGAAAAAAGAAGAACTTCATACTGATCCGCTTAAAATACGATATGAACAAAATATGGCCATATTGCATACTTAACTATGTTTAATGCAAAAGAACTAGTGATGAAAAAAATTTCACCGAATTTTCAGCCTTGACGTATGCTTAACATCCGTTTCTATCATTTTCAATTAAATAATATCAAAATATTGCAAGTGTAAATGAAATATAGTTAAAAACATAAATATGCGCATTTAACCCGCCAGATTCGGAAATCGGCTATTTTGACTTCTTTTATTAAAAAAATATTTTCACAAAAACTGTTGGAGATTTTAACAAAAAAATTGCTCTAACGTATATAAAACAGATGTCCGCTTATGTGTATATAGTTTTCAGACTTCTATCTATTGGAATATGGGAGAAAATGAGTGCTTTCCTTAATATGCGCATATAGCCCGCCTCTCCCCTACAGAGTGGTCGGGGAGTTCGTCGGATCTGAATCCTATGGACTTGGCTGTCTAGGGTATACAGAAGCCCGAAGTCTACTCTACAAAACATGACGGGTTGGAAGTTCTGAAGCGCCTTCTAGTTGAATCCTGTGATAAAATACCATTAAAAAAACCACCTTCGGGCTTTCTAGAATTTGTGCCTTGAGCTTCTGCAGCGAGTGGTTAAGCTCAAGGACAAAAAATTCTGTTGATACTTACAGTTTTCCGAAGAATCAGCAGAGGAAATCTGCCGCTCCGTCGGCGAAACCAAAACAGTTTGTTTTGGTTCCGCATGCTTTGAGTCAATTCGCAATTGAAACAATAGCGGTGATGATTGATGATGTCAGCTGATGATGGTAAACAAGGTACAAATGTTTACATCATCACACTGTGAAGCCAAACAACTCAATTTAGGTTCGTGGTAACTCACCAGTGTTGCCAGATATTCTGAGTGGTTAGCTCAGAACATCACACAAAAATGAGAAAACTAATAAGTGAGGATATCACTGAAGCGATCGCTCGAACCACCTCCTCCGAAGCACCCGAAGTAGCTTCCATCCATCGAAGACATGCTCGCGCATACTATACGCAGCACAGCTACAAAGCACGAGAAAGATTTTCTCGACTCCAACTCTTTGATCGCTACAAAAAGCGGGAAGGCAAAGTTCAGCAACAAACGTCCAATCTGACTCTGTGTTGCTAAAGTTTCTGGCAACTAACCGTCGCCGAAAATACCTCCTCCTAAGCCACAGAAAAATCAAACTGTAGGCTTGGATAAGCTCATTCATGCTGACTACAGCGTAGCTCCACATCACGAGAGTAACTCTCTCGAACAGCTTCTTCCAATCTCCAATCCTTGCCGAGAGTCCTCCTCCCGGCCATCCTAAGAGTCCTCCTCCCGGCCATCGGAAATATAACCATGCTGCTAACCGCAGCGCGGCTCGTGTCGGCATCGAGAGTAACCCTCTCGGCACCCGACTTCCCAGCCTCGAACTCCAGTGGCACGTTCTGGCCGACCTGGAAAATCTCATTGCCTCTGCGCTGCCGATCCACTACGCTGGTGGTGGTCTGTGCTTGGGTCAGCTCCTGTATGCTGACCACAACGCACAGCCAAAGCACGAGAGTAACCCTCTCGACTATCAGGTCCTCCCAAGTTTTCCGGGGTGGACCTACCGACTTTCGATTTTCCCACGTCATCGTTTGGCAACTGCATGAAGATAACCTCTTCTAAATTTCCATTCAGGAATGCAGTTTTTACGTCCATTTGATGAACGACCATGTCGTATTCGTTCGCCAACGCCAATACGGTCCGAACGCTCTCCATCTTGGCTACCGGCGCATAGGTTTGCCAGTAGTCCAATCCTGGTCTTTGGGAACATCCTTTCGCGACCAATCGAGCCTTGTAGCGACCATCGTCCTTCACGGTTAACACCCACTTGAACAGGATAGGTTTCCTATGACCCGGGGGCAAGCTAACCGCTTCCCAAGTCTTGTTCTCCATCAGGGCTGTCATCTCCTCGTCGATGGCGACCTTCCAGAAATCCCAGTCCTCCCGGCGCTTCAGCTCCGTGATGTTCTGAGGTAGCTCCTCATCAACAACAGCAGCTACGTTAGCCACGTAACGCTGTGTAGTCCCTCTTGTTCGTTGACTTCGTCTCAGGGCCGGTTCACGGGTGACGGTTAGTTGCCAGATACTTCAGCATTGCATTGAATCCAGATGGGTCGCATGCAGCTAAACGTTGCCCTCCGGTTTTATGGATCGCTCGAAGCGTTGAAGCAACGAAGCGAAAAGCCATGAAGCTGCAAGTCGAGAGGATTATTCTCGTGCTTAGTAGCTGCGCTGCGGTTAGCATGCGCCAGCTTGTCTTCGGCGGATGTTTGATGTTTCGGGTGCTTCGGAGGAGGTGGTTTCGGCGACGGTTAGTCGCTAGCGCAGTCAACCAGTTCTTTCAGCGGATTCCTGCCGAGAGTGCAGATTCTCGAAGTCATCGCAAAATGAAGGCTTTGAGAGGGAACGCGAAGAAAGCGGCAAGAGGTTGCTTATCTGGGGTTACCAGAAAACAACGTTCGAGAAAGCAATATGCTTTTCGTTCGCGTCCTGGGGTTATCAGCCACCGGAATCAACGAATCATCGGTTCCGGTGCCAGTCAGCATAGGGCGCGAGACGAGAGTGACTGCGAGAGTAGCGATGGCGAAGATGATGAGGATGATCAAGATTCCGTCAATCTCGAATCGGCCCAGAGACGCAGTCAGCGAACAGAAGAAGGTAATCAACGCTACGTGGCTAACGTAGCCGCTGATGATAAGGAAAAGCAACTTCGAATCGTCAGCAAGCTCAAGGGCAAAAGGGACTGCTTTTTCCGGAAGACCACCGCAGCCATGAAAGACAAAGGAGATTCGGGCTGAACGAAGTGAGGTTATCACTAGACAGCCGTTCAACGATTTGATCGGTTGTTTACAGTTTTCGAGGCCGAAAATTAGTGCTGCGGTTAGCGTACTAAGCAACTACCTGGATGAGAGCGAGAGAAAAATGGATAGCAGCCTTGGAGAAGTACGCGGCATGAGAGGCGGTTGGCTTACCCTAGGTCACAGGTTTCTTGACACAAACGTTCGCTGGACGAAGCTGAACGATGGTGAGGTTATCACCGAACAACCGTACAAAGAATTGATCGGTTGTCTACAATATCGGGCGACATCTTCGAGACCAGATATCTGTGCTGCGGTTAGCGCGCTGAGCAAGTACAAGGCCAGCCTGGCGGATAGGCACTGGCGAGGCCTGAAGCGTATTCTGCGATACCTTTGAGGTACGACCGATACGGCGTTGGTATTCCGCAGAAACGCGAAATCGGAACCACTCATCGGATATGCTGATGCATATTTTGCCAACGAATCCGATGATCGAAGATCTGTATCGGGCTACGCTTACATAATCATCGGAAATCTTATTTCGTGGTCAACGAAACGTCAGCAGACGGTCAGTCTGTCGTCGACCGAAGCTGAGATAGGAGCTCTTTGCCATGCGGTCAAGGAAGGTTTGTAGTTAACAAACTTCCTTGGTGAATTGGGTGTGGATAGCACTCCTTTCACGTTAATGGAGGACAACATCCCTTGCATCCAGTATCTGGAAGAGGTGCGAACTCATCAGCGAATGAAGTATGTAGGTGTGAAGTATGCATCCATCAGGGAGATCATAAGAAGCGGTCAGTTTTCTTTGAGGCACATCTCTGTCGTTTTCCTTGACCATGTCCGGGTTTTCAGCTTCACTTTTTGCCTAGGAGTTTGGCTTTTCTCCGTAATTTCTAATTACTGTTTCCTTCCTACAAAACCGAATCAGAACACTCAGTGACTCAACACAGCAAACTCTTTCAAAACTGTGAGAGTTCACTGAATGTTCCATTCGCTTCGAGGAGGAAGATTTCTCCGCCTTCCGTCCTCTTGCACTTAGCAATATCTGTAAACGAATGACTACTTTTCGAAACCGCCTCAGTATTTATCTCTTTTTTTACCCCTAGCACACGCATTCTGGTGCTCTCGGCGAAAGCAAAGAACCGAAAATACACCCATAAAATTTATGAGTTGCAAATTTTGCAAATGCGTTTTTTTTAAATTTATTAATTTTATCTTTCATGACAGAATTTTATTGACATGATGTATAATTTTTTTTCTTGTTATTTCCTTGTCCATACTACAATTTCTCCCTCTTCTACTCTCAGTTGTAAACATTGTGTAGTGCCCAGGTGGGTGAAATTCCTATCTTTTGTCATTGAATTTGTCAACTATTAAAGTAACGGGCCTACGGTTTTGTGGGCCTAAAACCAACCTGACATTTGACCACTGACTATACTTACTGGACACTCCATTTTTTTTTGTGGATAATTTTTTTCAGCAGTATGTAATGTCGATTCCAGAGTGCCCATCGATCGATTTTGATCAATGCTATCCCAGTTGGAAAGTTCCATCCAACTATCAGAGCAATTTAGACCCAAGGCAATTTTGACAACATATTACGTCTAAACAGGCGAATTTCGCATAGGGTATTTTGTGTCAAGCAGAGGTGCTGTAGACGCCTTAATGTATGCAACGTACTTAGCAGCCTCTTGGCTAGAGCGCAGTTTAAAAAAAAACACCGTTTTACTATCATCTGAATTGAAGACAATCTTCGGGTAGATAAGCTTAAACTACTTTTTTTACACATTTGGATGTTCTCATCATCCAACTAAAAAAATCATCAAGAAATTGACCCTCCTTTGATTTTTCTCCTAGAAAACCAGACCAATTCTCAAAAATTTGGACAGCTAAAAAAAAATTTTATTTTTTTTTCACGTCGGCTTCCGAAAAGCAGGACAAATCCTAAAATATCAGGACTCCTGGAACCTCTGGTTCCAAATTTCATGTCTGTGTGGTAAGTGACGGACTCAAACTAGACCTCAATCCTAGAAAATTATGATTGAATGCATACTACTACAACAATCACTATGATTACCCATTTGTTGAAATTTTGACTTTTCAACTCTGTACCTCTTTCAGAGGAAAACGCCATTAACCTCTCTCCCGATGGATAGAAAAGAAAAAAGATTCTTGCTCGTAACACGCACCTGTCTGTTACTGTACCATTTCTTGTAAAGTGTCAGGTATTTCGCTATCTTTTCAAGCCTATCCTCTGACGCACCTTCTACAACTGACGTTGTATACTACGTTTGACTACGACGGTCAAAGTGTAATTCTCGTGAGATACTTGACTACGACTGTCAAGTATAACATAACGCACCTTATTTTTTTTTTTGCGTTTTAACTTTATAGAACGCACCGTTTTTGTTTTTGCGTGTGACCAAGTATGAACGCATATCCTTTTGCGTATCGCACCATTCGTTTTTGGCAACTTGCATCCCGTCCACCTACCGTTTCTTGGGAGCAGCTGCGCCTTTGTCGTTTTCCTTGACCATGTCCGGGTTTTCAGCTTCACTTTTTGCCTAGGAGTTTGGCTTTTCTCCGTAATTTCTAATTACTGTTTCCTTCCTACAAAACCGAATCAGAACACTCAGTGACTCAACACAGCAAACTCTTTCAAAACTGTGAGAGTTCACTAAATGTTCCATTCGCTTCGAGGAGGAAGATTTCTCCGCCTTCCGACCTCTTGCACTTAGCAATATCTGTAAACGAATGACTACTTTTCTTTTTTTTTTTTTTAAATTTATTTGGTCCTTAGGATTTTAACACCTGGATGTCATTCATCCCTCTCTAAACTTTAAAGTAAAATTACAATTTATCAAATAATTTTGTTGATTTTAAAAATTTGATCATTTTGTTCTCCTCTTCTGGATCGTTGGATAGTGCGGTGCGCAGGTCGTGATTAATCCCATTCAGTGTTCGTTCTTGGTCGTAGCAGGGGCAGTTGATGATGAGATGTTTTACTGTAATTGTCACATTACAGGATGGGCACATGGGGGGCTCGTCCTTGTCCATGAGGTATCCATGGGTAATTCGAGTGTGTCCGATTCTGAGGCGTGTAAGAGCTCTTCGCTCCCAGTAGGATTTTCTGTCGGTCCAGGGTAGGGTGGTATTTTTTATTTCCCGCAATTTTGATGTTGTATTTCTCAGCCATTTTATTTCCCATCGGTTTCGAACGGCGTCCTTGATCCATTTCGTCGCATCCGGGTGTGGGACGTCAGAATTTGGAGGAAGGACCATGCAGCCTCGTGAGGCGAGATGATCAGCTGCTTCGTTGCCAGGGATTTCGGAGTGCCCCGGGATCCAGCAAAGCGTTGCGTTTCTTTCCAATGCCAGTCTGATGATGTCGTCTATCCATGGATGGTTTCTGTTGTTTGAGGCCACTGCCGTAAGTACGCTCAAGGAATCCGAAAAAATAACAGAAGGGTTAGTTGGATGGCAACATTTTTCAAGGGCAACGACGAGGGCGTGTGCCTCGGCGCTGTAAACGGAGCAGATTTCGGGGAGCGGAAGACTCTCTCTGTAGTTCTCGTTGAAAACACCGCACCCAACCTGGCCATTCGGGCTTTTGGATCCGTCGGTGTAAATCTTCCGGTGTGTGGAGTATTTTCGGTTGACCAATTCGAAGAAGTACGGTAGGATCCTTGTACTTCCATCGCCGGCTCGAACTTTCTTCCGCAAGCTAAGGTCAACTTTGGGGAGAGGGGGATTCCAGCTGGGGATTTTTGGATTGGGACGTAGGCTGATGGGAGGAAGTGGAAGGGGACAGGGAAAACTGGTATTGAGGAGTTCTTGGGATCTAAGAATAAATGGCGCGCTAGGTGAACGATTGTGAGATAGCCAGCGGATTGCTTTTGTGGAGAGGGTTTGTAAGGCAACGTGTTCAAATGGTAAAAGGCCACTCTCTATCATTAGTGACTCGATAGGACTTGACCTGAATGCAGAACTAATGGTACGAACGCCTTGGTTGTATAGAGGTGTTAGCATTTCAAGAACCCTACTTCCTCCACGGCTGTAGATGTTTATTCCGTATAGAATAGATGGAAGGAGCCACTGGTTTAGGAAACGAAAAAGGATAGGACGAGAGGCATTGCCACAGTTGTGGCTGATGATTTGGAGTATGTTGAGTTTGTTTTTACAATTTTTACGAACCACATTGGCATGGGTTGTAAATCTTAGTTTGTCGTCAATGTGTACACCAAGGATACGGGTGGAACGAACTATTGCAATGTTGTTATTGTTCATGGTTAGGGGGGGTAGCTTAGAGAGTTTTCTTCTATTGGGGCCAAGGTGGAGGAGTTTCGATTTATTGGCCGAAAAAGAGAAGCCTGCGCTGGGTGCCCATTTGGCAATTGAGTCCACAGCAATTTGGAGTTTGCGACGGGCTAGCCTGGGAAAGGCAGCTTCAGCGGTTATTAATATGTCGTCAGCAAAGACTAATATATTTGTATTAGGGGGGATACATGTAAAGACGGTTTGCATTGCGATAAGGAAGAGTGTGGGGGAGATTACCGACCCTTGTGGTACACCATCGTTGATGATTTTGTGGGTGGAGTACTTTCCATCGAGAAAAACTCGAAAGCGACGGTTCTGCAGGAAACTTTTTATATAATTGCCCAGGTGTCCAACTATTCCCCAGTTCAGCAGTGTTTCAAGGATCAATTTACGGCTCACTCGATCGAATGCTTTCGAGAGATCGAGCGAGAGACATTCGATGTGCATATTTCTCTGAGTTGCATCTTCGAGAATTTGTTCTAGGCAGGAGAGATGGTCATCGGTGCTAAGCCCTGGACGGAATGCAAACTGTCGAGGGTCTAGTAGGTTTTTGGATTCTAGAACATACAGTAGTCGTCGGTTAATCATTTTTTCCAGGAGTTTACCCATACAATCTAATAGCGTTATGGGACGATAATTTTCTAATAGATGGAGATTTTGCTTTGGTTTCGGAATTGGGATGACTAGACCTTCCTTCCACCGGTCAGGAATCGCTCCTGTCTTCCAGATTTCGTTGAATAGGCCGAGGAGATGGAGTTTGCCAATAAGGGGTAGGTATTTTAGTAGCGGATAGTTTATGCCGTCGGGTCCAGCTGATAGACCTTTCATTTTACTAAGAGCTGTCTCGAATTCCGCCAAACTAAAGTCGTCATTGTATCCTTGATGGTCATTGGTGTCGAATGATATATCAAAAGCAGCGTTGGTACTTCCGGGAGGACAACTAACAGACTGAAAAGTGTTACCAAAAGCTTCTGCAAGACATTGAGGATCGTTGCTGAACTTGTTGTTAAGAAGAATGTGAAATTGGCTACGACGATTTTCCCCATTCAGACGTTTCAATTTGTTCCACAGTTTGGAAGAGGGAGTTTCCGGTTGAATTTCGTCTAGGAAATCATTCCAGCTCTTTTCTTTGGCTGATTTAACAGCAGCCCGAGCGGATGATCGTGCGATTTTGAACTCTGCTAAGGCTTCGTTTTTTCGTGGGTCATCATTGGGAATTCGGCGCAGGGCACGCAATTTCTTTCGACGCAACTTGACGGCGTTTTTCACTTCAGGGCCCCACCAAAGGACGGATGTTTTCCCCGGTACCCCACTGGTTTGAGGGATTGACATGACAGCTGATTTAGTTATTAAATCGGTGAAGGAGTCAACGTTGGTGGGTGGGCAAGTTTGAATATTATTCTCAATTCCGATTTGATAGGTGGTCCAGTCGGCTTCTTGTAGTTTCCAGCGGGGGCGAGCGGTGATTTGTGGTGTTGATCCTTCGATAGTTATGTGGATGGGGAGATGATCGCTACCACAGTCATCTTCGATGGTGTACCAGTTGAATCTAGGACATAATACCCAGGAGACAAGGGTAAGATCGAGAGCAGAGGTGTTCCCAGAGGAGGGGTCAATACGTGTGGGGCTACAGTTGTTCAAGATTGTTAGATTATTCGAAATGATAAAGTCCTCAAGGAACAAACCTTTACGACAAGAGTGGGAGCTTCCCCATAGGGTAGAGTGGGCGTTAAGGTCTCCCATGATAATTACGGGGGGAGGTAGTTGTTGGTAAATAGTTTCAAGACCATCAGTAAAATCTTGATAGCTGATTGAGGGGGAGCAATACTGCCGCTCATAGCAAGTCCGTCCCATTTGCGTTTTCATCATTTTTCAGTTTATCGCAGTAAACACATTAATTTCATCTGTAGTTTCAGCAGAAAACTTTGTTGTCAGTACTTTGTTCTGATGAACATTGAAAAAAACCTCAAGTAAATTTGTCCCATTGAACGAATGATCGCAAGTCGGTCCCATATGGCATAAATCATCGCAAGTCGGTCCCACAGCCATAAGGGCCCAGCAAATGATTTTCAACAGAATCAAAACAAAAAAAATAATCCTTATAAAGCGAAAATCTTTCATTAGCCGTTGCAGAGACAGATTCTGTTGATAACTTTGAATTAAAACGCATACAAGTGCCGGATTACTGAAGGACTTTTTACGATTTTTCAATGCCGTTTTTCTCATTTCAACAAAAACGCAAATGGGACGGACTTGCTATGAGCGGCAGAATAGAGAGATACAACAGTGATTTCGAGTGGGGATTCAAGACGGGCGCATATACTATTAAACGGGGATGAGAGTGGTATTAATTTGTAGGGAAGGCCAGTTTTTATTGCAAGACCAGCGCCTTGGCCAGATGGGTCTATTATGGTTGTGTATCCTTTTATTTGATTTGATAGTTTGGATGAGTGTAGAGTTTCCTGGAGGGCAAGCATTGTGGGTTGATACTTGGCTGTTAAGAGTTCAATTTCAAGAGATCGTGCTTTCAATCCACGGAGGTTCCATTGGATTGCGAAGTTGATTTTATTTTTCCTAGCAGGGGTTCGTGGGTGAGGGGAGGGGTTTGGGGAGTTTATTGGTTGGGTGAATGTAGCCATTTCAATTAAAAGGAGGAAAAGATTGGTGTGACTTACCGCTGCTGGAATTTGGGAAGTGTTGGGACGTGTTGACCTTGCCTGAGTTGGGTGGATTTGGTTGGTTGTCCTGGGAGCGTTGAATAGGGTGCTTTACTGGGTTTCGTTCTCGCATTTTCTTTGAAGGGTTCTTTTTCTTTTCCGTGATGGCCACAGAACTTTTTTCACTGCTGGTTTGGGACTCCTCGGAAGAAGCATTTCTGGTACGCTTGGGGGTGGTAAGGTGGGTGGCGGAAGACCGAGTGGTGGTCATACTGGTGTCACTAGCGGTTTCGTCGTCGTCACTGGTTTGTTTTTCTTGGGCTTTTTTGGTGTACATGGCCAGTTGTGCGGTCAGGAGAGCTACCTGTTTTCGAAGTTGGAGGATTTCTAGTTCCTGATTAGAGATGTTCCGTTCTTTGTTCAGCCGTTGTTGGAGACTACTGGAAGCGGTCTGACGGTTCCGGAGTTCTTTTGTGGCTTCTCGGTGGGAAATTCCAGCGTCGGTTCGGATTTTGATAATATCCTGCTCTTCCTTGAAAACAGGACACATACGGCTGTTGGTTGGATGATCGTTCTGGCAATTTACGCAATGGGGTTCGTTCTCGCAGGAGGCATGGACTTCCTTCTCACCACAGGTCATACAGATAGGATCCTGTTTGCAGTTTTTCTTGGTGTGGCCAAACGTGCCACATTGCAGGCACAGCATTGGGCGGGAATAGTAGGGCCGGGTTGGCGTTTGGATGTAACCGAATCGAACAAATCGGGGCACAACAGTTCCTTGTATGGTGAGTACCATGGTGTGGGTGGGTGTGATTTTGCCATCCACCTTCCTCTGGAAGCGGTAAACGTCGATGATTCCTTGGCTTGAAAGATCCTTGGTTAGTAGCTCGTTGCTTGCGCCTTCCACCTCCCGGCAAGTCACAACACATTTGCAAGTGTTGAGTGTCGGATGATGGGTGATGGTGACAGGAGTGGAATCGATGAGATGGTTCATTTTAAGCAATTTTTCCACTTGCTGAGCCGATCGTACCTTCAGCAAGTAGGCGTTTCCGTTTTCTGATGGGTTTCCTCCGATAATTTTTCCGACTGCTTGTTCGATGGACTTAGAGATGATGAATGGGTATGTTGGGAGCTTTGCGGGTGCAACAGGCTTGAGCTGGAGAAACTGAACAGCACCATTTTCATCTTTCGGGTCCATCCATTCCGGAATTCTTCTCGCATTTGGATTTGGTGGATGGGGTGCTTGACCCCATGGTGGGGGATCTTCCCCCATGACGACAGAACTGGCAACTTGTTTGGAACAAGCACCAGAAGCAATGCCACAGTTGATTATAAAAATCCCTTCGATTGGATGTCCGTGTTAGAGGCTACTATCGTACTTTTGACTCACGTACAGACTAGGTAGAAAACACGTCCGGTCGTGTCGACGGTTCGATGGGAACTGATACACGAGAACGCAATGAGAAAAAACTACACTTTACGCAGAGTGAATGGAAAAAACGTCCGATCGGTAACGCGGTCGAATGGACTACTTTTCGAAACCGCCTCAGTATTTATCTCTTTTTTTACCCCTAGCACACGCATTCTGCACTGAACCAAATCGGGCTATAAAATGTATAAGATGATTCTAATAATTATTACCAATACAATGACTAATAGAAACTAACGGTAAATTCATTGAAAATCATAACAAAATCCAATACTTTCTACCAGTTCGACGATATCTGACAGTATCCAGTGAAAGATACTAGAAAATTCAATAAATTTTAATAGCTTTTAACACTTTTTAAAATGTACAGGAAAATCCAGTAGTGGTTCGTTTAATTTTCGATACCTGTTCAGAATCAGAGAAATTAAACTATAAGCTGCCGCCGAACATAAATTGAACTAAAGAATATGGTTAGGTCTATTTCTGATCCCATGTTTGTTTATCAGGTTGGTGCGGAATCGGAAACTTCTTCAGCAGCAAATAATTGAACAATGAGTGATAAAAAAATCCTCAAGAATATTACAACTCGTTGTAAGTTAACATAACTTTTCCAAATTAAATAATAATTTTGTTTTTTCAATGAATTTGTGTTTTTCAGCTCACATTTTATTTAAATGAGAACATCCGGATTAATAAAAATTAGTCATCTGTTCAGAGAAACTTTCGGGCGCGTAATTATGATCCGGAAAATGCTCACTGAAGAGGTTCATCATACTTAACCAGCATCAACATGAGAAGAATAATAATAATTAAGCTTAATTTTTAAGCTAAAATTTGAAAAAGCTGATGAATACCGCTGTTTTTATTCAATTTCCGATTCGCGGGATTTGGTTCTGACACTCTACAGGAACCCGAACCAGAAGAACTCCCGGACCTGCCCCCGATGCCAGTTGAACAGATCTTCGCAATTATGGAAAGTTTTTAATCGGTAAGTTTAAATAAAAAAAGGTTCCTCAACGATAAGTTTTTTTTTTCAATAAATATTATTTGCAGGTGACAACATACAAACGGAGTACGAAATGGCCTGTGGAATCCTTAAACCTGGACATTACTGCTGAGAACATATATAGATCTGAATCCGTAATAATCTTCAAATTTACATGATATGATGAAAGTTTTCTTTTTCAATTATGCCATTAAATTTGTTTTATCAAGTTTAATGATGTATTTCCTTTACGCTACAGTGAATAAAAATAAATAAACTTATGAATAAATTGAACCACTGCATGTTTTACGGAATCTATGAACTATTCATTTTACTTTTTAAAATAATAAATTAAATCATCCTGGAGAATTTTGAAATTCATTGAAATTTCCTATAAAATTAATCACCTCTATTTCGACCGTCAAATCGTAAAAAGTATTGGATTTTCCTTTAGTGCAAAAACACTAAAATTTCCAATAAACCTTATAGCCCGATTTCGGTCAGTGTGGTGCTCTCGGCGAAAGCAAAGAACCGAAAATACACCCATAAAATTTATGAGTTGCAAATTTTGCAAATGCGTTTTTTTTAAATTTATTAATTTTATCTTTCATGACAGAATTTTATTGACATGATGTATAATTTTTTTTCTTGTTATTTCCTTGTCCATACTACAATCTCTACTGAGGATCAGCCAGCTGATGCGTTCACGAAGGCGTTACCAAGGGCGAGGCGTTACCAAGGGCGGTTTTCTTTGGTAGCAGCAAGCAGCAACTCCTGCTGCCACGAGCAGAATCAAAACAGTTTGTTTTGGTTCCACATGCTCTGAGTCAATTCGCAATCGAGAACAATAGATCAATGATTGCTGATGACAGGTGATGATGATAAACGCGGTATAAATGTTTACATCATCACACGGTTAAGCGAGACAACACAAATTGGGTTCGTGGTAACACAACAGTGTTGCCAGATATTCTGGGTAAGAATATCAAAGTACTCATTGAGAAATGAGTACTTTCCCGGTTAGGGAATATAAGATGTGGAAGTGACAATTAGCTATCGCTTATTAATATAGTTGTAATCTAATGACCTCACAGACGAAACATGAATAAAGATAACTCTATTCCACCACTGAAACCTGCGTTTTTCAACAAATTCGAAGGCGCCAATGGATTTTAAAAATATGATCTGTTTTGATGTAAATCGTATTAAATTTGAAAGAAAAAGTTTTTGTTTTGATCAAATTATTTGTTAGTTCGAATGTAGCACTTCCCATGCCGAACCCTGTAATTAAACTCTGGATAACTGTTTCAAGTTAACTGACTATTGCATGTTTTCTGAACGGATGTAGAAACTTATCGATCTGTTTGTTTTGATCATCTGAATCGTAGTTCGTTAGAAACTCGATAAGTGTCAATGAATAAAGATAATTTCGTGTTGATACGCGAGCGCTTAAAGTTAAACCATATTGATCTAATTTCAAAACAGGGTTCTTGAAATGCCAAAAAAGTTGCAAAACGACACACCATTTTGTACACTTCAATGAAAGTTTGCGTCACCGGTGTTTGTTTAATAAAGTTAAGTATCAAAAGAATAAGGAAATGATAACAAAATAGTGGAGAAGAAACGTTTTCTACCCGAGGGATTGAAATATGGTGGTTTCAATATTGATTCTGGTTGGGACTGAGGCTCGATTGAGGTGCAAAAAATAAATGCGCGCTTTCTCCTTCCCTCCAAACTGACTGTGCATATTGAAACATTTGAAGTATTAAATTAGGCAGTTCTATAAATAAGTCATTTCGGTCGTATCGCCATTATCCGCACCTGCACATAAGTATACTACCTACCACGCTCATCCCCATTAATCGGGAAAGGATATTGAACTCATCGCCTCGTTCGCAGATAGATTACCAATGCAACTGAGCGACTCCGCCTGGATGTTAAATCCCTCGCTGTCCTCCCCCTATTTGGGCTGATTTATTTTTATTCCGACGTATATGATCTCATACGAATGGTCATCAAAGTTTCTCTTGTGGTCCGGCTCAGGCTGCGTGTATGGGCACACAAATTAACCTTCTCATCCACCCCCACCCCGCCTGTTTGTTCTTTCGGAATCGGAAAACGATGCAGATCCGCGCGCACATTGAGATGTGCATCGAACTCCCCCACACTTGTTGTTTGGCTTGGGACAATCGGAGAAGGGGAAGGTAGGAAGGATTCGTATTGAGTTTAACTTTTCCACAGCTTTTTTTTTGCGCTGCGCTTTCGCTTTGCTCGCTTCCATTTGATTTACCAAATTGACGAATTGTCCCCAAACGATGATGGCGACGGAGACGACGACCGATGCCGGGCCGTATGCCACGTTTGGCACTCTTCGAGAGTTCATTGGCATCGCCGATCGCTAAATGCATTTTCTGGTCAGCAGCGTCACAGCCAGACTCAAAACACCATTTTAGTTTTTTTTTGGATCACCATTCCCATTAACCCTTCCCAGTTTTGGGGGAGTAGCATCATATTGGTTTTTACCCAAGTAGAAGGGGTAATTCTTCTCCCCCTGGGGTGGCTGCCTGAAACGACAATTCATTAGCTGAAAGCGAAGAAGTTGAAAAAAAAAACGCCAATCCGATCGCCATATTTTTTTAAGTGACGCCACTGTGAACGCAAATTATTGCATCTATACATATGTACGATACGTGCACATTTTTTCATCTTGTGCTGCTTCTTCGTTCGTATCTGCTTCTTGTTTACGACCAGATGAAAAATGATCAATTCAGAATTTGGCACGCCTACGCACATCGCCTGGTCATGAACTAGCGCTATTTAGAAGACACTGAACTTGAACCACAGAAAACTTGAACGCTGCCGGCTGTCGCTTGGGAGGGATGGATGACACGTTTAGGCAAGCAAATTTGAAGCATTCCTGGAAGTGCATTTTATCTTTTATCCACGAAATAATGAAAAACATAAATAAATGACAGTAATTTTCAATCACCCTTAGCATTGAGGATCTTCGCGGCCTACTTTGGATAATACTTTAAGCATATTCCTCTAAAAACGACCTCCAAATTTTGTGAATCCGGCGGAAAAGATGCTTCAAATTGCAGGGTCGATTCTTCTCAAGCTTAATCTTCATTTGATTTCGAATTTCGAACCTCAAGCTGAAACTGGAATGAAGTTTTAAAAGAAGAACTCAGCATTGCAAATGTTTTTCAGGGGCAACTACTAGGGTTTTGTTTTTCAAAATAAGTTAAAAAAAGGGGTAAAGTGTAGTGTGAAAATTTGAACAATGGTCGAAAAGCTATCATTAATTTTGCATTTTTCATACTAATACTTAGCCCTTTGATGCATGATTTTTTTAAAATAAAAATTGCAGTTATTGATTCAATGAAATAATAACATTTGAATTTGAATAACAAATCTCACAGGTTCGAAGTCGTTATTTTGAGTATTATAAAAGTTTGGCCCATCAAAATTGAAAAATAATTTTTGGAAATTCTTAGTTCATTTCAATACGATTTTGCTAATTTGTTTAAAACCTCGTTAATAGGGTACAGGAAGTGAAGTATTGAGATTAAAAAAATTGTTAGAATTTGCAAATCTTAAGAAATAACAGCGTTTACCAAAAACTATTCTTTCAAAACAATTAAAAAATTTGATTTTTGCAATTCTTTCGCTTACTTTTTTCGATATCTCACACAAACATTAAAGTATCGTCATAAAAATACCATGGGCTAATTTATTTTAATCTCTAGAATATTTTATGTGAATACATCACTCAAAAATATCTACGCGTTTTCGGGATATTTGGATTTTGATTAGTGTTGTTTTAAAACAACCTATGCATAACAGTGTTAAATTGTCTGGTTTTATTCATTTAATTCCCAGCAAAGCTCGAAAAAACTAACAATTTCAAAGAATTTTCGAAGTATTTCAATGTTTTTTTCATTTTCTTCATGTTTATTTTTCTTTCGATAATATCCGAATTCACCAGATACTGCGGCAACACAAACAAGCTTAGAAAAGCTTTTATAGTGATAGGGAAGATGCAGGCTAAGGGCTTAACCCCAAGTAGATTTTTTTCTAAATAAAATTTTTCAGTTCAGCTAATGAATCCAGCGTAGAAACGGGAATTACTTTGAAAATAAGTGTTAACAAACATGTTGGAAAATTGGCTTGCCCCGGCGGAATTTAATGTTAAGACATTTCATTTACGACACTTATTTTGAATTGCATTCCGCAAAACTTTAGTTATGAAACTCAAATTTTGACACACAAAAACCCTATCTCATTTTTAGAATGGGTTTTCTTGAGGAAGTGTTACTAGATAATTTCGAAATTGTATACCAACCATTTTAACTTCAACATTTATTCACACCATATACTAATTTGACACATCTTCAAGCTAGTAGCTATGAGAAAGACGATTACTACCAATAGCAACGATAGTCAACAGAATGAACAAAAATAATTTAAACAATATATCGATTGCTTTATATATATTTATTTTCAATGACATTAGAATTTTTGCATTATCGAAGCATTCTTAAAACAAAAACAATCATTTCAACCTCATATTTATTTTGTGACTCTTGTTTTTCTAAATGCTCAGCTTCACATCCATAAGGATTTTGATAAATTGCACAAGGCAACAAAACTCATATTTTTCCAAAGTGCAATGAATTTATGAGCAAATTTTGATTTATTTGGGTGCCCTGAATATTCAATTTTTTTTATCAGTTTTTGTTTTTTTATAACTTTGTAAAATAGGTACAAATAATTTACGAAATTTCGGGACTTTTTGACAAAACTGCACAACTTTTAAAAAATCAGCCAAGCGGGCAGAATTTCAGAAATGATATTTTTTAACCTTATTTTCATTCCATTTTTATATAAATATTTTTTGAACATATTTGTTTTTCAATTTTAAAAACAATTTGAATAGTTGTAGAAATATTTTAGATTTTAAAAGGACTTATTGTATTTCCATTACTCTATTTTAATGCAATATATCAGAGTAGATATGAAAAATTAAAAAACAAAACAAATCTTTTCTTCTGATACTATTTTTTTTTTTTTGAAAAATCGCTATAATTTCTACAGATTTTGTAATCTAACAATTCATAATATAACGAAATCTTCCAGCATTCAATAAACTATGTTTAGTTGATTTTTTTTAAAGTATAGAAACAAAGCAATTTCGAAAATTATGTTCCAACTTTGATGAGCTTAAAATTTGTTTAAGTCAATCCGATTTGAAAGTCGAATATTTTTTTTAGTCGCTTTCGACATATGAGAGCAATTTCGAAACGTCAGTGCCATTTAAATGATACAGACCAGAAGAACGCTCTGAAATTCTACTGCTTTACTTGGAAAACGATCGTTCAGTTGTGAAAACTGTGAGTCCTTACCGTTAAAATCATTGTCTCAAAACTGTGAACTGTCCTCGTTCTCGGAATTTAACGGTAGCTCATTTTTTTCTGTGAACATATTTCAAAAGTAAAATTCACGCCAGCACACCAAAAACATTGACGAACTTTAATATACCAGCTGAGAAACCTGATGACATTTTCCATCAACCTTCTTAAATTCAACTCCGCCTTCAGACGGGTTTTAACTAAAATCGACATTAATCCAAACCCAGTAATTTTATTAACTTTCTTTTTGCGCAAAATGTTTCAAAATATGTTAATATGAATGTTAATGTTGAAAATTGTTAAACAAGTATTTGTCAAAAGTTACAGCTAAAAAAACTTAAAAACATGAGAAAACTTGAGATGGACCTATTTTTCTAAATATTATCAATTTTGTAGCCTTAAAAATTCTAATTTCATGTGTTTTTCGATCTTAAAAAATGATTTGCAAAACTATTTGGATCTAAAACATTATTGCCATTCTTGTTTGATATTTCAAGCGGGGTTGGGAAAGCAAGACTGGAAATCAAAAATATATACAATAATAACTTTTTTAAAATGTTGAGGTTAAAGTTTCAGTTGAAAAATCTCAGTGATTGGTGGTATAATTTTTACAAGAACTTTTAAAAATAAAGCTATGAGTCAGTCGTAATATTTTTTAAAATTTACGAAAAAAATGGTTAAATTATGCAAAACCAACTACCGAAGAAGCACTGAAAGTAAAGTTTCTTAGCCCCTGTGGTAAGGTTGCCAGATTGCACGGTTTTTTTTTCTTCATTTTTGTTGAGGAATTTCTCAATTTTGACAAAATTTGCCCGGATATTACCCGGATTTATGGTCGTCAATCTGAAATCGTATGCTGGATTTTGCCAGGTTTTTATATAAAAATTGCCCGGTTTGTCCGTCCCGGATACGTGCTGAAAAAATTCTGGCAACCTTACCCTGTGGGAATGTACTTTATGAAAAATTTGTTAAAAATTGTTCCTCATCTTAGAAGTTTTTCATAGAACAATTTTGGCAAGCTGCTCTAAAATTTTCAACGCTAAAAAAACATTTCTTCCAAAGGGTGAATTGGGTATCACAGCACATTTCACAATGTTCCATTTGTAATGATCCTTCCAAAAAGCTCACTTTAACGGAAAATGGTGTTGAAAGGTATATAAAAAAAAAAGAAAACGATCCCTTTTTTTCAAACTGTTGAATAACTCCCACGGATTTTCAATAGCAATGAAACGACTTTTTACTGCCTCCAAATTAGCGAATCATTATTTGATCCAAATTTCAAAGAGCGAAATTTTGAAAAAGATTCGAAGAATCATATTAAAAAAATGCGATTTAATAAGGAGTTCACAAATATTTTGACCTTGCTCCAATTTGTAAGTATAATTCTCATTTCATAACATTGAGGCTGATCAAAGTTTCGCGGGCCACAAATAAGCGTTCGCGAGCCAAATGTGTTTTAAATCCTTAATCAACTTTCCCGAAAACCGCAAATAATTTTGACTTATGCGAAAAAAGTTATAGAAGTTTTCTTCTTGTTTGATTTTCGCCATTCTGTAAAATATGGGAATTTGAACAAATTTTAAAAAAAAGTTTTGAATCAAATCGTTTGGCCATTCTCATCCATCTAATTTGTTTAATGAATATAAACCTTTTTTTAAATTTTCTTTAGAAATGTGAGAAAAAACTTGAAGTGATATCTTTAAAAGTTTCTGAAAATTTTAGCATTTTAATTTTTACAATCCTTTATCTTTGATATTAGAATAACTAAGTTTGAAAATAATGTTCTTTGATTCGAAGGATAAAAAATAAATTCAGAATCAGGTTTTGTTTTTATGCCGGATTATTGTTTCATCATTTATCAATGGTTTATTTCACTCAAAACTGATAGACAAAATATGACAAAAAATTCGAGCTTAGGACGCTCAACTAATAAAAATTCAGTCATTTAGAATAGGCACCAAGAATGCTGTTCTCCTGAGTATCAACAGAATTTTATAATATTTTTTTAAATTTTTTCAATTATTTTTTCCTCAAATGTTGAAAAACTTATCTTTTTCATCTCTATATTTCATGGGGCTTGTGATATAGCTCAGTTGGCAAGTCCGTTGTCTCCTGAGCCGATGTCCGCGAGTTCGAGCCCAAGAGTAAACATCGAACACAGTTGTACCGGATAAGTTTTTCAGTAACGATCCGCCAACTCTAACGTTGATAAAGTCGCGAATGCCATAAAGATGGTAAAACGACTATAATCGAAACAAAAAAAAAAAAAAAAAATATAAAGAAAAAAAAAATAAAAAGAAAAAAAAAATCTCTATATTCCATAACATTGTTTGAAAAAAATTAACCAAGTTTTAAAATTCTTTTATTTGATTTTTTTTTTCAACAAGTATATCTGTGTTCTTCAATTATTAATTTTTGTTTTCAATACCAAAACCTTCTTCTAAATTTTCAATAAATAAAATATTCATTTATCTTTTACCGTTTCCAGGACCCAATTTTCCAATATTGACGGCAACAAAATTTTCAGAGCTTGAAATTTAAAATTATGAAATTTGCACTTGAAAATTTATAAACCTTTTCCCTTTTTTTTCTTTATTTTAAATTATCTTTTTTTTATCCATCATGAATTTTTTATTTATCTATGAAAAGTTCTAAAAATGAATCATAGTAGCTACATAAAATACATACATTTTAACTAAATAAGTATTGGCATTGTACTTCCAATATTTACAACAAAACTTGGAATTCAATATTTTTATCTTTGTAATTTTATATGATCAAAGTCTTTAATGACGGATTGAACATGTTGTATTGAAAATACAAAAAAAGATAGTTTTGTGAACTTCAAAAATGAGCATAAATAAGAGAGAAAAAATATTTAAAAAAAAAATTTCTCTGACTAAGATCATTTGAAATAAAATATGATATTTTCATTTTTTTAATCAAAATTCAAATTAATCATCAATCAATTAAAAAAAGAATTTTATTCTTTTCCTAACCGAGAATTCACATTTAAAACCATGATTGAATATTTTTTCAAATCCACTTTATGATCGCGGAAGTTTTTAATGATGAAAAGAAATGTTAATAAAGATGATGAAAAAAATTGTGATCAAAAATATGACTGAAAATATGTTAATTATTTAACAAATTAACTTGAATTATTCGGAAAACAAATCAAAAGACAGGTATATCCGACTAGCCGAGTCGACTCTTATAAGAATAGAGGTTTTGTCTTAGTGAAAAAACATAAAATGTTATAAGCAGAACCAACTAAATAAAAACTTTTTCAGTCCCTGAAGAAGATCTAATGAGGCACGAAACGTTGGAAGCGTAAATCAATACGCCGTTTTTTGCTAAATAAAAACAAGACTGCAAAAAAGATGATTAAAAATTGACAATTATTATCATTTTGCAAAACAATTTTTAACCATGAATAATCGACGATTTGATCTGAATTTTATTTTAGAATTAGGATGTGTTCATTAGACCACTACAAAAAATGACTATTTGCTCCCATATGTTTTTTTGATGTCTTTTAGGTCATAAAGCATCAGTGTAAAATTTAAAATGATTTGGTTGATTCCTGAGTTAGCGCAACACGTTTTAATTTTGTATTGAAATTTGTATGGAAGAAGAAATTTTTACAGAAATTTTTCGGTCTTTGATTTTTGGTTTTGACTATTCTTAAGTATCATTTTTTGCTAGCATGACAAGCAGCTTAGAATTTCATGAAAAAAGTTATAACTATTTCACAATAAAAAATCCGAATCCACTGAAAAATATTCAAAAATGCCAGACTTTACTTTCTAGAGTTGTTAATAATTGCATGAAATGTTTTTGCAAAGGCTATATAAATAAATAAATTTTCTGACAATGCAAAGCAATTTTTCAAGATTTTTTATTTTGATCCTATTGTTATACAGCTTGGAAATAAGCAGTCAAAACCGATAAAATTAAAAAATTAATTTAGAAAACAATTTTTTTTATAATATTGAATATCTTTTCTGGGGGTACAAGTGAGGTTTGAGCTTTGTTCACATGAAATGTACTGCAAGAATCAAGGATCATTTTTCATCCAAAGATATATTTTTTGGAACTTTCAGAACATCTTTGTCGATTTTTGAATGAAAAACTTTGTTTTCCCATACAAATTTACATACAAAATTAAAACTGGTTGCGCTAATTCAGTACTTCCAAAAATTTTATTGCTATTTCTGGCAGCAAAAAATAACCATAAAAAGTTGTGGGAGGTGTAAAAATTTAAGAATTTGAAATTTCCATACAAAGTTTGCAGCGCGGCGGTCTAGTGTGCATGTATGATATTTTGTATTCTATTTCTGTGAACTAGTTTTTTTGTCCGAAGCTTTAAGTTCTATTTTTTTAATTCGACTTTCTAACACATTACGCGAAGAAATCTAAGCCGGAAAACACCAGTATTCGGCATTTTATATCTCAGAAACCACTGGAGCAAATTTTACCAATTAAATACTTTTGAGAAGCTTAAATTGTTGTGTTTAATTTTGAAGAATATAGTCTCATTATAAAATTCGTGACATTTGGACTAAGCTCCTAAGATACAAATGCCAGATTTTTTTCAGCTTCTATCAGGGCCGGAACAAATCTGGACAATTTTATATAAATACCTGGCAAAATCCGGGTATTTGATTTCAAAAGTGATCACCATAAATCCGGGCAATATCCAGGCAAATTTCAGGTATCAGGTATCAGAATGGGGGTAGGCTTAATAGCGGCATTTAATTTTTTTTCACTCATCGACAGATTTTAAATAGTATTTTAGGCTTCCAAAAAACTTTCCATGATTATTTTTTTTAAACTCGCTTAAAAAATTTCGTTTTGGAGGCATAAATAACAAAAATTGACATCACAATTTATTTTTTTATTTGATTTGCCAAAAAAGGTAAATAAATCCGGACAAAACCCGGACATTTTTTAATTAAATCCAGGCTACCGAGCGGGCCAGACTGTTCTCAAATTTTGTATTTAATATCCAGGCAAGCCCGGATAAAACCGGACAATCTGGTAACCTTATTCTAAGAGTTGAACACTAGCGCCAAGCGAAAAAAAGAAACATCTCGTATTTGTAAATTATACTACTTAAAATTCATATAGTTTAATTCAGAATCAGAAACATCATTTCAATAATTAAAAATTTATCGGCAAAAGCATCGATTTGAAACTTTGTTTCTGTATATATTTGAACCAATTTATTATTTTTTCAAGTCTGTGTGATGGTTTTGATTAGGAAAATGGTTTGAAAAAATAATTTTATTATTTATTGTGCATTTTTGTATTGTTATTATTCCTAGCTAACTTTGAATTTCGAACCCCCCCAAAAGCCTTTTGCACGGGCAAATACTATGATTTTGTTTTTCTTGTTTCATAATGGATTTTTTTTCGGAGTTTTGAAGAAAACTGTTTATTATTGTAGCCAAATAATTTCTTAATTCACTTAAATAACGCATTACTTGTGGTTGAGACTTTTTTGTAATAAGTTTTTACATTTTAAATTTTTTTCTTGTCTCTTGTTTTAAGCTCAACGCTTTTAATTGAGAAAGGGAGATGTGAATGCTTTTTTATTTTGTTATTTAAAGTAGTTCCAAATTTTTGAATTGAAAAAAGTGGAGATTCGGAGTTGCTACGTTTAAGAATCTCATATTTTGTAGATTGTTCAAACTATGACTTTTAACAACATAGGAAGATACTGAAAGTTTCAAAACAGCCAGTAGAAACAATCAACGCTTGCAAGAAGATCGAAACGCTGTGTTGATGCTTAAACTCGTCGTTGGTTGCGTTCTTTTTCATCTTCCAAGTATTGTCGTTCCTCTTCCTTTTCCCAAAACCGATAATCTTTTTTCCATTTTTTAAATGTTGGTTACCTCATTTGTCTTCCCCTCTCGGCTGCAGCAGCAGGTCCAAACTTTTTAACAGTCTCGTTGGGGTTTTTTCTCGGTGCCTTCACATTCTGTGTTTGCAAACTGCAATCTTCCTTCGACCGACGTTTGGTGGCGGCAAACGGGGGGTCCTTCCATCGTCATCCTTGACTGACCCCCTCCGCTGATTCTTCCTCAACAACCCTCCGGGAGAAGATCGCGCCGCGGCCTGTTCCATTCTCGCTGATGAGTTGATTTGAATATGAATATAAACTTACTTGTATATTTTCGGAAGATATAAATTTTCGTATCACCCACAGATCGCTCGCTCGTTGCTGCTCTTCCTCTAAACTTCCCCTGCGCCACCTATGGATGTTGACTCTTTGGGGGGATTTTTTCTCTTGTTGCTTTTCCCCCACTTTTCGAGAATTCCGTATGCAGTTTTCGGTTTGGGGATTCTGTTAATGCGATTGCACGCCGATTTGCACAGCTGAAACTCGTTCCTTTTTTTTCTGGCGTTTTATTTTTAACAACTTTCGAGAGGATGGATATCCAAAAAAAAAATCCGTCCCTGGTCACGGTTGGAGATCTTTTGCCATTTTTTTGGGGAATTTGTACATTTGTACGAATCCTACTGAGACTTAAGCCTCAGAGCCTCAGATGATGTATTTTGGCCTGTGCTATCGCAAATTTGACACGGTTGGAACTTCTTGGGGTGCACTTTTCCAGATTACATAGATTTCGGCCAGATTGTGTCTCATTGAAATATACGGCCAACGTTTGCTTCTGTCTGTTCGGGGGATCATGTTTCTCATTAAGGCCGAACAAATCCGGCGGGCACGTTTTTGGATTTCGCAACAGGTAGTCGAAATGACACTTTAATCTAGGCTTTTTAATAATTTTTTTTCCAAAATTCCAAACGTTTGTAAGCTACACAAGAAAGTTAAGCGAGACTAGCGTAATCCAATCTTCGAAAGTCAAAACTTCCAAGCGTCATCGGATATCAGTTTCAGTTTCTAACATGCACAACTGCCAAAATACTATCAAAATAAAAATCGACGCGTGTTTTTTTTATTTATTTTGACTGACTAGTAAACATACATGCGAGAAATATAAATATATGTTGCTTCTATGTGCAAGTTTGGAACGGGCGTCCGATGGTGGCGAATTTCTATCGTCAATTCCAACAACAGAGAATCCAATTGTTGGGGATACCTACGTCTGTTTTTCGGGAAGCGAATCAAAGACGAGGCAGCTAGGAGGTAGGTGAATAAAGAGGTTTCGTCTCGTTGATGATTGCTTCTACGAAAAGGGGATCGGTTCAAGAGGAGTATCAGTGGATTTAAACCGTGGCAAATTTTAACATATATTGTGGAACTTAACCTCTACACTATGAGTGGCCAAGATTTTCTCCATAATAGCTTTATTTTTAAGCTAAAGGACAGAAAATGTATTTCTTTATGAAAATTCCGCATTGTGAGCAAGGTAAAGTATTTCAAAGTTACATAAATCATAAATTTTTCATGCCTGCGTACCGTAATCTGGGGGTATATTGATCATTATTTTCAATATTTTTTGATTATTTTTCCTGTTGAGGGGAATGTGGCTTGTTTCATATTTTTAAAACAAGTACTGGGCTCCTATGAACCTAAAACATGGTTGCATAAATTTATTTGACTACTTTAAATTTGATTTGAAAATCGATTTCGTCGCTGTTCAGGAATTGATGCTTTGGGGTTACATTGATCAGTCTCCATTTTGCCGGTTTTAACGAGTTTTCTTGATCATAAAGGATACAAAACACCTTCATAATTGTTTACAAATTGTAATTTATCAATTTTAACTTGCTTATTAACGTTTTCTTTAAAAAACATTAATCGAAAAAAAACAATGATGCTGCATACATTTAGGGGCAAAAATTATAATAATTGCTAAATAGTTGTAGCTTCGAAATACAAATGAAATTTACCCTTCACACATTCTTCTAGACCCTCCCACTTTTTCCATTTTCATTTTTTCTTCAAATTTAATCATTTGATAGGATTCCTATCCATTTGTCCAATAAGGGCTTACTCTTGGAAAATGTCGATCCTTTTTAAATATCAAAAATTTATCATTAAATGACTATAAAAAAAAGCACTATAACTATACATATACAAGAATAAAAGTTGTTCTTTTACATTCAACCACCCGTTTGCTTCTAAATTCTTTTTGGTATCATCAGGAGAGCTATTTGTTTGCGAGCCTTGGAAAAACAGATATTTTAAGATTTAAAAATTACAGAAAAAAGTTTTCAAAAATTTCAAACTATATACAAAGTTATTGATGATAATGTGGAAAAAATTATAGATGATCAAATTTACCCCGGCGATCAATGTTACCCCGTTTTACGGTACTCCAGTTTCTTAAAGATTCAACAAACCAAACTATACGATTCAGGAGCTGCAGGAAGTGAAGCGTTTTCAATAGTGTGCAAAATGTTGTGAAAATTAAATTTATTCACAATGAAATTTTATTTTGTTTTCATAGTTTTCAATATTATAGAAAAAATCACATAAATTGTAGATGAACACAATGAAGCAAGAAATCTTATAAGGACGTGATTAGGTATTGATTTCGTAGCATTCACATGAAAATCGATTGAATAAAAACTATGTAGTTTTTCACGTAACCGCTACGGGCTGATTTTGTTTTGCGTGTAATAGATTGGATTCAGATTTTCAATTCAAAGCAGTGCGAATGAAGTTAAGAACACCGTTTTTACCGATTATCATCCCCCCCATTCCCTTGAAGCGAACCAACACAATAAACGAAAATTACCGAGTTCGATAATTATTTTAGATAATAACCAAACAATTTTAAAAGCTCGATACTTCATACCAAACAATCGGTAGAGTTGACCAAAATACCTAAAATCAGGGCCGTCGGAAGAACCGGCTCATGGCGAGGGGCGGAAGTGTGGCTTGGTGGTAAAATCTTTCCTTAAATATTTTTGCTTGAATTATGCATAATGCATAAGAAATAATCAAAAATATTTGTAGGTTTGAAATAATCATCGAGGTATGACATATTTCACGTTCAAAGTCAGGTATTTATTTAAAATTTTAAATTTTCAAAATAGGTCTTAGAAGTTGCAGTTTTTTATGAAGTTTAAAAAATGAATAAGAGATTTTGGATTTCATTTAAAATAAAAACTTTTTGTATTTACTTAAATTTGTAAGTAATAATCTTATTCTTTTTACTCACAAGTATTCTAAGAATTGATGAAAATTCATCAAATATTTAGAAATAAAAGTAAAAATAATAAATTTCAAGCCAATTCAATAATAAGGTTCAAGCCAGATTCATTTTCTACTCTTGTAAACTCGATTAAATTTATTATTTTAGTTAGAATCACTCTTTTTGAAGAATCTGCGTTATAAATAATGTCAAACAACAACCGAAAAATGTATTTCCTACTGAATGTTTGCGTGAAGACAAAAATTTATTAATTGAAATCCTGTCAATATATTCTTAATTTAAAATCTTGATTTTGCAAAGAACGGAATATATAAAATGAATACAAATTTTATTTATATTTGTGTTTTCTTCTGGTATGTGTTTCCAAACTTACTCTGTTTTAATATAAAACTAAAGTTGGAATCCAAATTTAAAATTATGAAACTGCGATCTACTGCAATTTGAATTCTTACTTAAATTCTCACATTGAAACTCAAGTTCGAGCTTAATTTGAATCAATTTTAATTCCGAACCTGAATCCTGCCCTTCGAAGCTGAATTTAAAATTTGATGATTTTAGAATGTAAGTTATACATTATTATTCCTATTAATAGTGAACCAAAAAACAAAATATTTATAAGAACCTTCAATAAGAGATCTCTTATTTGAATTCTGAATTTTTAATTTTCAATATGAATTCTATTATACAAAATTGTCAGTTTGGTTTTAGATCTGAACATTCTACGGTAAATCAATCAAACCGTTTGGTACATATTATCAAAAACAACCGTGATTCTAAAAGATCTACTGGATTTGTACTACTGGATTACGAAAAAGCGTTCGACACAGTTTGGCATAAAGGTCTTCTGTACAAAATGATCATTTGAAGTTTTCCTCCACTACTCATTAATCTTTGTTGTTCCTTTCTCAAAAATAGAGATTTTGCTGTTTCCGTGGGCGATAGTCTATCTGATTTCTACACGATACATGCAGGTGTCCCACAAGGGAGTGTTTTATCCCCGGTATTATACAATATATTTATCAATGATATTCCAGACTTAGGTGGATGCTTTAGATATCAATTTGAAGATGACGTAGCTATTATCTCCTCATCAACAGACCCTATTGAAGTGACTACAAATTTAAATAATAGCCTGGTCGACTACGCAAATTATTGCAAACAATGGAAAATTCAAATAAATGAGAACAAATGTGAAGTGATTTTTTTTTCACAAGATGTAGGAGTTACTTACTTACTTAATGATCCCGCGCCGATCCACCGGTGCAAAGGGCCGTGGTAAAAGACCTCCACTGTTGACGATCCGGAGCCAGCGTCTTCACCTGGTCCCAGTCAAGATTCTCGTCGACAGTTCGGATTTCAGCGGCTAGGCTTCGCCGCCACGAGTTTCTGGGCCTGCCTCTTCTTCGATGACCTTCTGGATTCCAGTCAAGCGCCTCTCTGCAAATCTCGTTTTCATCTTTTCGCAGCGTGTGCCCAATCCATCTCCACTTACGTTCCCGAATCTCGATTTCTAGCGCCCTTTGATGACACCGGCGATGTAGTTCCTCATTCGAGATCCAGTTGCCAGGCCACCAAGCGCGGATGATGTTCCGCAGGCAGCGGTTTACAAATACTTGCAGTTTTCGCGTCGTCACCGCATATGTGCACCAAGTTTCGCACCCGTACAGCAATACGGATTTGACGTTTGAGTTGAAGATTCGGATTTTTGTTCGTAGAGAGATCTGGCGTGACCGCCAGATGTTTCGGAGACTCGCAAACGCAAATCGGGCCTTTCTGATCCGGGTTTCGATGTCTTTCCTGGTACCACCATCAGGCGTTATCTGGCTACCAAGATACTGGAAGCACTCCACTTACTCAACTTGTTGCCCAGCTACCATGAAACTGGAGGGATTTCCTGTGTTGATCTCCATCGACTTGGTCTTTCCGACATTGACTTTGAGACCTGCTGCCTTGGAACTTTCGGTGAGGTCGTCGAGTTTGCTCTGCATGTCCGGTTGTGTTTGGGCGAGCAAAACAATATCGTCAGCCAGGTCAAGGTCGTTCAGTTGCAGTTAAAGGATTCCACGGCAATCCTCGGTTCGGTGCACAGTCGATCGATCCAGTCAGAATCTCATCCATTACGATGAGGAAAAGTAGCGGTGATAAGATACATCCTTGTCTCACTCCAGCAGTTACCGGGATTGGTTCGGACAAGACACCATCGTGCAAGACCTTGCACGAAAATGCCTCGTATTGTGCTTCGATGAGATGGACTAGTTTCTCTGGGACCCCTCGTCGCCTTAGAGCCGCCCAGATGTTTTCATGATTAAGTCGGTCGAATGCTTTTTCGAAATCAACGAACACCAGCAGAAGAGAGTCCTGGAATTCGTTGATTTGTTCCAGTATGATTCGTAGCGTTGTGATGTGGTCCACACATGATCGTCCGGATCGGAATCCAGCTTGTTGCCGTCGGAGTGTAGCGTCGATTTTCTCCTGGATCCTGTTCAGGATCACTTTGCAGAGTACTTTGAGGGTTGTACAGATCAACGTTATGCCTCGCCAGTTACCGCACTCTGTCAGGTCTCCTTTCTTCGGGACCTTTACGAGGATACCCTGCATCCAGTCGGCCGGGAATGTTGCAGTATCCCAGATGTCAGCGAAAAGACGGTGCAACATTTGTGCTGACAGGGCAGGGTCGGCTTTCAGCATTTCAGCAGGGATGCAATCGATCCCAGGTGCTTTGTTGGATTTCATGTTTTTGATTGCCGCTTCTATTTCAGCCAGCGAGGGCGCTTCCGAGTTGACGCCATTTATGCGACTTACTGTTGGCGCTTCAAGCTGCGGGTTCTGTTGGCCATCGCTATTCGTGACTCGGAAGAGTTGTTCGAAGTGCTCAGTCCATCGTTTGAGCTGATCTGTTCGATCGGTCAATAACTGACCTGCTCGGTCTTTCAGCGGCATTCTTGCATTAGTCCTTGCACCACTGAGGCGGCGAGAAATGTCATAAAGTAATCGGATATCTCCATTGGCGGCGGCTCTTTCCCCCTCTTCGGCTAGGGAGTTTGTCCAGGCTCTCTTGTCTCGTCTACAAGCTCGTTTAACTGCCTTTTCCAGCTCCGCATATCGTAAGCGGGCGGCTGCTTTGGCTGACCCGGTACATGCCTGCTCAATTCCGACTTTCGCCTTTCTCCGATCATCGACCATCCTCCAAGTTTCATCCGACATCCATTCACTTCTTCTTCCACAAACTTTACCGAGAGTACCATGGCTCGTCGTGATAAAGGCATTCTTGATTCCACACCACTGTTCTTCGACTGTTCCGTCTGTCGGCAGCTCCGAGGCTCGGGATTCTAGCTGTTCAACGTATGCCCTTTTCACCTCTGGATTCTCCAACCGGCGGACGTCGTATCGACACCCGACTTTCTCCTCGCGCCGTTGGACACGCGCAACTCTCAGTCGTATCTCGCCAAGGACGAGGTGATGGTCAGATGCAATGTCTGCGCTTCGCTTGTTGCGGACATCAAGAAGGCTCCTTCTCCATTTTCGGCTGATGCAGATGTGGTCAATTTGATTTTCTGTTCGGCCATCTCGGGATACACAAGTGACCTTATGTGCTGGTAGATGGGGGAAGAGCGATCCACCGATCACCATGTCGTTATTGCCACAAAATTCTACAAACAGCTCTCCGTTTTCGCTCATCTGTCCTAGGCCATGGCGCCCCATGATGCGCTCAAGGTCTTGATTGTCGGAGCCAATCTTTGCGTTGAAGTCGCCCAAATGGATTTGAATGTCACCCTTCGGAATTCTCTCTACCACGCTGTTCAGTTGACTGTAAAACTGCTCTTTCTCCTGCAAATCGGCAACGTCAGTTGGCGCATAACACTGGACCATTGTAAGGTTTCTAACCCGTGTTCTAAATCTGGCTACGATTATTCTTTCGTTTATCGGTTCCCATCTAATGAGGGCCGCGTAGGCCTGCGGGCTTAACAGGAAACCAACTCCTCGTTCCCGAGTAGCATATTCTCCTCGTATGCCAGAGTAAAGCAGGACTTGCCCGGATTGTGTCTTGTGTTCTCCAGTATTAGGCCAACGGACTTCGCTCAGTCCCAGAATTTCAAGCTTGAGGCGGCTAGCCTCTCTAGCAAGTTGTTCCAGTTTGCCTTGTTGGGCAAGGGTTAAAACATTCCAAGTTCCAATTCGTGTCCGTGTTTTCATGCTAAAAGTCGTCGCCAAAGTTCCAGATCGGTCATTTCTTTCGGATTCCGTAACAAGTTATGAATCGGGAGCAGTAGGTTGTTAGCCTAAAGTCCCTATCCCGCGATGGGGCTGCCATCTTGGACTTAGCTGGCGGGAGCCGCGTTTCATAAATTCAGCCGCTTGCTGCAAGACAGACGCTGTTTGAGCCGCCCCTGACCTGGAGAACAGACGCTCGGTTGTTGTTGCACGCCGCCCCTGACCTGGGGAACAGACGCGTGCGGCCACCTTCTCAGTCTGCATGCGACCAAAGCATCCACCGGGGTTGGGTACCCGATCTCCGCGCAGGTTACTCGCACCCCAGCCGGCACCGCGGGGAGGTAGAGATAGGAGTTGTGAATAAGAGGTGATATGACCACTATGGGGTCTCGTGTTGCACATTATCCACCGTTTACCAGCCATCTAGATATTGATGGCCATCTAGATATTTGAAAATTAATGGAGATTATATTCCCTGGAAAAATGATGTAAAATATTTGGTATTGGTCCTGGATAAAAAACTGACGTTTCAAAAACATGTGCAATACACATTAGTAAAAAGAAACTTTTCAAGATCCTTTATTCCTTCATTAATCGTTAATCCAAATTGAGCCTAAATAAAAAAAAACTATTATATAAAGCTGCATTCCGATCAACTTTGATGTATGCCTGTCCTGTGTGGTCAAATTGTGCTTTATATCATCGGAAGAAACTACAAGTGTTTCAGAATAAATGCCTCAAAATTATACATAATCTACCTAATTGGCACGGAATCAATGATCTTCACAGACACAGTAATATGGAAACTTTATACCAATTTTGTGAACTACTCCTTTCGTCTTTTAATTAGGCTTTTTAACCCACCCATAACGGGTGGTAAACTTTGTTTTCACGATTTCACATTACTGCAGTTCCTATGCATTTCATTTCCGGAACCGATCTCAATTGATTTTGCATTGAAACATGCAAATTAAGAGAAATTTGATTCCTCAGGAGTTGACAACGCAACTTAACATATTTTCTCGGTAGTATTGACAAGCACAACTATAACTGTTTCGTTCAATAACTTTCATATTCACTTAAAAACACGATTTTTCCGAAATTTGTAATCAGCGCAGAAAAAAAACACGTGCGTTTGAAACGAGTCCACGCCTACCTCTCCAAGCTTTTTTTTACATGAACAGATTCTCAAATAAAAAAAATTTTTTTTGAATATGACCCATTCCAAGCGCCCTTCAACTGGAGAACCGATTTTCATTTTTCATTATTCAAAAATAATTTGCCCAGCATTTGAAAGTTTATTTCTTGAGCTTCATTTTCCATCAAAAGAATTTCAGCTTCCTTTTTTTCGGAATTGAGTATCTTGACGTTGAAATTTAAAAATTTTAGTACAAAAATAAACTGATTTCAACAATTATTCTTTATTTGAAACGTAACTTTGTCAAAAAACTAGCTACAGTAAAAAAATTATTGCAAAATGATTGTGAAATAGCCATCTTTCAAGCATGATATTAGATTAAAAATAATCACAGCAACTTCACGCTCTAGAATCGGTAATTCAGGTATCTATTTTGAAGCGTTGTGACACCACGAAAATTCTATTATTTTTCAGTTCATGATTCCTTTAAACGTCACATACTGTCGAAAATTGGAAATCTCTTCAAACTTTTTGAGAGGAATTCAATGCTTTTTTCAGAATGAAAATCGGTTGAGCAGGTTGTGAGTTGCACCTTGGTAAAGAATGTGTTGTGACGTCACGAAAATTGATTTCCTTTTTTTCAGAAACGTCTATGATTTCTTTCTTCAACACTATTATAGTATTTCTTCATTACAAGTTTAACATAACAATGCGCTTCAATAGATGAATTCAATCATCAAGTTTTTAATGAAATTAAAAAATTTTTTTTTTTCGCATAAACGCGGTTATTTTAAAACGTCTAAAAAATACAATTTGCGCTTGTTGAATTTTGATTCGAGAATAAACAAACAATCATAAACATGAAATCGTCATCGATTTTTTAAATGAATGTTTTTTTAATTATACTGCAAGTAGTGATCTCTGATTTGAATAAAAATGTTGCAGGTAGTTATATGAGGTTTGAAAAAAAAAATACAATAAGATCAAGTTCTTCTATATAAGAATGAAAAAACGCACAAATAGCTTCTATTACTTTCTTACATTATGTTAACAAAAAAACAAAACAAAATAACTATGTATCTATGGAATAAATGCGATGAGATTAAAAAAATCTTTGAACATGGTAAATTTTATAGATAAACATTTTCTTTTGAACAAATTCATAAGCCTTTGAAGAAAATAATTTTCTCATAAAATTATGTTAAAAAAGTGTCCTTTATTGAAGCTTCCACCTCAAAGAATGTTGCTAGAAAATCCAAATCGAACTTCGTATTCACATTAAATCCTACGAAGAGACTTTTAACTGAATAACATTTTTAGTAAATTAAACATTAATTTATACTATATAGATTATATTTTGATTTATTCCATGTAGCTGACCATAAAATTTCGTGACGTCACAACAATTTGCAAAACCCTGCTTAAAACAAAATGGCGCGTTGTGACGTCACGAAACTGAATCGCTCTAAAATAAATTTAAATCAACAGTTGAAAAAACCAAAAACAGCGATTTGTTGGTTGTTATGAAACGATACTTTTCTGAAATTTTCATAAAGTTTGATCAAATAGAAGAGCAGAAAAATGCGGTGTTGTAAAAAAACTGAAAAGTGGAAAAAGAGGCGCGTTGTGACATCACGATTTCTTTTGCTTATATTTTCATAACTATTTGTTTAATAAAAATACTTTTGATTTCAAATTGTAAAGAATTAAATTCTAAACTTAGGGGTACAATTTTTTTCAATGTGCGATATGAACTGTAAAATCTACACACAATATACCAGAACATTGTTTTGCAAACGTTGTCACGTCACGCTAGAATGGATCATATACATACTTAAATCTTTGAAATGTGTAAGCTGTATTTATTTAAGAAACCCTATAGTAACTAAAAGCAAGCTTTGGATTCGCATAAAAAAACTGGTGAACTTAGTTTAGATTATTTGAACATAGAACAAGCTTTTTTTCAAGAAACTCTTCAATTTCTTAAAAAAAACTCATTCTATTTATGTTCAAATCAAATAAATAAGCAAGGTTTTTTTTAAGTGAATTCAAAGATTTAAATATGTATTTTCAAAAGTTTCTATTTCCAATTTTATTCGAAAAGCTGTTAAGTAATGTAAAAGAAATTAAAATTGAAGAATAAAATAGTATAAAAAAATATTTTTAATTTGTATTAAAGCTTAGTTCTTTTAGAAATGGGACAGTTACGAATGCGTGTATCTCAAAAACCTTTCGTTTGATCTAAATTAAGCTTGCCAGATTGCCCGGTTTTATCCGGGTTTGCCCGGATATTTGATGCAAAATTTCGAGAAAGTCCGGTCCGGCCCGGTTGGCCGGATATCGTGAAAAAAGTCCGGATATTGCCCGGATTTTAACAATTTTCACAAAGAAACCAAAAAAAAAATCAAAGTTTTTGAGTAAGTTTCAGCAAAATCGTTTAACGGTATGGAAATTTTCAACGGTTGGTTCAAATAATTTCGCTGATTTACTTTTATAAACCTTTAAATATTGAAGTGTTCCAAAAAGTTTTTGGAAGTCTGCAATCACATTAATAAAATATTAATTTCGATTTTTTGCAATTTTTTCTTTGCTTATATAATAATAAAATCTGAATTTTGCCCGGTTTTTGGATTTGAAAAATTGAAATCCATGCCCGGATTTTGCCAGGTTTCTTTGAAAAAATGCCCGGAATTGCTAGGCCCGGATGGTAGTGAAAAAAATTCGGGCAACCTTAGTTTAAAACAAACCGAAAAAAAATAAAAAAAATCAATCCGGAATCCTGTTTTTACACTTTTTATGGCCTTTTTGAGATGGTGAGTGGTTTTCGACCGCCAATAAGATGCTCTTGCCAAGGTCTTTTGAAGGCATATGGAGGACCAAAACGATGAAAATTTTTAAATACCTAGAGAAACTTATGTGTCCGTCTTACCCACCCGCCTGAGCATCTTTTTTTTCGAAACGTTTGTTCCTCAAGCCCTTCGACCAAAATTCGCTGATTTACCGCCAGATGGTTAAAAAGAAGCCTAATAAATAATTCACCTTTGAAAACGGTTGAAGGTTTCGAAAATGTTGCGAGTTATGAACTATTCTCTGAGTAGAGAAAATTACATGTTAACATGAAAATTAGATTTAAACAAAGGGTCTCTAAAGTGTTTATACACTTAGGCAAACATATTCCCACCAATAGATTAATGCCAAACATATTGGAAGTTTTTCGTCTTACCCGACTTTCCCCTGGGTACTATTCACTCCTAAGAGCACCTTTATCCGTGGCCTGATTTAGGTCTAATTTATACAAGAATTAACCCAACAAAATAGGATCCAATTCAGTGAAAAATGGCAACTTCATTCGGGATCTATTAACTGTCAAATGGTTTAGAACTGCGTAAAATTGGATCCAAATCTGCTCAGTTTTGGACCAATCCTTACACCAGTTCTAAACAAGTTGAATTGAAACTGATATAATGGACCACCAGTGCGGTGTCTTTGGTCGGAATTTGAGTCTAAACCGGTTGTTTGGACCACGGATACAGGTGCTCTAAACACCGGATTGTTTTCGTTGTTTTTCAGAAAATTTCTGTCAATCGCAGCAATTGATGTATTCAAACGTGCCATCCAAAGTATTTTTATTGGAGGTGCTATCGTATACCAAGTTCCCGATTCGGCCATTTTGGTCATTTTGACTCATGGACGGAACTCATGGAGTTTTTTTTATCAACAAATCACTGAAAAGCTGAGCAAATATTTTTATATTTGTAAAAAAACTTTTGCTACCTGCTATTGCGTGTCGCTGATTGGCTGACGCAATTGTCGTGTCGCTGATTGGCTGGTTCGATGCGATGACGCAAGAAGGGAACGGCTGTAAAGCACGCTACAAACTGATTAAGCGCCTCGCGCATTCCTCGCCTACTTACTGTGAAAGTCGGAGAACCTTGTGTTTCTAAAAACCTTGGTTCCATCTATCCTTCTGCCAGGCAGATCGTGGTAAGGGGGCATCCATAAATTACGTAACGCTCCTAGGGGGGGGAGGGAGTAAGCTCGAGCGTTACGAGTTGTGACATAGGGGAGGGGGGGGGGAGGTATGCTCATCGTTACGTAACGATTTTTTTCCTTAAAAATTTCAGTTTAATTGTAGCTTTTTAGATGGCATGCAATTTGTGCAGAATAATATGCAAATTGATTTCAGCTTAAAATTTGTAAGCTTCAACAAAATTGAAACTGGTCAAAATCTTTAAAGAGGAAAGGTTACATCTTCTTTAAAGATTTTGAGATAGACTCCATTTTTCAAAATATGTGTATTGAATATCCGTGAAATAACCGTTGGAAACCCGAATATTAAGTACATTTACCCCCAAGAATTATTACTATTTTATTTTCTCTCAACTGATTTAAAAAATGCAATTTTGATTATTCCAACGAATATTACTAAGTGGAGTATATTTTGCATAACAATTTATGCCGCTTGAACAGACTAAAGTAAACAAGGGAAGTCATCAGTTAACAGGCATAGAGCAACTCGTAATAAGACACTCAATTTCTCTTATCAGAGAGTTATCATCAGTACTTAAGAAGTGATTTGGATAGATATTAATTCCGTTTTGAAGAACGTTAAAAATTTTATGTTAAAATCTTTTTTTTTCTTTGAAAAGCAGTTTTTGAAAACATGATATAATCGGAGGGGGGGGGGGGGGTAATGGTCAGTGTTACGTAATTTTCATAGGGGGGGTACATCGAAGCGTTACGATTTGTGACATATGGGGGGGAGGGGGTCAAAAAAGTGCATTTTTTGCGTTACGTAATTTATGGATGCCGCCTAAGACGAAGTTTACCGGGTCTGCAAGAGAGTAATATACAAATTACACGTCTCTGTGCTTTATGAATTGAACATTTCATTCCACCGTGATATGTTTTGAGTAAAATAAGTTTTGAATAAAGAAAAATTACTTCACAAAGGTTGGATTTTCATTGATCGTTTTATAGTTTCGTACTTATTCAATAATCGATCCATTAATACCGAAAACACAGAGTCAACTTTGAGAATAAATGCATATTTAAATTTTGCATGCACACTAGGGTGGCCCAAAATTATACTATGTCTGAAATTTTGGGGGCTCAAGCTTCAAATGATGTGTAAGAAACAGTATTTTATATGGCGGCGACTCAGAAAAATGATGTTTAGAGGTCGCACTGGTTCGATTTTTGGAAAAAGGAAATTTTTTCGACATTCTATCCTAATAACATTTTCAGATCTTGAAAAAGTTTCAAACATGTGTCTCTAATATTTTTTAAATTTTCTTTATAATGTAAATTTTAAACTAAAAATGTATAGGGACTGTTTTGGACTCTCGATTGGTAAGTATGATTTTTTAGATTACGCAATACCATGAATTTATGTAAAAAAAATAAATAAAATAAACAAAAAAAATGTACATACTTTGGATTAAGATTTTTAATCAACATTGAATCCAAAAGATGCGCGACGTTATGATGTGCAACTTTGCAGAAGAAAGTGTACAGCTATGACTTGATATTTCAAAGTAATTCAAGTTTCACTGTGGAAAAAAGTCACAATTTTCAAATTTTTGCTAAGAATTGCTTTATATTATGCTGTGGATGAGTTTCGAGCAATCTAAAAACCAAATAAACTCCTGATATCAAATTTTTTCATCCTTTTATCGATCCTTAAATCACCAGAAAAACCATTCCAAGTTTCTAGATTTTTTATTGATTGAAGGTCGTGTTACCCATACTTGGGTGACGGTTTGAGGAATGTGTTATGGCTACAACCACTAAATAAATTTAAAATTAAAATCTAGAAACTAGTCATGCTTGTTTAGGCTGATTCAAGGATCGATAACAGGATGAAAAAGTTTTATATCAGAAGTTTGGATTGCTCGAAACTCATCCACAGCATAATATAGAGCAATTCTTAGCAAAAATTTGAAAATTGTGACATTTCCCCACAGTGAAACTTGAAATACTTTGAAACTACAAGTCATAGCCATACACTTTCTTCTGCAAAGTTGCACATCATAACGTCGCGCATCTTTTGGATTCAATGTTGATAAAAATTCTTAATCAAAAGTACACTTTTTTGTTAATTTTAATTATTTTTTTACCAGAATTCATAGTATTCCGTAGTATAAAAAAACATACTTATATATTGAAAGACCAAAACAGCTCCAATAAATTTTTAGTTTGAAACTTACATTATAAAAAAAATTTAAAAAATATTAGAGACACATGCTGGATACTTTTTGAAAATCTGAAAATGTTATTAGGACAAAATGTCGAAAAAATGGAATTTTTTTTTATAAATCGAACCAGTACGACCTCTAAACATAATTTTTCTGAGTCGCCGCCTCATAAAATATTGTTTCATACACATCATTTGAAGCTTGAGCCCCCAAAATCCCAGACGTACTACAATTTTGGGCCACCCTAATGCACACAATTAACCATTCATTACATGGGTTTTTCTGTTAATTTTTTTTTTAAATTGGAAATAAAGTGCCTGCACCAATATTTTTGTTTAAAGCTTTTTCACTTTTTTTAAACAAGAACTGTTGCAAATTTGTGTATAAAATGAAACGCATTCTTGGCCCAAAAAGTTTTATATAGACTCAATAAATGAGTAGGAAAAGATGAAATTAAAATAAATAAGTAAAGAAAATGGTTCTTCTTCTGTAGGTTTGATCTGTATTTTCGAAGTGGAAATAATTTGGTTATCTTTAGAATGTTCGACTATGTTCCGATGTTCTACTTCTACTAGTTCCGAGTGAATTCGGCAATCTAATGAGAACTTCCCTTGATGGTGCTATTATTAAGAGGGAGTGGGAAGCTTCACTTAGAAAAATTGCAACTTAATTGGAAACGTAGTATGGTTGCAATTCAATGCAGTTTTAATTTTTTTCAACATGGCGACCGTTAAAAATTACTTAAACTGTATAAACGAGTTAAGTTTTGATATGCTTGTCAGTTGATTTTTAGTGCGTTGCGTCTCACGTTCGCGTACCTGGACATCAAACGTAAAGTCACTTTGAAGGTATGGTATGGTATGGTATGGAAATTGGAAAAATGAAATTAGACAGTTTAACACAACATACATCCTTTTTTCTAGAATGTATTATCTAAAACACATTGTCCTTTGGATTCAGTACTCGTCCTGCGAAACGTGATAAGTCTGAGAACCACTCAGAACTGCACCCAAGAAAGAATCCACTCACTATCCGGAACCCCAACCCAAGTCAGAATCTTTGGCGGGGTTTCTACCTCTCCCTCCAATAGAGTCTGACAGACAGGAAGGGGTTACATACATAGTTGTGCAGAAGTATGATTTTTTTTTCTGTTTCTGCTGCGCCGCTGTTATCTTCGAGTCGGTTTAGCCGAAATAAATAATAACTATAAAGCAAACCCCCGAACCAACCCGAAATTCTAAGCTTTTTTTTCTTTGCGCTCTGCTGCATTCTTAGAGTCCGGCCAGTGTGGAGCACCCTGGGGAGACTTGACTTTAGGAAGGTATCCGTATCTAAACTAAGCTGACTCGAGCGCACCCAACACGATTGGTTTCGCTATTTATTTATTTATTTTTTTGTTACTATTTGGAAATTTAACTTTTCGGTGCAGCTCCAATTTGGTGTTGGTAGTTGTCGAGGTTTTTTCTTTCTCTTGGGTTGTTTATCACTGGTTTCGGGGTTTCGACTTTGCGTGAGTGTGTAGACAAACGCAAAGCGGTGTGGCGAGTTGTCCAAAAGTGCACAACTCTGGTAGAACAGAAGGGGGTTCAGGGAGGCGATGTGGCGGAACCACCAAGAAACAGTCAACGATCGTGGTGTGTCGGCAAGGTCGCGCCCGAAAAAAAATTCGAATAAGACCAGATTTCAGTCGACTGCAACATTCCACTCTAACGGCGATTCTCGGCCGATGCAGTTCTCTCTCTGTGGCTGTGTTCCTTGGCTTTGCTTTGGTGAGGTCCCAAGCAAATTTGGCAAGATCTTTTTGGAGGCACCCATCGCAGGCGGCAGCAGCAGCAGCAACAAGACAATAAAGGAGTATACGCTGCAAAAAGTGGAGGTGCGGAACTGATGCAGCCGCATCGGACATAAGCAGCAGAACGAAACGGAGAAGGGGTTGAGGAATTGGTAGAGAATCTCCGGGACCCCGGTTATTTTTTTTTGGGGTGATGATGGTGTTGATGATCTCTTCTCCTGGTTTGGTTGTTGCGATTCGTTGCCGATCGTGTTATGGCGATGCGCGGAGATTATTCGCCGCAGCCAGTCTTCTCTTGAGGAGGACTCACTCGCATTCGGACGCAGACATCTCCCGCAGGCCGCCTCCTGCTCGTGGTTTGGGCACAAGTGCATTTAAAAAGACCGTGCAGTTCGGGATCAAGCCTCAGTAGTAGGTCGAAGCCGTTGATCTCCGGTTCTGGCTGGACCCCGGGTAGTTCTTGAGTTGTTGTTCTTGAAAGCAATTCGTCCCTGGATTAAGGTGCTGGTGTTAGGTGTTAAGAAGCTTCAGTGTTTTCTAAGTGTGAGTGTGCCTCTACGAGATGGACAAGCGACAATTATAAATGCGTGGTCACGTTCGAAAAATTATTAACATATCTTCAGCGACCAATCAAGCTTTGTGTATAGGAAGTATAGAGCTGGAAAGTACATAAGTATTTGATTATTCACGTCGAGTCCAAGTCAAACGCAGAAAAAAAAAACTCACCGGAGAAACGCCGCCATCGCCAAACATCCAGAGGAACGCCGTTTAGTGCGCGAAACGACCGTTTTGGGGACTTGGATTTGTGCCGTGGGGAAAAAGTATGTTTCAGTCTTTCGACTGCCTTCGAAAAAGCGAAACATGTGTGTCGGATATTTATTGGGACTGTATGTACAAGAAGAAAAAAACAGCAATGTGTCAAAAAAGACGTCCAACCACGCGCAAAGTTAACAACCAAACCGTTGAGTCGAGCGTCGTCGTCGATCAGTCAAACCCCCAATCAGTCGCACTCAAACCAAGCAGGCCGTTAAAACGCTGTTGTTGAACGTGGTTGTTTATTAAGTGACGCGGCTAAGTGAAACGAACCGAACTGAACTCGAACGTTTTGGGTGGATCGGATATTTAGTGATATATTTTTTCAAGTTGATAATATTTTTCTGCAAACAAACTATACCTACCTAAGTATGTTCAACAACTTGAACACATGTGTTGTGACGTGGTGGCTTGGAGCGAAACGGAAAAATAAGGAAACCCCTAATTCATCGGTCGAAAATAATATCATAACACGCGTATTGGTACCGCTGCGGATTATCATTCTGGACACTTGAAGGTTAACCACAGCGGTAGAAAAGTTGTTGAATAGTGTTTCAAACTTCCGACAACCCATCAAACAGGTATGTTTTTATCATATGTATATTGTAACGATATAATCATTTTAACTTTCTGTTGGAAGGAATTCAATCAAATCAAATCATTATTCTAGTAGCTCACAAACAAGGATGATTGAACCAGAACAATTTCAAACAATTTTCGTTATATTTGGTATCAACTTGGCGTTTTCAGTCCACGATCTGATTTAAATGGTGTAATTTGAAGATTTAATACTAATGTAAAAAAAAATTTTTTTTAACAACATTCACAACGATTTAAACGAAAATCAGTATAGTCCAATTCTTGTATTAATTAGACCCAAGAATAGACCACGGATACATCTGCTCTAAAATTTAAGTTAGGGTTCAAATTTTAATTTGAGGGCATGCAGTTCAAGTAGGCGTTGCCTTGTAAGAACGTCAAACTTTCCGCTCCGTGAAAAAATGTTTTTTTTTCCACAAGTAAGAAAATGATGTAAATAGAGACGAACTAGCCAAAGGATGAAAGTCTCTCTAATAAAGACAAAAAAAATGATGTAAACAAAAGATCAATCTGATTATAATCGCGAAGGTGAACATAATTGTGATGTGCGCTAATGCCAATGGGGAAATCCCGTGAAGATTCCATACACCGAAATAAGTGTGAGAAGAAGCAAATCGGCTTCAGTAGTTCCGGTTGCCATAGGTCCCAGTATCAATAACAGTACAGCCCAACCATCCTACCATCTAAAGACGCATGGATCCGAATCAGTGAAAGAATTACCCTCTCGATGACAACTTATTTGGTGGGACTCAACTTTTTACATTTTTACATCACTGTGATCCGGTGTAAGATTGATCACTTTTTTTAATATTTTTCGATTATTTGTTCTGTTAAGGGCAATGTGGCAGGTTTCATATTTTTTAAACCAGTACTGGACTCATATGAACGTAAAATATGGTTGCAGAAATTTTTAAGACTACTTTAACTTAGATTTAAAAATCGATTTCGTGTTTGTTTAGAATTTGAGGCTTGGGTTAACATTGACCAATCTCTACTTTGACGGTTTTAACGAGTTTTCTTGATCATAAAGGATACAAAACACCTTCATATTATTTACAAATGCTAGTTTATCAATTGCTTAGGCAGCTCGGAACATTTAGGATATTTTAAACCAAATGCATCAGAAATAAATAAAAAATAAACAAATATAATAAACAGACTTTAGAGAAAAGCTTGTGGAGAAATAGATTGCCACTACTTATAATCGAGAACGCTATTTGTTAATAAATTGCGGACCAAGTATGAGAATTCGCGTTCTGTCATTCCTGTAAATGAGCACTCTTGGAGACATAACTCAAATAATATAAAATTAATCATGAAACTCTACAAAATTGAATTCATCACTTTCGGTGGCTCAAAAATACTAAATTTGTAACTTTCCAAAAAAAAAACAACTTCGCGGTCGTTAATGTGTTAAGGCCGAACAACAATTAAAATCGAAAGAGTGACAATGATGCTGCATAAATTAGGGACCTAAATTTTTTAATTTTACTAATTAAATTTCGTATGTAGTACCCAACAGTGGCCGATAGGTTTTTCGACCCAAGTCGGTACGGGAAGTCTCGATCGCACATTCAAATATTGTTCATGCTTAACTCATCAACAATAATTTCAGTCCAACCAAGGGGTCCGTTACCACTGTCTTGGGACAGGTTTGACTCATCTCACTCTCTTCCAACTGTAAAGAAACCAATATAAAATCCTGAAAAGGTTCCTAAGTATCCTTATCAGAATTTCAAATTTGCCGAGATACTCCGGCTGGCTTGATTCCACAATCCATTGTATATCAGTTTTCGGATCGTTCAATGCCCTGTCCTACCCCCCACCAAACCCCTTGAATAGAGTTAAGCTATTTATAATATGTGATTATAAAAAAGTTATACATTTTAAACATATTACCTTTTCACCATTTAAAAAGAATACTTATCTTAAAATCATAAAAGGTATCGGGAATATTTTATGGTTGGCTGGTCGCAGCATGCCGATCTTTCAATAGCGTTCATCCGAACCCAAAAAACTTTTTTTTTCCAAACCAGCATGAAATTTACCAGATTTTTGAAAATAGCATTTAAAATACTATGCCAATTTAAATGTTCATGCTTCCAACTTGATATTTTATTTCATCATTAGATAGCATACAAGGATTTGCACCAACAAACACTTTTCACTAAACGTGCAAAAATTAAAAGTTCAGTGGCACAGAAAAAAACCACTTGCTTAACAAACTTCACGATCGTACGAACACCCCACAAGCCACTTCTGGTGATCAGTATTTGATTAAATAAACGGTCACTCTTTGAACATTTTTTCGACCAATTAATCACAAAATTATTTTTAAAAACAATCAAAGAAATGATTTTTTTTCTGACCCGAATAAACACGTCCGATGCCATCAAGACAACGCTTACTCCTCAACATTACTAATTAAATTTTAACTACAAAATCGAATGAAATTTTGCCTTCATTCGATACCCTAGGCCCTCGCACTATTCCCCTTTTATGTTTTCCTTCAAACTTTACCATGTTATATGGTTTCTAGTCTTTTGTCCCTGACTGGCTTACTCTTGGAAAATGTCCCTATTTTTAAATATCAAAACACCTCAAACTACAACAAAAACTACACCAAAACTATACATTTACAAAGGAAAATAACTGAACTTTCACATGAATCGACCTGTTTGCATCTAAACGCTTTGATTTCAGCAGGAAAAGTGTTTTTGCGAGCCTTCGAAAAAATAGATATTTCAAGATTTCGAAATTACATTTTTACTGACATTCGAAATTTTCAAAAACAAACCAATTTTTTCCCAATTTAAAACTCAACTAACAGGTTTTTAAACGTAGAAAAAAGTTTAATATATTTTAACTTTATACTTAGTTATTGATTATTATGTGGAAAAATTTCATGTTGATCAAATATACTCCGGTGATCAATGTTACCCTGGTTTAAGGTACTTTATTTTTATAAAAACCTGTATGAAGCGTTTGGAGGGGAACTTTCCAAGCTTCATTCCTTCCTTTGTTCTAATATTTTTTGCGGTATTTACCACATAGTGAGCCTGGCCGTTGTAACCTCTTCAATGCATTTGAAATGAAACAGAGATCCCGTTGAAAAGAAAAATCAAGGACAAAATTCATTCTGACACATAACATTTCATAGAAATAAAATGACAGAATTCTAAGGCAATTTAAAAGATCAAATCATAATACAAAATAGAAAATTTGATGGCGCTGAATCCAAATATGTGATCAGATTGTCTATAATAGCCAAAATCTTCAGATAAAAGGGTATAAAAAAAGAAGAATCCATTAATTTTTTTAAATATTTCAGGCACTTCTTTTTGTGGAAAAATTTATCCGATATCATTATTGGAATATTTCAGAAATATGGCAGGAGAAAATAGACGTTGAAATAATATGTGGAAAAATCAATATCAAGAACATCACTGATTCAGTTCCAATTGAAGTCCTCAGAGCAAGGCGGTATAAGTGTAAAAAAGATCGTTCTTGAATTGATAATGCCAAACGATTGTACGATCACATACTTTTACGTTCGAAAAAAATATGCAAATTTTTGAAAAACATATGGCTAATGACGACACAATAACCTAAAAGCGTTTTTTCAAGGATTCAAGAATTTACAATCTGAATTCTGATTTTAGTATCTCTACATTGTTTCCATGAAACTTTAATACGAAATAAATTGATCAATTTGGACTGTTCCCGTTTACATAAAAAATTGCGATGCTGATTTTTCTCTTTGAATCATGACTTGTTTTTATTTATGCATTTCTACGTAGTGTAAAGCAAAAATTCGTCGAAAATCTGAATGCAAATTCTGAAGATGTATTCCTCTATTTAATATTACCGCAAAATCTCATCGTACCATTCTTAAATTATTACTCTAAACGTATATTCAACTTATTATTATCATCCAAAACAACAATCACAAAAAGTTTTATTAATGGCAAACTTGTCGCTACACTTCAACATGGTTGTGATTGTATTACTATGTTATTATTATGAAACGAAGAGTTTATCATCGTAAATTTATTTTATGAAACTATTTTGTCAGCTATAACGGTGAAAAATTATATTCTTTGAGAAAGAATATTTAAGAATTGAAAGATTTTAGACGGATAGAAGGTGAAAGATGTTGAAAATGAGCTGAAGGGTAATTTTGATTTGTAAGTTGCGAACACAGTTGTACCGGAATAGGTATTTAATAAGCTTGTCCGCCTACTGCATCGTAGATAATAAGTCACAAATAACATAAAGAAAAATAGAAGGCATAACAAAGATAATGCAGGTTTTCATAAATTCTGGTTCTCAAATCCTACAGAAAAAATAGCAAGTGTAACTACAAAACATCATCGCCAGCAGATCGTGGCCTAGAGGATCGTCTTCTAAGCCAACGGTCATGAGATCGAATCCCGGTCGTAAAATAACCTGGCACACATGGTATGATCATGGTTGGCAGTTTTAGCATTACTGAAATGCTAGCTGGGTGTACCGTGATGCAGCAAAAGCATGTGGATGGATCTTACATAGATCTTAGATATTTCTTAGATATGGATTAAGATTTCGGCTTCTGAGAAACCGGAGTATAGAAAAAGAAAGTGAGGTTTTCTTCTTTACACTTAAAATTTTCAAATTCTTAATCAAATTCTGCTGATTGAGTAAGGTTATTCAAGAGTAACAATCTGGACTAAAAATCAATCAAAGGTTCAGAATTCTGTTATAGTTTTTCAAAATTTTCTCGCTTGTAGAAATTCAGTTCTGAATATTCAATTTCAAATCAGATTGAGTTCATATCGGAGACTCTGGTTCCATATCACAAAAATATAAATTGATTTTATTTTTTCATATTTTGGATTGATACAGTCCAGCTTAGGATTTTTGATTTTCACTGCGAATCATTATTAGAAATTATTAGCTGTTTTTGAATCCTTGTTCCCATTTGATTAATAAAATTCAAATTTTTGTTCAGGATTCTCAAAACTCGTATACATTTGCAATATTTAGATAAAAACCATCCAAGTATACCGACAATCGACAAAAATGAAAAAAAAAAAAATAGAAACCACTCTGAGTTTTGTTTCATGTTCTGATTTGAAGTTATTTAACTTATTTTTTATTCAGAATTAAAAGTTTCTAAGCTTCGAAATTGCAATTCAGAATTGAAAATCATGAATTCAGATTTAGCCACAAAAAATCTCAATTTTGATTATTAGGAGCTTTGTTATAAAATTTACTTCTTGGCTCATATTCAAAATTCTGATCAGTAATTTAGATTCAGATATCTATCTTTTTTGCATTTTCGAAATTGTTTGGAGCTTCGAAATCTGATTTAAAAATGAAATTTCGAATTATGGTTCAGAATACAGATTCAGATTTAATATTTGAATTTCAGCTCAGATTCAGATTCTGCTCCTAAATGACTCTAACAAGCAAGAAAAATATCAAATTGCAGGAGATCGCAGATATGATTTTTTGTGAATTCTAATTCAAAGTTACGAATTTTCTATATAAAGGGTGAACACGAAATTATCGCGACACATTCAACAGGGCATAACTTTTTTTTACCATTGGGTAAAAATCAACCAAATTTTGCACACTTCCTCATTGATGTGTATTGTTTACATGCTGTCAAACTCGAAGTCGTGTTTTTCGATTCAACGAAAATGAAGGTGAACCAATACGAGTCGAGAGAACAAATTCTTTCCAAACACCTGAAATTTCCTGACCTGTCGCACCGACAGTTGGGAATAATGTCTCCAGAGTGTTGAAGCGGTTCCAGGAGCGGTTGACGTTGAACCGCGGTAAAGGAGCTGGAAGAAAACCGGGACCGGAGAACAAAATGGAGGACGGAAAGGTGAAACGGATGATTAAAGCAATTCCCAACGTCTCAAGCCGTGATTTCGCTAAGAAGATCGACATGTCGCAGAGCTATGTTCGTCAAGAACGCAAAGAAGTGACAAGGTACAGAACTTCCCAAACCGCGATGAGCGGGAACAATCTACGGCTAAAACTCGGGCACGGAAGCTCTACGATGAGATGCTGACAAAATATGGCTGCTGTGTGATGGAAGACGAAACGTATATAAAAGCCGATTCTATGCAAATTCCGAGGTTGGAGCAAGTTCGATGTGGACGACAAATTTAAGAAGATGAAAATGTCAAAGTTCGTATCCAAATACCTCGTTTGGCAGGCCATCTGCTATTGCGGACTGAGGAGTGAGCATTTCGTATCAAAGGGCACAGTAAATGGCGAGATCTACAAATCTGAATGCCTCGAGAAGCGCCTTTTGCCGTTCTTGCTGCAGAACGACGAAGTTCCGCTATTTTGGCCAGATTTGGCATCATGCCACTAATCTAAAAGTGTCTTGGAGTGGTATGAGGCCAATTCTGTCCATTTTATTCCAAAGGACATGAACCCGCCAAACTGTCCGGAGCTGCGCCCGGTGGAGCAGTGCTGGGCAATAATGAAGCGGCAACTTCGGAAGAGCAAGAAGACAGTCAAAGACGCGAAGACATGTTAAAAAATGGAAAAAAAAAACTGGGAAACTGGTATCGGATGACACTGTAAAGATTTTGATGGAGGACATCAAGCGAAAATGCGTTAAATTTTTCACTCAAGGCTCCATCGATTAACTTTTCTTTTGATTTTTGTAGTAAATATATGTATAAAACTACCCTAAATTTTGTTTTGATTCAAAACATTATGAGAAAATTGGCATGACATTTCCGATGTCGCAATAATTTCGTGTTCGCCCTTTAATTAAAATGTGCTACTATTTAATACAAGAAACTATTTATGTTGTTGAACCTAAAAATTAATATTGAAAAAGTATTTAAAAATATATTTTTATGTATGCACTGTTTGAGCTAAAATATTAATAAAAAAAATCTGTCATCAAAACCCCTTCCCCCCATGAGGCGGTACTCCCTGCGGCCCTGAAAACAGTCATTGTGCATTGAGACTTCTGCAAAAATTTAAATGTTTTCTGTTTGTTATAATCGGGTTAAGACAACCACCCTTAAAAAGAGGATGTTGTGGATTGAGACTTCTGCTTGAACAGAGTGTTCCTAAAAGGGGTGTGTTCCAAAGGCACTGTTTGTGCACTTCAAGTTACATTTCGAAGGACATATTACCGAAATTCCATTTTACTTCAAAAGACTCCAATCAGTAAGAAAATCATTTCCAATCTTCAACTCGTACGGTAAATCTATAACCATTACCGCAAAAAAAAATAACCGCGCCAAACCACCGTATGCATACGAATTTTCACCAACCAACACAAAAAAATCCTTCCCCTCAACAAACAAAAAAAAACAGAAATCGGCACACAAAGTAAAATGTCGTCTCCTGCTTCGTTTTCCTCCCGTGATATTATTTTTTTGGTTTCCTTTTATTTTATTCCTTTTTTTTTTAATAATCAATTTCTCGAACTCCATTTCCATATCTCGTTCGGTGTCGCTTGGTGACGGTTGGTCGATCGTTTTGTCGCTGGTGTTGTGCTGCGCTTATTGGGGTGTGATAAAATTAGACTGGTGACGTGATGATAAGTAAGTATAAGCTCAAGTGAAGCCTTCAATCGGATACCATCTAGATGAAGGGAGGGGAGACGATTCCCTCAATCTTCCACCAACCAACAAATATGATCATGAACTTCTTCCCTCAACGATGTCCCGCAACCAGAACAACATAACAAGAGTAAAGTGGCAAGGCATCGCGAAAAGTGCGCCGTAAAGTTCAACAAGTGCATCAGAGAGTTGCTGTGGCGGGTTAATAAAAATGAAAGACAGAGACAATGAAGAAAATAAAAATAAATGGCAAAAAAGTGCAGAACCTCGAAGCTCGATACCACCACTGACTGGAAGAGGAGATTTTTACGATCTGGACGCAGTTTAATTTGCCAACCCAAGGATTATGATCACGTTCTGTGCTTGTGTTAAAATGTGTGCGCGAGTGCATTCGGTTGTTGTTTTTTTTTTCTACATTTGTGCAATGAACTCTTTCAAACTGTCCTCAAATCAGCGAGTTGAGTTGATGTTCTCATAAGGGAATTTAAATTTCCTCTATGATTTTTGTACATCGACTCAGCTTGCATTCGCCAACTCCAACTTCTTATTACCAGGATAAAACAGTGAAGTTTATTGGTGTTAGCAAAGTGACTACTAATCAGCCATCAGGTGATTCCCCTTCCTTAGGAGCAAAAATATAAGTAGGACATTCCCGTTTCTTTTTCTACGCATTTTTCTGCAACCATCATCAATCCAACGACGCCAATCAACAGGTATAATCTAGCCTCTCCTAGGCTTTGTCTGTGTGTTTCGATTCGCCACCAACTCTGGATGCCCCAATAAGGTATCCGGCAGGTGGCGGGTGAAGCTGGACGATATGTCCAGGGACACAATTTTTAATCTAGCCAGACATAGCCTGACAGAGGTTAGGTGAAATCTGAAAAGTCAACGGTGCTGCTGTTTCAGATATAACTAATCGGTGAATATCGTGGTGTGGATTTATGAAAATAACTCCTAGTGATACGTGGGCGTTTTAGCCGGTGCCGTTTCTTAAAAAGTATGTGCGAAGACGACGAAGACGTGACGTGAGGCTTATGCAAAGTTTTGGACCTGCGAGTTATGTTTATGAAATCGGATAGGTTTGGAGTGTGCGTGAATTTAAATTTTATGTCCTCCCTCTCTCTCCGAAAATGGTAAGATGTAAAATGCGGAAAGGTGATTTATTCGTGGGTGTTTTTGATTGATTTATTGAAGAGCCGATGTTTTAGAAAAGAGTTAAAGCACATTAATCTACAATATTACAGTGCCGATGCTGTAAAAATTTAGGTATCACGAGCTCTTGAGTGTTCTGTGAATCACAATAGCTCTGGCTTATCTGTCATCATTTGTAGTACTGTAAAACGGGGTAACTTTGATCACCGGGTAAATTTGACCAACAATAAAATTTTCCACATTATCATCAATAACTCAGACCGTATTTGTTTATGCCGAGTTTTGCACTAGTGTTGCACTGAGCGTGTGAGAGAGCGTGTGAGTGAGTGACTGGCTACGATTTGTGTTTGTTTTTATCGGGTACGGTGGAACACTGAACGAGGGAAGAAAACAAATTCGGTATCAGTCTAAAGTTCGAATTTTTGAAAACTGTTTTCTACGTTTGAAAGCCTATGAGTTGAGTATCAAATAAGCAAAATTTGGTTTATATTTGATTTTTTTTCTGTTAATAAAAATCTTATTTCAAAATCTTAAAATATCAATTTTTCCAAGGCTCGCAATCAAACAGCTCTCCTGGTGATACCAAAAAGTATTTAGAAGCAAACGAGTTGTTTAATGTGAAAGTACAACTTTTTTTCTTTGTATATGAACAGTTATAGTGCAATTTTTTTATATTTAAAAAATAAGGACATTTTCCTAGAGTAAGCCCGTATCGGACAAATGGATAGAAACCATATCAATAACTTTGAAGAAAAAATGAAAATGGAAATAGTGGGACGACCTAGGGGAATGTGTTAATGTATTTTGAAGCTCAAACTATTCAGCAATTATTATATTTTTGCCCCTAAATGTCGGCAGCATCATAGTTCTTTTTTTATAATAAATATTTTTAAAATAAAACGTTTAAAATCAAGGTAAATTAATAAATGAGCATATGTAAATGTTATGAAGGTGTTTTGTATCCTTTATGATCAAGAAAATTCGTTAAAACTGTCAGATTAGACTGATCAATGTCACCCCAAAGCATGCTTCTGAAAATCAATCATTTTCACTGAGCCATGCTTGACTACATTCAGAGCCAAAAAATCAAAGCAGTCAAATTTTCCTTCTTCAACCAAATCATACAAACAATCATGCATGACAACGACGCTTCTGTATTTGAAACACTTTTGCGATACATGATGAGGTAAAAAAGGACGCAGACTATCAGCAACGAACGTCTCGATGCTGATTTCCTTCCCCTAACGACTTTCAACCTTTAGGATCATAACTGATATGTATCAGTTCTGAGCGATCTATGTAGGCTATCAGATGATTTTTTATTTTTCGTTTTGCCTAGAAGGACAAAATCATGACTAGGTAACCGCAATGAACTGTCCAGCATGTGCTACAGCTTTTTTGAACATGTGGTCCTGGTATTTATTCAGATTTTTCCTTTTGAAACATTAATGATCGTCTATCAATAACGAGCATTATCAACAATGATGCGAGGATAGACGTTCGGGAATGATTGAGGGAGCGACGTTCAAAATGTATCACCAAGTATGTCGATCACCGTCGATTAGCCACGTGACGAATAGCAACGGTACCCTCCGGTGGGGCATGGTATATCTTCTTGTATCAAGTTAGTGTTGATTTTCGACATATATTCAATGGGTACTTTTACCACGTGCGTATCACAGCACTCGGAGGTAGCATCATTCTAGCTAGAAACCATTCCTGATTGCTTTTCTTGAGCGATTTTCCAACCACTGCCCCAAAGCATAAAATTATGAACCGAGACGAAAACGATTTTTAAATCCAATTTGAAGTAGTCTTATAAATTTCTGCATCCATGTTTTACGTTCATAGGAGCTCAGTACTGGTTTTAAAAATATAAAACATGCCACATTCCACTTAACAAAAAAAAAAAATCGAAATATATTGATCAATCTTACCCCAGATTACGGTAACTAGAATTGATCGAAAGAAGTCCTACTTAAGTAGTACAAATTAAGGCAATTGTGTTTTTTTGGTAACATTTTATCGTGTAATTTAGTTTTATTTAAAGCTCACACCTTAATTTTTTTCAAGAATGAGAATAACGTCTTCAAAACCTTTCAGTAGTAAAATATTGAGAAAAATACTCCATTATATGAAATTTACTATTTCTAATGAATAACGTTCTCATCATGGCTCCAAAAAAGGGGGTTAAAGAACCTGAACCTAAAAAAAGCCCCTTTAAAAAAAAGGTATCATTCTACCAAATTAAAGAAAACTTTAAGTTGGACACAAGTCCTAAAAACTTATCTATAGACTATGAATGCTCAAGGGAAATGTTTGATTATACTTACATAGGTTAAAATTCCGTTAATTTCAGATTGTTTAAATTGTTATTGTTGTGTTGATTCTGAGATACATGAAGTGTTGTAAACTTATCAGATAAAATATGACCAGTTTGTTCTACCGTTTGATGGTGAAAATTCTCCACGAATTTAGAGCTTTACATACAGAAAGAATGAAAGCATAATTGGATGGGTATTATTTTAATAGAGGATAAGATAATAACCAATATCACCTTGTCGTCCTTAGATTATTCATTTGTTACGAATCATGTGTCGGAAATGGGATTCGAAATCCAAATTTTATATTCCAAATTCGCATTTTAAAAACGAAATTTAGATCACAAATTAAGTTCAGTATCTTTTTTGTAACCATAATCTTTAAACAAAATTTAAAAAAAACATGCATATATCCGACATACAGTTTATAACATCAGATTTCTTAGGCACTAAGTAATGCATGTTCTGAAGATGTTTTTCTTCGACCTTGAATAACATAAAAACGATTGGTTGTAGCTAAATATTGTCTGAGTATCATATTTGAGTTACCGTAAACTGGGGGAACTTTGATCAACATGAATTCTGATATTCTGATATCAATTCTGCGTATTGACTGTTGTGGAAGATGAAGAGTTTTGTCCCGTCGAGACAACTTGTGTTCATGTATCATGCCTTTTTTCAATCAAAGATGCAGTATCTGATGTTCATATGGGGGGCGACATCGGAGGCCAATTTAAAAAAAAACTAAGCTGCCTAAAAGCAGTTTACAAGTGTCGTAATGTGTGTTACAATAATGTGTGTTACGATTTATTGCAGTGTGTGATGTTTATCTATTCGGAGACCCCTCGGTTGTCAAGTATGTTCACCTGGTTCACCCAAAGGACTGAAGCAACTGTCAAATCACATACAAACGGACCGTACCGACTTTTTGGAACCAGAACGTCAGTTCCCCTTTGATTTCAATGGCATTTTGGAACCAAAACGTCAGTGCGGTACTGAAATGTCAGTTCGGCAATTTCCTTCACTTTCAGCCCCTTGGGTTCACCTGTGAGTGTATGCGTATTGGCGGGACAAGACTTCAGCAGGTCCGAGTGAAAGTCGCGCTCTTCTACGGCAACCACGAAGCGAATCGGATTCAAACTGATTCTCGTGCTAATCAAGAATATTAAGGATTCTACAGCTATGAGAGAACATCAGCACTTACAATAATCAACAACCACACACAACGAAAAAAATCTGTAAAATCACATCACATGTGATGTAAATAAAAAGAAGCATCATATATGCCGGAGTTTCCAGTGCTAGTTGGAAATTACACGCCAGTGAAATGTTGCAACGTGTAAAATAAAAAATGATGTAAAATATGGCAACATGTAAAATAAAAATGATGTAAATTATAAAACCACTGAATATTGGAGGAAAAACTTTCCAATAGGAATCTGTTTTGTTTTATTTATTGGTATTTATGATTCAATAATGGAATTATCTCATGTCATAATAAAAATAAAACCTTTTTGTAATTTATTTAGTTTATTTCATTTGGTGTCAATTATTTTTTTAATCTCACAATTTTTGAAAATTAGGAGTCACATTCACACTTTTATTTTTTCTCGAAGACCGGATCCAAAGTTGAATAACTTAGAGCTGCTTCCAGAACCGCTTCCTGCTTCACGAAGATCTCTGGAAACTTTAATCGCGGGAAAACTGCTTAAAAAAATACTTTTTGGTGCACGACTTTGACTTGACACTTTGTTTAAATTTGTCTGATCCTATTAAATTGAAATTCAATGTCCTCATCACATTCCATGTCGTGTAATTTTAAGAAATTTCTATTTCCATTACATCACATATGATGTAACAAAAACGAAGCATCACATATGATGGGATTTTCAGTGCAAGTTGAATATTCCACGTCTGTAAACTGCAAAACACGTGTAAAATTTAAAGACATGTAAAATATTAAAGACGTGTAATATTTAATTCGCACTGAAAATTCCGTCGTATGTGATGCTTCTTTTTATTTAAATCATGTGTGATGTAAATTTACATCAAATAATCGCGTTCCGTGTCAAGTAATATTTGTGTCATACGAATTCAGTGCTGTTAAGGATTCAACTTTTTTTAATTTGTAAATTTACATCAATAAATCGAGTTCCACGTCATGTAATGATACAGGTTTTCAATTTCAGTGTTGTTAAGGATTCAGATTTTTTTTCTGTGCATCTGAATAACCCCTAAGCCCTCCACAACCAATCATATAGTCGACCAAACCATAGAGGTATGGACAGAGAAACCAAACTACTTTTAAAACGAAACGTCCAATGACAGTGTTAGCCAAAAATTACGGTATTACGGTATAACTCGTAATAACGTACTTCCCCTACATCTAAAATTATTGAAATGGATCGAAAAGTTCAAAAATTTATTGAAAAAACATTTGAGAGCGAAACTGGAAACATTCTTGAGTTCTTCCTCAGCCTCGAGCGCGATCAGTCGCTTTTCGTTATCGGTCCTCTCAAGACAAGGGTTGTTGCTTCTTTTTCGAACTTTAACGGTGTGAAGTGATAGAGCGGCGTGATGAGTCCATCAGGACAGTACCAGAGTGGATGGTCCGAAAAATCTGCCTGGACGCCTATACTACATGGTATTGAAAGCAGCAGACGGACATAAACTTCCGCAAAATCCTTTTGTCATCGGACGGTCGGTATAAAAAACCGGGACAGTTGAAGAATTTTTTGAGAAGAAACATGACTGGTACGTACAAAGGTGGGAACGATGGAAGGCGACACGTATCAACGTGAAATCGTCTTCAACGAATTTTACTATTTGGTTCGGAGAAACTCTCTTGTCAACTGGCAGCGCAAATGGGACGAGGATGAGTTGGGTCGGTGGTTTTGCTCGATTTTCCCAAAGGTAAGCCTTAAACCATGATTTAATAGATTGAACTTGAGTCGGGAATTTATTGGTATATTTTCCCGTCTCATGTCCAATCATTGTTCCTTAGACGCGGTACTCTATCGTTTTGATATTGCTGGCAGCAATGTGTGTGGTTGCGGCCAAGGTTACCACGACATTGAGCATATTGTTTGGTCGTGCGAGGTCCATCTTGTCGCTAGACCGAATTTGATAGACTCCCTTAGGGCCCGAGGAAAACCACCCTATGTTCCAGTGAGAGATGTGCTGGCTCTGATAGACTTGGACTACATGTTCGAAATATATTTTTAATTTCGTCGTCTAAATTTTTTTTATTTTCACATTTCCCTATCTATCTTCTATTTTTTCTTCAAAAAGTGAACTAGATATAAGCACACAATTGTAATCAAACAAAACGAGTTTGGCTCCTTAAAGCCTAAAGGTATGAGCCGTATCAAATAAAGAATTTACAAAAAAAATGACTGGTACGTGATAAAATCGAGGAGCAAGGACCAAAACTGTGCTCTAGAAAAAAATAACGAGTCTGATCGATGGCACCCCGATCGTTATCGGCCGCCATCCTAGATTGAATCAACGTAAATGCGTTGTGACGTGCCATGAAGTCGACGGAATGGATGAAAAACAGCTGTTATCAGAATTGTCGCCCCGAAGTGTGATTGACGTGTGGAGAATCACGAAAAAAAACCCAACTGGTGTCGTTGGTACCTCAACATTAATATTGACCATCAACGGGACGGTAATACCTGATTTTTTTAACTTTGGGTTCCTATGAGTGAAAACCCGTCCGTATTATCCGTTGCCGTTGCTGTGTCGCAACTGCCTTAAATACGGACATACAAATAAGAAGTGCGGGAGCCAGCCTTTCGTGTAGTAAATGTCACACGACAGCCCACGACAGTCAAAACTGTAAAAACCACCCGTAGGGGAGAAGCGGGCTATATGCGCCTATTAAGCAGAATCCTGATTTAATCAAATATTACATCGAATATGTATGTATGTATGTAGGGGAAAGGTTTCCTAAATGGGCCTATCGGGTTAAATGACCCTACGGCTGTTTGATGAAATGGCTGATTAGACAGCTTATCCGACCAATGCGTTTTGAGGGTGATACGCTTAGAACATAAGGCAAGAAAGAATTTTATGAATTTACAAACTCAAAAAAATTTAAAAAATCATACAAGGTTTTGATACATTTTGATGTAATATTTCGACTTTAAAAACTTATACGAAATGAAGCTTAAAACAAAAACTAGGATGGTTTTTGTTTCTTACTCAAATTAACTTTAGAAATTAAACATATTTCAGCTTTTCTGGAGGTTTAATAATGATTATATAGTGGAATAATAGAGTGTTTTTGTATGCCCCCATCATGTTTGTAAAATGCCTCCATCCTAAAATAACAGGTTAAATAGAATAAATATATGATTTTTATCACTGAACCTTCAAATCTAAGCTCTGAATAACATCTTAAGAATGAATTGAAGATCTAAAATCAGATTTGATAAAGTTTTTCTCATGGATGAACTGCCTCCATAGTATGGCAACCCTAACTTTTGTTTTATTCAATAAAATTATAACATTCATAGATTTTTGTAAAACTTCAGCTTTGTCGTACGGAAATTATTACTTTCTAGCAGTTTCAATGAAATTGTACGGAAATATTGCCCAAAAACCAGAAATTTTGTTCAAATCATAAATAGGCGCATTTAGCCCGCACGGTTTGAGGTTCGACATTTTAGACAACACTTACAATAAAATCATTTTCTTGGAAACGGATGAAAATTTTAACATAAAAATTACTCCAATGTACAGAAAACAGATGCCTGCACATGTGTATATATTTTTTGTACACATATTCGATGTGATATTTGATTAAATCAGTGTTCTGCTTAATAGGCGCATATAGCCCGCTCCTCCCCTATGTATGAGAACCCACCAGTGGCTGATAGGTCTTTCGACCCGAGGCGGTACGGGAAGTCTCGATCGCACATTCAAAAATTGTTAATGCTTAACTCATCAACAATAATTGCAGCACAACCAAGGGGTCCGTTACCACTGGCTTGGGACAGGTTTGACTCATCTTACTCCCTTCAAACTGTTCGAAACAAATAAAGAATCCTGAAAAGGTACCTAAGTAACCTACTCATGATTCCAAATTTGCCGAGATACTCCGGCTGGCTTGAACCCACAATCCATTGTATATCAGTCGTCCGATCGTTTGATGTCCTGTGAAATCCCCCCACTAAACCCCATAATAGAGTTAAGCTATTTAAATATATAATCAAAAACAAAAAATGCATATTTTTACTCATGTTTTACATCTTACCTTGTTACCATTCGCAAATCGCAATACGGAACCAAATACTCAAAAAAATATTTATATATTACCTCTTAGATTCAAAAAAAATATACCACAACTTGCAATTGAAATGTATAGATAAAATTTAAATGGTGAAAACAATTATCACCAATGCATACACGAGAATATTTAAGGCATCGTAGTAATCTTCACGTTGAAAATCAGTAAGCAAATGATTTCAAAAATATCAACAATTTAAACATTCAACATATCAAATTCAAGTAAAATAAGAATTTTCAAATTAAAATTTAAGACATTTGTCAATAATTATTATTATTTATTTAATTTGTCAATAATGATAACTAGAATTTGAACTAGAATTTCCAAACGGTACGGGAAAGTAAATCTCCATGCTAAATATCTACTCAAAGCAATTAATGTGCATCCTAAAACATTTTGAATATATCGATTTCCCTTTTTAAGAATGAACTGAAAAGTAAAGGATACTTAGCTCCGGCTTTCTTCATTTTTTCCAATTAAGACTGAAAGGACTGTGCAGACTCGTCCGCAGTCTGGAATGGACATTTGTGGGCCGCTGGGCCACACCCGGCCTTGGGAACAACACTACACCCCACTAGGCTTGCTCACTCGCACCAGGACGTTCCGGGAAGAACAGCATCGGTATTCAAGGTTGATCAAGCTTCGCAATTAGTGAAAATTGACCTGTATAACTGTTCCTCCAATTATTGAAAAAAATGAAAACACATATTTTTCCAGCCACGATTTTAACACACGCGGAAAAAAAGTTATACGTCCGATTTCGTCAACGCCTACTTCAGCTCTCTCAAATATTACATCGAATATGTGTACAAAAACTACATACACATGAGCAGACATCTGTTTTCTATACATTGGAGTAGTTTTTATGTTGAAAACTCCGTCAGTTTTGAGAAATCGATTTAATTTTAACTTTTGTTAAAATTGCCGAACCTCAAACCGTGCAGGCTCAATGCGCCTATTTATGTTTTAGGCAAAATTTCTGTTTTTTGGGAATATTTCCGTATAATTTTATTGAAAATGCTAGAAAGTGATATCTTTCATACGACAAAAAATACGACATAAAACAAAAGTAAGGGTTGCTATATTATGGAGGCAGTTTATCCATAGGAAAAACTTTATCAAATCTGTTTTGAGATTTTCAATTCTTTCTAAAGGTGATAATTAGAACTTAAATTCGAAGTTTGAATGATAAAAATTATAAACTTTTTTCTATTTAACCTATTATTTAAGAAAGCGGCTTTTTACAAACATGATGGGGGCATACAAAAACACTCTCTTATGCCACTTTCCAATCACTATGAAACTATAATGAAAGCTTAAATCTATTTAACTTCTAATGTAAATTTAAATAAGAAACGAAAACCACCCAACTTTTTGTTTTGCGCTTCTTTACGTATGATTTTTAAAAGTCAAAATAGGGTAGGGTAACGGACCTATTTTGGCCCGTTTGGGAAGTGGCTATGCTATTTTCTGGAATAAAAAAGCATATGTTAAAATTTTCGACTGCATTATCCGTTCATTACGAAGATCAAGGCTTTTTCTATCGAAAAATATCGTCGTTTGTTGCAAAGTAACATGGTTTAAGCCTAAAATCACGTTTCTTCGAACATTACTCTGGTCAGTATTTTTGACCACCAGGTTTCTATTTTGGACCACCCTTTGGACCTATTTTGGGCCACTCTTAAACTAAATAAGTTTTTTTTTTTCTAAATTTTGCTATATTTCGATAGCGATTGATGCGCAATTATGTGAATTATTCTGATAATTTTGTCTTTTATTATTGTTATAGACTAGTCAAGTTTTGTTTGTTCGATAAGAATAGAGTAAAAACAGTAAAATTCTTCTGTTATATAGTGTGTTCCAAATGTTATGAAAATTCTGACAGCACACTGAAATCTCGACGAAATTTTTTCTGCATTGTTCAATACTGGCCAGTTGGCTTATCTTTAGGCTCAATTTGCAGAACGCAAATCTCCTTCAGGCGACCCAATGATAAGTTGAGAAAGTCTGACATCATGAACTTCGCGATATTAATTGATGCATTTTGATTTCCAAAACCTTAGTGGATTTGGTTTGGCTTTAGTTCTATAGATAAATTTAAAAAGATAAAAATGTGCGAGATTTATGCTATCTTTTTAGCCATCTAAAAGCCAGATTTTTTCACAAAAATTCAGTTTTAAGTTTGATACTAACTTTGTTCTAGGATAAAATTTATCGTTGGAGTAATTTTCCAACAGCTTTTTTTTAACCATAGGGGCTGAAAAACTAGATTTTTAGTACTTTATCGCTTGTAAAATTTACACATTTCAACAACCTTTTCCCAAGTTTTGAAACATATATAGCTATAATTGAATATATTATTTGATAACATTGTTCTAATATAAATTGAGATATTTCAACTGTTACAAAAATTAAACTCGTTGCATATTTGACGATTTGTTGTCTCTTTTTTCCAAACCCCTCCTTTAGACGAGTTTTATTTTTCGTTTCTTCTACCTACCCAAGTTTTTTTCCTCGAAAATCATTCCTGAATGCACTCATTTTACTGGAAATCCTAAATGGTTGAAACTTTTAGACCAAACTTTCAATAATTTCCCATGAAGCATAAAAAACAATGACTTAATAAAAAATTGGTGCAAGTGCAAGTTTTCATGTTTTGAGGCTTCTTTATGCTGTAGCTTTTCACAACTGCTTATCAAACAGTTGCCATTGATGTAAATTGTTAGATTCACGTGATTCGAAGCATAGTGCACAAAAAGTAAGTTAAAACTATGATTGGCTTGGTTTTGTGCCGATTAAAGTGAACCTCATCTAATGGCGAGTTTGGGCTTTGGCGAGCTGATTGAATAAAATCATGCTTAAATTTCAAATTTTATTCATAATGAGTGATTGAAATAGTGTGCATAATTCTTTCATATCGTCGTACAACGTCTTATTACGTTCATGAACATTTAACATCAAGTTAAATGCCCAGGTTATGGTGAGTGATCCAAAATAAGTGCCTAAGGAATAAAGTAGGACCTATTTTCGACATGGGTCAAATTACTATTAAAACCAGTTATTTTGCTTTTTCGAGCTCGCAAAATAGTTTTCACGTGTTTTATCATAGCTGTGAACATGTTTGTATTTGTAAAACTCATCACAGCTATGCAGCAAACCTCTTGAAAGTTGGCTCCAATAATGGCACGTTCTCCTGCAATGACCCAGATTCGGTCCAACTGTGAAACATCAAAACTTAATTTTCAATTTTCTGTCCGTTAACAGCTTACTTGAATAAAATTTTAGATGTGATTAGAATCATAAGATGTAGCTTTAACTATATCTGTTCAAAATTTTTATGAATAACATGATTTATGAGAGAAATATTGGCAAAAAGCTACAAGATGGTCCAAAATATGTACCTGGTCCAAAATAAGTCCGTTACCCTAATTGTCGTAAGTGAACTTACTCATAAAAGTCATGTGTCCATTCCTTTTCCTTTCGTTTTCGTGATTCATAAAATGAGAAATATGCACAATAATATTCATTTTAACAGGAAACTTGAAGAATGACTCGACATGAAAAAGACCAAATACGTTATGGTTGATGGGGCTTCTGATATAGCTCAGTTGGCAAGTCAGTTGCTTCCTAAGCCGATGTCCGTGAGTTCGAGCTCAAGATTAAACATCGATCACAGTTGTACCGGATAAGTTTTTCAATTACTGTCCGCCTACTGCATCGTTGATATAAGTCGCGAATGACATAAAGTTGTTAAAACGATTTTATTAAAAAAAAAAATAATAAAAAAAAGTTGTTGTTGAATATTTTCTTCTAAAATTTGTCCCGAACAAAAACTGATTTTTCTGTCGGTTCGCCAATGTACGTCATAACGCACCTCAAAAATTTACCAGTAAACAAACCGCCCGATCGGCAAACGCTCCTTGTAGATATGTTACTCAGCTGTGCCGCTGTAAAACAAGCTAATAATAATTCGTCTGACAAAATACTCCGCAGATGTATTCGTGTGTGTAGTTATTTAAAGGCACCTACCAAGTCAGTTGATCGTGTATAACATTGAACTTGAAAATCAAGTCTTTAGCTAGTCATGTTTATTTCTTCAATCCCCAAAACAAGTCGAGTCGGGTGTAGTTAAGATTGCGTTTTGCATCTCCCCTACCCGAGCACAAGAAATACTCGTGTTTTATGTATGTTTTTTTTCACTCTCTATTTCTGTCTCGATGCTCCTCCACGCATGGGTTGGCGTTAAATTCATTTTCCAAACCCCAAACTGACTGGCATCTAGTTAGGTTACCATCAACCATCATGGACTTGAAATCTGAGATCTTTATTAACCACCACTAGTTGGATTAAGATCTTCAAATCGTTTGATGTTTTAAAGAAAAGTTTCAAAATTTAAAGTTCGAGGATCTAAATAGTCACATTTATAAAATTAATTGAAAATTGAAAATCAAAATTTACGTATCAAAATTTTAAACTCCAACTTCGAAACTTCGGAGGAAAATGATTTAAATTTTGCGTAGGTACATTTCACAGATTGAAACTCACAAGACTTTCAAAGCGGTTGTGTATATCTTGACCCAATTCCGAATGCTTGTAAAAAATTAGCAAACAATCCTCGATTGCTAGAAAAAAAATAGCACTTAATATGCAGAAACCATCTTCCGCAAGCAAGCAAGCTACTCAGCTTTGTCCAAGAGTCAATGGGGGAGAAAATAAGAAAATCATCATATCTACATGTACATTGCCCAAGTGAATCGAAGCACGAAAACGTGTGATTAAGGCTTTGTTTAGTCAAATGCTATCCACACCCACTCCTCGGATGACTACTGAATCAAAACACTACACCAGAAAACGGTAGATAAATTTTCCCGAACATTAAGAAAGCTAGTATGCTAGTAGCTAGTATGAAGATCACTTTTGAAAATCGAGTTCTCAAAATAACAAAAATTTTATAGATTTCAATTCGATTATTTCAAAATCTGCCTAATATTTGTTCTTTTTTTATGTTATTTTTAGAATATTTTCACCTTCAACAGGAGAATGAATCATGGAAAAACTCAAAATGGGATATGTCATCGATCACTTCTGTATGCTTCACAACTTCTTGAACATCGATTAGTGTATCCCGCGTTTTCGATTTACATCCACATTACATCGCATCCAAGCTGAAGACAAAACACATCATCAGTTTACTGCTTACGATCGGCAGTAATCTGCTTGAACAAGAATCTTTCACACATTTCATCTCGCCCCCGCCCGCATCTGAGAGAAAGTTCCAGCAGCCAGCCGGTGCGCTGCTCTTGGCGCGCAAAAAAAAACTCACACGCGAAACGTGTTAGTCGGTTCGGTTTTAATCTCGCCGCTCGCGCTTACGCCTAGCCTGAAGCTGATGCGCAAAGAGAAACGCGCAAACTGATGCGTGGAGCGAACCCCAGCTTGGTATGTTTTCTAAACGAAGCGCTTCAGTCAACGTCAGGTATTTGCGCGTCTTCGACGTATGCAGCCAGCATCCCGGAAAAGCTTTTCTTGTTTACTTTTCTCCGAACAATACCCATTGCTCTTTCGGTTGCTGTGAGTGACACAAAGCTTCAAAGAAAGAGTATAGTAACTTCAACAAATGGTGATAAATGCAGATTGAGAAGAACGGACGATAAGGCACTCACTCTCAAATAAAATTTCCATTAACCACTCGCGGGTGATACGAATCACGACTAAACTGGTTACACAGTTAAAAACTTCGGATGAAATAAAACTGCAAAATGCCTTGATATTCGCAATAATTTTTTCTTCATGGCGACTGTCAACGAGTCTCGAAATGTTGCACTTCGACAAAAATGACAAAAATGACAAAAATGACAGAAATGACAAAAATGACAAAACTATGTTTTCTTTGTCTTTCTATACACCACGATTCACTCGACTGTTATTGAGTTAATGTATTGCGTGTGTGTATATAAGTATATTTTGGAAGAACGAGTCAATCAGGTGGGCTAGTCGAAGAACCACCTGATTATTGGGCACCTGATAATCTGAAAGAAGAGACCTCGGAAAATCAAGAAAGGCAAAAAAAAAAAAAAAGAAACGATTATAATTACGATTATGCTAAACTCTTTTTATATCTTCCTTGATACAGATCATAGGTATTTTACAATTTAGATCAAACGGTGCGTTTTGATCACGCGATAACAATTACGGTAAACAAAACGGTAAACGAATTTTTACATTTGATCTATCCTTCATTTTAGCAAATATATTTTCCGATCGATTGTCTTGTTTAAAGAAATTGCTGTAAATTATTCAAATTATTAACATTAGGTCATTAACATTAATACATAAATCACAAATTCCAAACCATCTAAAAAGTGGATAGAATAATAGTTCGCAACAATTCTCCTCCAAAATTTTCCTTCTTTCCGGTATATTCAACAATTTTATTTATTGCCTGAAACAAGATACAATTATTATTTAAAACAAAAATTAATTATGATTATAAAAGCAAAATGTCACGAGAATAAACTTTATTGAAGAAATTAATCGTCTTGGTTTGAGGCAACTTTGGGCAAACAAGCAAAATATTCACAAATCTTATTAACAATACTACAGCGATACAATTTGCATAATCAAATTTCCGCTGGCCAGGGTCAGATGTTCTATCAAATTTCAAACACGTTGAACCCGAGCAGACTTTGATGCCCAAAACGATAACAAACTGATGCCAAAATGACCTTTCAAGAGCAAAATGAGAGCTACATTTGCTGCTGGCTTTTGTATGATAGCAAAAAAAGGCATTATTAAGGCATCAAAGACTATTATTCAACAGCATGCTGAGACCAAAATGAGCTGTCAACAGCTAAATGAGAGCAACATTTGCATTTGACTTTCAGTTTTTTTAAGTACATATCTGAGACTTAAATGATACCATCCTTTGATGTAAAATTTTGGCATCTTTATTTTTTTGAGAATAACAAAGTGACATCGTTTTTTTAAACCAATAGTAAAAATCTGAATTGCATTTAAGATTTGAAAAAGAAATATAAATAAATTCTTCGAATTTCTTTATTAAATCAGAAAGCTGGATGTCACTTAAAGAATAACATAGTTTGGTTCTAACGGTAATGAATATAATTAAAATCACCTTTTCTTCTTCCTGTTGTGTTAAAATTATTTTATTGGAAATATTGCCTTATCGAAGTATTTAGTAAATTGTTTTGGAGAGTCTCTTAAAATTAATCAAAATTCGTAATTTAATATGATTTTTTTCTATTATTTTATAAACAAAATTCATAGTTTTGTATGAAAACGATTTTTTAAACATTTTTATTAAGTGTCATTGGCAAGTTTAAAACTTTAACAAATGAATTTGGTTAAAATGCACCAAGTTTGGAATTCAAATAAGCAGAGAAAAATCATGAATCCCGAATTCAAAATTACGAATTTGTAAATGATGTTTATTTTACAAAACATCCAAAATAGACCGAAATTAAACCACTCCTAAACATACCGAGAGTAAATAAGAAATGTGAATCACCGAAATGGACTGCAATTTTCTGAAATAACGAATGAGGATTATCATAATAATTTATATTAGACACGAATGCCATAATGCTGGTAAAGTGTCAAAAATAAAACCTAAAAAAAATAATAATGTATATGCCATCGACTCCATTATATGTACTTTTCCTTTTACCAAAGTTTATGCAATTCATCTCGATGTTCAATTTTAAATAACTTCATATCAGCCCTTATTCCGTGCCGCACTTGAATTGACGATAGTCGAGTTACCCGAGTCACTCGATTCCAGGAATCGCTTTAGGTATGAGGAACGTTACTTCGAATGAGCTTTTGGAATGAACCTCCGTCACTTCACTTACACAGACTTTCGGAATAAGGTTACTAGAGTCCCGTGACGGTAAGGTGACTCGACTCAAAATTTTTAAAAATGTATATTTGATCAACTTTTAACAACTTTCGATTCTCCTGAAAACATATAGGAGAAATAAATTTGTTTCAACAAGAACAAAGCGCAACTGTATGCTAGTGCCCTTGCATACCCTATTCCGTTTAATGTATTCAATTTTTTATATATTAATATTTATAATTAACTTTTTATAGTTCCAAGCAAGGAAATTGTAAACGCTTATATTGTAAAACATATAGGCATATAGTCAATTCTACTGAATCAATCGTGCATGGACTAACCCAGGGTGCTTACAGCTAGGGTGTAAACATTTTGAAGAAAAGTAGGCAAGGGGTACCAAAAGTTTCTAAGGGGTGGAGAGTAGAGACGGAGCGCTTTTGACAGCCTACCATGTCTACGATTACGATTGCCTGTCACAAGATGGTCGATTCCGTGTTTTGGTATATTAACCCACCCGTAGCTGTACTCGCCCTGGACTAACCGAGACGAATGTAAACAAACTTTCACTATTTTTGTCGGTGGCAAACAGGAAGAAAAAATAGTTGTTCCGGTATCAAATTGGCCGATCGGAATACTTGTAAGTAACAACGAAACTTTAACCGATACAAGCATCGGTATAATAATTTGTTTCTCCTTAGGGTAGCAGTAGACTGTAGTGAAATATGTTGGAATTTGGGGAAGTTGCGTTTAAAATCACCGGCAATATGAGATTCCCGTTCTATAAGCAGAAGTACCAGCAAGAAATAACCGTAGACACGTATCACGGGCCAGTACGATTTATCCGGTGGAGGAAGCCAAGGTTGTCGACAAAAAGGCAACCTCTGGCCAAAGAAGTCTAGTGACCAGCGCATTGATATCTCCAGCAGTTTCCTGTTGATTGGAGGGAAGCAGCACCACAATGATTCTATTGGAATCTCCAAAAGCCATTTCTCTGGTGAGCACAAAAGGAGGTCCAGGTAAGAAAATGGTGAACTCCATTTTTTTTGTAATTTGTTTACGAAAACATTACTGCAGAGTGCAGAATAGGAGTTACATTGTTATTAGTAGCATTGTTAACTCTGCAACATAGGACCTATAAGCGAGCAAAAGTTTAAAACAAAAAATTGCACTGCTGGAATCGTTTTACAGCAGATTTCGCAGAATGGTCTATTGAATAGTTTAAACGCCTTGGTAGTTTTTCCGATACTTCCATTTCTTAGGAAGATTAATCCCTAGTTTGGTAAAGAAAACTCCTAGAATGTGGATTAGGAAACAAATTGTTTTTTTTTTTTTCATTCTTTATCAATGCGTTATTAACATAAAGGCGCTAGTGTTAGGGTACACCGGGATAAGTGGAGACTTTGACTGTTTCAACAAAAATTTTAATTTTTGTTTAGTCTTATTCAAAACGTTAAATTTAATAGTAATCGAACCTATACCTATGTAGTTGTACATAGCGACATTTTTGCCGTTTTTTTTTATTTTTGTTGTTAGGGAAAGAAATGGCATTTTATAATGAGGAAAAAAGTTCTATAACTCAAACAAACTTATATTATGATTTCAGACTTGAAATGATGTAGCGGAGACGACTTGTTTACACATTATTTAGAAGAGAAAATTGTTGTATTCGCTTACCCCATGAAGTAAGGTGACTTACTTACTTACTTAATGATCCCGCGCCGATCCTCCGGTGCACAGGGCCGTGGTAAAAGACCTCTACTGTTGACGATCCGGAGCCAGCGTCTTCACCTGGTCCCAGTCAAGATTCTCGTCGACAGTTCGGATTTCAGCGGCTAGGCTTAGCCGCCACGAATTTCTGGGTCTGCCTCCTCTTCGATGACCGAAGTAAGGTGAGTGGAGACAAAAGCAATGCATAACAAATCATATGGTATCATTTGCATATTTAAAGCTTCTTTCTACAGCATTGTTAAAACCATATTCTGCGTAAAATTGAGCCTTGTTTTATCAGAATTTATCCAACACTGATTATTTTAATGATTTTTCAAAGTTGAACTATACGAACGAAAGTCTCAATTTGCCCCGGTGTTTCTTAAAAGATTCTGTGCTTCATGCGCATTTTTCTAATATAAATTCAGGCGTTTAGCTGAATGGAATAATGTGCTAAGATATATAGCAACTAAAATCGAGTGTGAAAGTTTGACTTTTTCTCTTTTTTCCAATTATAGGAAAAAATTAAAACAAATTTAGCTATCATGTATTGTTAGAATTCTTGTTATTCCTAGTTTAGTAGAATTCGGCTTGCGGTTTTTCAAATCTTTTTCATAATTACAATTTGAAAGGTTCTCTGATAAAGCTAAATTTTTATGAATGAGTAAGACTAGATTTTTTCAGAATTTCTTAACATTAACTTTCTTCTTTTGCTTATCATTCATATGGAAACTTAAACTTTTTCTGTTGTACTTAGTTCAAAATTCTACGGAAGCCTGATGGATAACCTTCTAATTGGAACTAAATGTCGAAGCAATATTCACGTTACTTTGCAAGATCATAAAAGTGCTTATCTTCGTATGCACGTATACCGTGCATGGTAAAACGTCTTAATGTATGCTATCCATAAAAGTATCTTATACTTGTAGCGAATGATCCTATAATCTTTTTTTCAATTGAAGATTTCTTCAAAAACCATACACAAGAAAAATGATGACGGCAAATTGAAATTCAACTTCCAGAGTAAACTTTTACAGCAATTTAAAATCAAATTTGGCTATCACGCCATGAAAGCAGAATTTGCTATTTGTTTGAATTACTCAAGGTGGTATACAGCTTTTGCCTTTTTTGACAAAAAGTTTTGAGGGCATATTGATCCCACATTTTGCTTTCAAAGAAAATTTTTTGATGCCCTATATTGGCATCATTATGCTCTCCAAGCTCTCAGAAAACGAGGTGTAGTTGGGGTCTCAGTTTTAGCAAAATTTGGCATCATTTTGCTAACCAAGTATGGAAATTCCTGCTCTCATTTTTGCTGTGTACCACCTTACGTCAAGCAAAATGAGAGCAAATTTTCCTTTCAAGGCGTGATAGCAAAATTTGCTATAATTTTGCCATAAACGTCTGCTCGGGAATACGTAAAAATACACAAACAAAAATAATTTCATCGTCATGTATCGAGTTTAAATTTTTGAATAGTAAATATGTAACCGGTTGGTTACAAATTTATTTTATAATTTGTTTTTTTTTTTGTATGTTTAGCTCTATAAAATTCATATTCCTTGCCCAGTCTCACAACAAGATAGCACCACAGTAGGCTACATTTTACTGCTGGCGGCTGTCAATTGACAAAGGAGGAAAAGGAGGAAATAAAAAGACAAAATGGAAGGCGAAAAGGAAGCTTGCTTCAGGAAAATTCGCACTCTTCTGTACCAGGCGTCCAAATGTGAAGTCAAGTTTCTGTAAAGTGTTTGTGAACGTCTACGGAATTCACCCGGAGACCGGATTGTCTTCGTCACGGCTCGGCCTGTAGACCCTTTGGGGTCTCGCGCCTAATACGTAAAGGACCATCATCTTCGTCCTCGGGTTCTGTGGATCCCTAACTCTCAAGAAGGACTTTCCTTCTCGGCCTGTCCGGATACGGGGTACTAGTCCAGTTTCGGCACCCCGTCGATACGCCCTTAACACTAAAGCATGGATCACTACAAATCTGGACGCACTATTCATTTTACCATAGTGCTCCTAGTTGTCGGATCTGGAATGTTTTGGCAGCACTTTGTAGAGGAATGTTTCTTCTACCAGTGCTGAAAATTTCATTACGATTTGTTTTGTTTCAAAAAAGTTACACGTGATGGAAGTCGCGAGATGAAAATTAATTAAAATTAACACCCACGTCAAAAACCCGACGTGGTCGGGTTCAAAAATCGCGAAATCGTTAAAAATTGTCAAATCAATCGTGTGTAGCGTTCTCAAACGTTTCCGTGAGATGCGTACTATAGATCGTTATAGTGGACCTAAGAATCATAAACTGCATTTGAAGGTGTTGAGAACGATCAAGGAAAACACAGGGTAGTCGGACTATGACATTGTCAAGAAATTCAACGCCGACCGGTGAACCGTCAGTAGAATTCGTCTACGCGAAGGAATACGATCCTATCGGACCAGTAAGCAACCAAACCGGACATTGAAGCAGAATTTAGTAGCCAAAGGACGTGCCCGCAAGTTATACAAGAAGATTCCAACGAAGTTCGACGGATGCATCCTCATGGATGACGAAACGTACGTGAAGATGGATTTTGGGCAGCTTTCTGGCCAAAAATTATGTAAAGCCACTGCAGTGGTGCACTGCACTGGTCATGGTGATGTCCCCGGCAACTTCAAATTCGTTTTTGCTGATAAGTGTGCAAGAAAGTGTTTGATCTGACAAGGTATTTGCAGCTGCGGACGAAAAATTCCGGTTTTTGTGAAAAACAAGACCATGGACTCCGAAATTTACAAGGAGGAATGCCTGAAAAACTTTTTTTTTTTCGTACATTAGATCTCACAAAGGACTAGTTAAGTTTTCGCCAGATTTGGCAAGCTGCCACTACAGCTAGGAGGTTCTACAGTGGTATTGGGCCAACGGGTGGATTTTGTCGAAAAGGACATCAACCCACCCAACTGCCCTCAATTCCACCCTATCGAAAAATTTTGGGCGATTGTCAAGCAGAAGATGAAGAAGAATGGTAGGACGACTCGGAAAGCAACAGAGATGAAGAGATTGTGGAACAAAATGGCCGCTGAGGTCAGTGAATAGGGTGTTCAAATTATAATGAGTGATACTCAACCAAAAGTTCGAAAATTCATCAAAACAACATCGGAATAATTTTTTTATTATTTTTCCTTTAAAGTGCAATAAAAGCCCTACATTTCAAGTACAAAACATTTTTATTTCGTTTACATAGCTCCGAGATGCGTCCAGATTTGTAGTAATCCATGCTTTAGAAGGACTGGCAAATTGAATATACATATGTATGTACCTATTTGGACTGTGGCCATTCAAAATGACTAGTAAAGGGAAAAATTTTTATTACATATTATTTGGAACTTTTTTCTATAATATTTTTATTATAAAATGGAAATATTTTACACCATGGGTGCACGGAATCACCTCAGTTTTGTGCAGATGACGAATGCGTGTATGTCATAAAATGATTATTTCAAATAATTTTCAAAAAATTAAAACACATTATCAATCTTATTAGAAAATCATGTTAAATGGTTATGGGTTTTGAATATGGGTGCACGGTTTCACTTCAATTTTGTTGTAGTATATATTTGCTAGCACCCATCCCTCTGAAGTTTTTCAACATGTTGCTTAAAAATAATACCTGATATTGTAGGTTTCAAAGCATAATTTTTCTATAAGTAGAGCAATTTACCATGTCTGCACGGATTCACCGCCATTAATCCAAAATCAACTTTTTTTTGCATGCTGAAGGTAAAGAATAAAGGCTTTTATAGAATCAAAAGAAAATTTGTGTTATATACATTGTTTTTTACTATGGGTGAACGAATTCAGCGCATTTTCATTGAATATTGGACTTTTTGCAAATTTTTAAAAAAGCATTTTGACAAATTTTAACCAAACCAAAGTCGAAACCATGTCTTTCATGTTGAGACATAACGATTTAAATAACGATTTTTATTTTTAGTTCCGTTTTTTTTCCATTCCTGGAAAAGAAATATTTCAATTATATCTTGAAATACCAAATTTATTATTTAAAAACAGGTTGATAAGATGGTAATTGAATCAACATCATAGAAATTCGAGAACGGTTACCATGGACCGAGTAAATTTTAGGAGTTATGTGCATCAAGTTATGTCATGCGACGGAAAACAGTGGAAATAAAAATAATGAATCAACATTGTTAAATTTAACGTTGATTTGTTTTTCCTAAATATTTTTTCAAATGGCCCATATTGCATTTCAAATACCTATCATATCTGACTCAGAAATATTTGGTGTTCTGAAGCAGGTTGAAAACTATTTCACTCTATATAATTTACAACGGCTAATTTGAAACTATTCCGTGCACCCATGTTGAAATATCTTAGCGCCGATGTGGTCTAACAGATAGGCTAGCTCGAGTCTGTTCTTGGTATGCCAGGAGTACTGGGTTCGATTCTCGGTATCTGTAAAAAACGACAGGTAAGATGTGTTTTCTCTTATAACTGACTGTATAATAAGAATGTTCAATCAGTTGCCAGCTGGCCAGGTATATACACGGGTGCCGGAATACCTGTAAGTAAACTTGCATTGGAAATTTGTGTTTGTCCGGTTTACATGTTTGCATGTGATCACATTCTGAGACAGAAACTGCGGAGAATCCGTGCACCCATGGTGGATAACCAACATATAAAAAATATTCCGTACACCCATATTGAAATATCATTTAAATTATTCAGTTTCATAGGTTGTGTCTTCAAATTTTAATCAATGAGTACACATTTCATAATTATTTTACTCATATTAGTTTAGTATAAAACATATTTATCACCTAAAACTACTCAATTAATCGAATGGATATGTATAAAATCTAACATAACTTTTACAAATCTTGATGAAGTTTTGCCAAATTTTGACAGAAAGTTTAATTATAGCTGAACTACAAAACAAACCAAAAAAATGGGAATAAAGTGCTTGAAGCGCCACACAGTGGTCAATCCGAGAACTTTTCTACAAATCTCCATGACTTCGCATCGAAAATCAATAATTTCATAACGAATGACACACTTCTGCCCACCATAAATCAACTAGAACTCATTGTCTTGAATGTAGATTGCAAATGAAATCAAAAGCAATCGAAAAAAATTTATCTTATTTGAGTTATAGGGTTGAGAATTTTTCTTGAAATTTTTCTCGCTTATTAAAAGAGCTAGTGAAATAAAAATACACAGTTTTGTAGAGATTCAAAATTCATGAAAAGTCGTATTTTTTGCGAATTTTTAAAGTGAAGTATTTAGAAGATATTCAACAAACGAAGTGTCCAACCATTCATTTTGACTGGTGCGATCTTCCTAGTGTTGACACGTGCGTCGCCACGCTCAATTGGGTAATTTCACTAGCCGGGCCCAAAGAAATTCTCGGAGAGAGAAAGAGAAGAGGCTAAACTGAGCGGCAAACTTAAGTAGGGGGAAGTGTTCCTAAATGCGCATGTTGGGTAACATGCGCATACAGCCAATTGACGATATGGCTGGAGATTCATCATATATTATCAGTGCAGTTTGAGGGTAATACACTTTTAACACATGGCATGAAGAAATTAAATTGTTATATAAAGTCGAAAAAATTTAAAAATTTATACAAGATTTTTGTCAGTTTTGTTAGAATATATTGAACTTTAATTATCGTGCGTACAGATTCTGTGAACAAAAATTTTAACGGTTTTTCTTTCTTATTCATCTGGAAATCGGAAATTCAACAAATTGAAGCTTTTGTCAAAGTTGTAAATGATAGAATATTGGAATAAGAGACAGGTTCTGAATGCCCATATCAAGGCAGGTTAAATGCCTATATCAAGAAAAGTAGATTAGTCTTATAAATTTTTTACTTTTTATCATTGAAACATTAAATCTACACTCAAATAACGATCTTACAGCGAAAAAAGAAGAACTTCATACTGAACCGATAAAAATACGATATGAACAAAATATTACCATGAAATTTGGCCATGTGGCATACTTAACTATGTTTCATGTAAAAGAACTAGTGATATCTAGTGATTTCACCAAAATTTCAGCCTTGACGTATGCCTAACATCCGTTTCTACCATTTTCAATTAAATAATATCAAAATAATGCAAGTGTTAATGAAATATAGCTAAAATCATAAATATGAGCATTTAGCCCGCCATTTTCGGAAATCGGCTATTTTGACTTCTTTTATTATAAAATTATTTTCACAAAAACTGTAAGAGATTTTAACAGAAAAATTGCTCTAACGTATATAAAACAGATGTCCGCTCATGTGCATATAGTTTTCAGACTCCTATCTATTGGAATATGGGAGAAAATGAGTGCTTTCCTTAATATGCGCATATAGCCCGCCTCTCCCCTAAGAGAGCGTCACACGTGTTTGATGTGATGGGGCTTCCGGGAAATACACCCGTCACCTGAATATGGGTCTCATGGCGACGAACTTGGATTTCCGGAACTACGACGTCGCGACACAGCAGTAACAGACACATATCACGGTTAGTGAAACAATTACACGCCACACAAGACACAGAACATTATTTTATAAACACAGACAACACTCCACAAGAAAACGTTGGTAAAAAGCACAAAATAACATGAAAATTCCGGGTTCTTGTATTTCATCCGTAAAGTCGTTGGTTACCCAGAGCAAGCCGGCCCTGAGGTTCCGTACTCTGAGGGGACGTTGCCTTGGCTGGTCTAGCCGCTGCTTTTATATCCGTAACAAATAGAACACAATCGAACGAAGAGATCCACAATATTCCTTTCGCGTGCAAGATAATTTGTATCCAGTCACTATCGCGGAACTCTGATTCAAAATCTGGCAAGGTTCGCCAATGTGATATTCCGTCTCAAGTCTCAGGATACGACAATCATCCATCTCCACACTTAGAGCATCAGTACCGGTAAGCGCTATCCCAGGCACTTTAGCACCTATCAAATCAGGAGCTGGTCGGTATTCATATTTGACTCCTGGCTCGCATTTTTACACCCAGGAGCAAGATAACACCTGGTTTGAAACCTTGCGGTGCGCTGTCGAAGTGTCAAAATGGAGTGTTATTATAGCTTTGACACCTGACCGCTGCTGATACTCTTATAATCTCCTTTACTCTACACTGTCATCATACGTAAGTAACTTACATGCTAGAATCAAACCAATATTCAATGTCCCACAACTACTATTTAGGTGATTTAATTATTTTTATCCGAGGCTCATTTTGAAGTAAATACAAGTTAGGGTAATGCAATTAAAATTTTCCGATGACACTAAGGTCTAAAACGCATCGTTTTGGCGTAAATAATTCTGATCACCTTTTTGTATATTTAAAGGGATGAATAACGCGAATTCCCAGAAAAACCAAAAAACAAAAAAACCTTTTTGTATCGTTTTCCCTTGTGTGCATCGTCGTGTAAAGGGTTAGATAAGCCTAACTATCTATTTCTAATTTCTTCCTTAGAAAATTGAAAAAGTTATGTGCATGTTTTTACGAAAAAAAAAAATTAAACTGAAATACTTATCTCGAAAATTTAAAATGAACAGAATTAGAAATTTGAAAATTGGAAGACACTCGGCACAAATTGTCTGATGATAAAAAAATCCCCTTATCTTACCAGAATTAATATGATAGCATATGATAACAGTTATCTATCCCAAATTCTACAGAACTAAATTTTTGAAAAAGTCAGAATACTTCATGTATCCAGCTCTAGCCAGAGATATCTCATTTGACCGCTCGCGGTATGTTTAGAGTTAATACGTCAAGACTATCAAAATCACCTTTGCTAGAGGAAAGAAGTACCTACTTAGCATTTTTAGATTCTAAGCTTTCTAGTTAGTTAACACAATCCAATGCCACATTGTATAAGTTGTAATAAGATAAATTCTAAACTGATCGCGATCCCGAGATGGGCCAACACTGGGCCTAGCTGGACCTCCCACATTGAAGTTATACTCATTCAACACAAGATTTGTTGATTGGAAAATTGATATTGACAGGAGCGCACAATCGAGCCAAAACTTCGAATACATTATCATAACTCCCAATTTTTTTTTGTTTCGAATTGGCAATCATTTCTCCAACAAAATATGCAACCACGAATAAAAATTCTCGCATCATTTTGATTACATTTTCTTTTCCTTTTATCGTGCACATCCGGAGAAAGAGTTCCCCAATATCGGACCCCCAACAAGGGCGCTTTCAAGAGAGCGCGAGTTCCTTCGCTCGAGGCCATGTCATGCCATTCCATCCATGTGCCAGTGCCACGCCGGAGTCGAACCTTTCTCCGTCGAAGATCATCCCTCGTCGTCGAAACCAGCAACTCCAGCTGCAAGAGGGGTGGAAAAAAGCTTTCAGATTCAGTATTGCCCTGGCAGTGCAACGGATCGGTCACTTTTCCCCTTAGCTAAAAAGAAAAAGCTTACGCGCGAACGCGATCGTTTACGCTTTAAAAGTGCGCCGCGAAAAAGTCTTATCAATCTCAACGAAGCACGGTGTGAATCGAAAAATCTTTCCCGACCGGATTTGCTCAAGTGAAATTGTGAGTAATGTGTGTGGTAATAAAAGCATTGACATAATTGCAATTAAACTGAAGCACGGTTCTTGGGGGATCCTAGGAGAAAAAAAAACATAAAATAAAAACAAAATTGTCAGCCACCACGAGAAGGAGACAGTTCAGCCTTCAGGTGGACGTTCGGTTTTTGTTTTCGAGGGAGAAATTGACGGCATCACCTATGAAACCCGTTTGGATTCCGGTTTCTTTCGAGAGGAACTTTTTTTTTCCTTTAGCAGTTTTGGTTTTGTTTGGGGAGGCGTGACGTGAATTTTGTGTTGCGCCATCCGAGGAAGAGTTGAGGAGGCAGAAAATTCGACCTGGGATGCCAAACGGATACTGTCGATATTTCGAACTATGTCTGTAACTAGGTGAATGGGGTTGAAGAGATTGGTGCAACAAGATGGATTGGTCAATGAATCTAAACAGCTGGAGGTTGTAGGCCGTTACTAAACACATCAACTGAGCGTATCATTTGCAGAGAAATAATACAAAGTTATTAAATGATATCTCAATTACTGTGGTTTGAACTCATCTGAAAAAGGCAGAGGAGCCATAACATCCCTCTTTATTCTCAAATTATCATCATCAATCATCATGAAAATTAAAAACTCGAAGAAAAAAATACTCGAAGAAAAACAAACTTTGATAGAGATTTAAGTTCATGAATTGCAACTCTGAACACGTTTGAATCCACATTTAATCTAAACAAGCTAAGATTTTTTTTCGGAAATATCGCTTAATAATAAATTTTAAAGTAGAAATGTGACTTTTTGAAAAAAAAAACCAATCTTTTCTTTAGAATACTTTTAAAAAAATGTAAAGTTTCAATCGATTTTTCATTCACTGGTGAGATGTACTGTATTGTGAAATGCAGCTTTCAAAATTCACTTTACGAATGAGAATGACCCAACACATGAAGGCATGTTTGTGAACCAAAATGTGAAAGGTTGGTTATATAATCATTATATTGATGGATAACAGGGATAAAAGGGATTGCAATTGTTGTGTTGGAAAAATTACGACGTTAACTTAAACCGCTCACCCAGTTATAGTTAAATAACACAGAAGAACAGCATTGTTGAGGCTTTTTTTTCTAGAAACTGACTTTAGAAGAATTTGACCCTGAATTCTAATTCTACTTAAAAAACGCACAATATTATCTAAAAAAAAACTTGATTTTAAATCAATTCACTTCTCATAACACAGGGGAACATCATTTTTGGTGCCTATGTTTCAATAACTGATTTTGGAAGATTTTGGCGTCCTGAATTTCAAACATTTGTCAGATTTTGTCCATCACCTCTAGTTTTGATGCTAAGGCATGTGGAAATTTTAAAATAGGTCATTTTTTGAAAAAAATCAATTATGATCACCGATAAACTACTAAAAGCTGATTTTGAATCAATTAACTATCCTTCATTGAATTAAGGATTCAGAACTTGTCTGGGTATTCTTCTTTCAGACATCCAACGCTTTAAAAAATATAAATTTTACAATTTTTTGGAATTCTAATGGATAAGAATACAAACTTTTTCTTATATCATTCAAGAAAGTCGTTGAATGTTTGATATTCAAGATTTTAACTCATTTAAAAACTTTTTAAATAGAAGACTGTGAAACTATTGGACTTAGAGCAAGTTCACTGGTGTTGGGAAAAAGTGGTAGAAATTTTGTCGCTTTTTGGACATTTAGAAAAATTTTGCCATGCAAAAACATTTTCAAGATCTGTGGCTTTCTAGTTATTTTACAACACGTGTTGTATTTTCGCGTGCTGTGATGCAAAATTACAATATTTCTATCACATACGGCTGAAATAGAAACAGTGTTGTAAAAAAATAAAACGCCCCAAGATCATTTTTGCAAGGTAAAATTTTCAAAATGTCAAAATTTCTACCACTTTTTCCCAACACCAGTGAACTTGCTCTTATGGTATAAAAAAATATCAAGATTCAATCAGCCGAAGAAGTGAAGTAGGCTTTGACGGAACAGGACGAAGATTTTATTTACGCGTGTGTCAAAACCGTTGTCCTGAGAAAAATTTTATTTTCAAAATGTTCATTCAGTGATGTTTTGAAGATCTAATATAAGGACGTGCAGGGACCGAACAATAATGTGGCTGGGGTGAATTTTTTGTCTAACCTTATCAAGATATGTTATAGAGAAAAAATCAAAGCTTGGAAGTACTCCTAGTTTATATGATTCAATACAAGCAATAAACGAATCACTGAAGGATGAGCATCGAAGCTAAGTATCTTCTTTTTACATTATTCAATACATAAGTGATAAGATTTAATAGCAAAATACACAGTTTCTGTGATGGCTTCAAAAACGTTCAAGTTAAGAGGGCATTTGTGCCCAAAATTACATTTTTGCTCAGTCACAGATTTAAAATTCTGTTTTTCACCACTGATGCTGCTTTAATAGGGCGTAATGAATTCTATCACAAAAAGTCCTTTTTTCAATATTTTTTAAAGTCTTTCATTTTAAAGTTTTTCATTTTTCATAAGAGTAAACATTTTGTTCGATAGTTTTCAAGAAAAACTTATAAAATAAAATCACCATTATTTTGTAGTTCTTGTTTGAAATTTGTTAATTTTTAATCAAGGCCGGATTAACGGGGGGGCAATTGCCCCGGGTCCCCCGGCTCAGGGGGGCCCCCCGAGGGAAAAAGTTTTAACATTACTTTAATCATACTACTTCAATTTCTTCAAATCTATGAAAAGAATTTAAGACTAGATATTCGGAATGAAAACTTGAAATTAACCAACTAAAGAGGCCCCAGGGAAATAATATCTTGAATAGTTTTTTCTTGCATAAGTAAGTAGTAAAGGAGTTCTCGCGAATTTTGCGGGCTGAAAATATCAAAATATTGGTATTGAAATTAAAAATTTCAACTCAAAATCTGTCCAAAAATAATGTTAACTGAATTCCTAAATTAATCAACATAAATTAGGAAGAATATGAGGCAAACATCTCAAACTTTCATTTTTTTCCATCCGAACATGTCAGTCAGGATATTCTGTACAAAAAAGTTAAAATAAAGAAAAATATCTCCACATTTTCATTACATATAAACGTCTTGCACAATAAAATTGTTTATTTTTACGTTAACTTTCCAAGAAACGATTACTGCACTAAAATAGCAGCAAATTTCGTCAAAACTGGCTTCAGTGCTAAAAAATAACAGAGAAGCTTTAAGATAATCATTTCAGAATTTTACGCGGGCAGTGTCCGGGTTGATATCGGGTATTTTTATGACTTTTCACTTTTCAATCATTACTATTGAAATTTATTACGGCCCCCTTCCCTACTAATCTAGTGAAACGAATACACTCGGCACATTGAAACTAGTAAAAGTAAAAGGCCTTTAATAAACTAGTTGTTAAATAAAAAAAAACTATTGAAATTTACGTTGGTTTTTAAAATCTAAACCCTTTTCCCTACCTATTTTTAAAAATAAAATCTAAAAAAAGAACTGTAGTTGCTTAAATTGGACCAATCGACAGTACAATCCCAATTTCTGTCTTAGACTTGAAATTCGTATGGAAACATTTTCAACAGATTTGACAGTAGTAAATATCCTGAATTCAGCATATCATTTTCCAAATGATCATTCTATAATTATAATAAATACGATCTCACAGTTGAGTTGGTAATATCATTGAGTGACTCTCTTAACATGAATATTTCTATGTTTTTAATCTTACATTTTTCAAATTCAATTCATTGAGATTTTCAAGCCTTATGCTGTTTCTTCACTTACTGAAGTTCAGTTTCATAGTTTTTCTGAATTTTTAGAACTCGGGTTCTTTGTTTAAGATACTAAAATCATTCTGTGTTTAATCTCTATAGAAAAATTGCCCCGGGCCCCCCGATGACTTAATCCGGCCCTGCTTTTAATTCATACATAGGTTAAAAAAACGCGTTGGTTTATGCACTCTAAACTAAGGTTGCCAGATTAAACCTGCAAATTCCTGGCATTTTAGACAAATAATCAGGGCAATATCCGAGCAAATTTGGTCAACACTCAGAAAAATACAAAAATCAAGAATAAAAATAGAATTTTTTTTGTTAAAACTAATAAGTAGATTCAAATCGTATTTTAAACTTTCAAAAAACTATTCATCATTATTTTTAACATTTTTAAACTGTGACCCAAAGATGGGTCTTGACTCAAACATTCAGTCAGCGAAACTTTTTTTGTAGAGAAATGAATCCAACTTAGATGAAATTTCAGGGACTAGATAAGGGAAAATTGATGTTGAAAAACATGCGAAAAAAATTCGCCTTGTCTCCCGGTGAGACTTGAACCCACATCTTGCGCCTCTCCGGGGCCCATGTATTAACATTCTACTACAGGAGACCAACCTGGCGTATGAATATTATACTGGTTGAGTGTCGATGTCTATCGGAATGAAGTGAATAGTTCTCCCATGTGATCATAATCATTTTTCCTGGTCTATTTCTATTCCCATCTTTTCATCTTACGGTAGTTGGACTCAAATTTGGATATTTTAGGCACGGTAAGATTTGCATTGCCTTCTCATATACTGCACGGGTTGTCAGTTATGATGAGAAATGATGCGTTTGCCGTATTTGGATATCCAACCAAATTCGGTGTTTGGCACCGCCTTATTTTCTATTTTTAAACTGTGACCCAAAGATGGGTCTTGACTCAAACATTCAGTCAGCGAAACTTTTTTTGTAGAGAAATGAATCCAACTTAGATGAAATTTCAGGGACTAGATAAGGGAAAATTGATGTTGAAAAACATGCGAAAAAAACATGCGAATTGGTCGGAAAATTAAGTTTTGGACGCAAAAAAAATCCCGACACGATTTTTTTTTGATTTGGCAAGTAATGTCAATTAATCCGGACAAAATCCGAGTATTTTTCATTGAAATCCGGTCAAACGGGCTGCACCTAGAGTGTCCTACTCGGGATTTCCCGGTCGGAAATTTCCGGGAATTAGAAAAATTCTAAAATTCCGGAATCCCGGGAAACGCCTAAAAAATCCCGGGAATTCCCGAAGCCAGTAAAATTTGCTAAATTACTACAAATTTACACGATCTCAATTGGAAAATAAATGAATCAGATTGATCAAGCAAAATGATTGTTACGGCCACGATTCCCTCTGGCTGCCCTAATAATTGAAACCTAAACAAATCATGGTACTGGGAGCCCGGCGAAGAAAGAGGAAAACGTCAACACCTCTAAAAACAATATGGGATAGAATCTCGGGAAGCATGTGGATGAATTGTTAAACACGTTATATTATATCGGTTGAAGGATTATTTGATTATACTATTTAATTGGAAACTAAGGCACTAAATTGTAAGTGAATTGAAAGCCATTGATAAAACCTATCTAAAATTAATAAATTTTCTAGCTTTAAAGCTGTTCATACTGCTACGGGAAAGTGTTTTTTGTCCGACCGAATCACATAACCTTGTCACGACGTCGAGCCGTGACAATGATAGTTCTACAACTGACCATACTGACTGGACACTCGATTTCGTTTGTTGGATAATTTTTCCAACAGTACACAAAGTCGATTCCAGAGTGCGCATCGATCGATTTGAAGAAATGCTATCTCAGTTAGAAAGTGCCACCCAATTTTCAAAAAAAAAAAGGCAATTTCTAAAGTTAAATCGGGCTAAACAGGTACATTTTTCCTACAGGGCAATTTTTTTTTGTCATATTTTGTAGGTTTACAATACTGACACCACCTACCGTGGTATTGCAAACCTGCAAAATAAAAAAAAATTTACCAGAAAATGGTCGAATTTTTGTTCTCAGTGTGATCAGTGGTTCTACCTTGATGTCTTAGTCTTAAGTATTTTTTTTGTCTTAAATCTGGTTAATACATTGAATTCGAAAAAAAAATGTTTTTCCAATCGAAAACTTAGTGTAACAGTGAAAAACGACAAAAAGACTCTAAAACCAAAAAAATCCAATAATGAAACACTACGGAAAGAATCTGAATGTTCTATTTCGCAACATTCATCATTTAGGGCTGTCCCAACGGTGTATGCAAAACACGTTTTTCGACCACGCTAAAACAGTCCGTCCGGCACCGGTGGCGTAAATTGCTGTTTTAGCACAGTTATCGATTTCAAAATTCCCAACAGTTATACGCCTTTGTTCCAAATTCATGCACATTTGGAACAGGATTTCAAAATATACGACAGACCGATTTAGTTCACGGTGAGAAAATTTTAGCCAACAATGATTTCTTTCACACATGTTTGGGTAACATTGGGTGTGATAATAGTTTTTTTTTTGAGATATTATTTGAATGTTTTTTTTCGCTTCAACCAGCCTATACGTTACATAAATTGAGAAAATATGCTGATAAAAACCATATCAAGTATAAATAATAGATGTCACATTATTCTCGATTTAATATAATTAAATAAAAAGCTTTTCATTTGGGCTCGACGAATTGTGAATCCAGTCAGCGTTCTAAAATTTGAAAAAAATAAACGAAAAGAAAAAAATTTCAATCATTTTTCGATGAGGTAAAATAAATGTTTATTGTTTGTTCTATAATTTTTGTTTTATTTGAGATATTGAGAGATTTTTAGTTTCGTGTAGATTGTTCGGAGTTTTCGTCAATATCAGCATATTTTTCTGTATCCATACATAAATTTACAAAGGGGCCGTTCAGATATCACGTGGACAGAAAAATTAGATTTTTGACCCCCTCCTCTCCCTTCGTGGGCAAGCGTGGACATTTGGCAAACCCCTACCCCCCTCCCCGGATGTCCACGTGGACAGATTTGGAAAAGTGTTTATTTTAAATACCTATAATTTGACAGTTAGAAAACACCACTTTTTGCCTTTTTGTTATAAAAATGGCTGATTTTGTAAAACCGAATAAGAATTTACTGATATAATAAAAATTTAAACTTGTTAGTTATCATATTTATCACTTGCTTTTAAGTAGCTACTTTTTGTTTAAACTCAAACTGGAAAGGTATGCCATTTTAAGATTTTCTTTTAAACATCTGAATATTAATTCACCTTTAGAAAATATTTTGAAAGTAAATTTGTCCACATGGACATGACCCAAACCCCAACCCCCCTCTCCGTGGACAAGCGTGGACATTTCCATACCCCCCTTCCTCCTCCTAAGTTGTCCACGTGGTATGTGAACGGCCCCAAAGTGAAACAAGTTTTTGTCAAACAAAAATGTCGACAAATCAAAGGAAAATTTCCTTTGACTTTGGGATAATTTTCTCATTTCCTTTATCAATGTCAGCAATAACTTGAAAAAAATATTGCTTTTCATTTCATTTTAACAAAACCTTATTCCATTGATTCAAAGCAATTTGATTGAATTAATTGAAGAATTGTTTCAATTGACCTTTTTTCCTCGTTGTGTAGTAATTTTTGCTTTTAAATTATTGAAATCCTGGTAGAATAGTTGAAATCATTGTTCTGTCAAAAAGAATATTCGTGGAATTAATTTTAAGACAATTAACCGTGAAACTCAAAACTTATGCAATTTTTCTTATAAAATGGGTTTTTTCTTCTCAATTATTGAGTGTCTGCAATGAAAGTGTTTCCGTTTTAAATTTGCTCCTACACCGGTGGGGAGTGGGTGTTTTAGCCGATTCTAAAATTTCAAATTGTATACTTAAACCCTATACTTAACTGGTATACTTAAAACCAATATTTACGCCTGAACCGTTGCAGGTGCTCTTAGAACTTCCGTTTCGGATACTGTTGACAGTAGCAAAATCATCAGCAAAAAATTACATATTGTTATACAAATGGATAGTTATCTGAAAATTTACAATATTTGATGAATAACCTGAAGTCTAGCTAACTAACATCTATCGATAGTGAGAAATCTTTCTCAATAATTTCAAATTTTTGCAGCTAGAATCAGACCAGTTTTTCGGTTAAAGTACTTTGTTTGTGGATCTTTGGTTTGTTTATTGAATTTTCTAGGCCTGAAAAAAGTTTTGCAATACTAAATACTACCTTAAATTTAAAAATACCATATTGGTAAGAATTCGTACGCAGTAGAGGGTTAAGATATTCATGTTGAAATATTCTTTTCAATTTTTCCCGGGATCCCGAGAATTCCCGGAAAATAGATAGCCAGATTTCACGATTCCCGGGAACGCTTAAATGGCCGGGAAATGGACACTCAAGTCCAACAGCGTGCACCGGACTCTTCCATATCTTGTATAAAATATCCGTGCAAACCCGTATAAAAGCGGGCAATCTAGCAAGCTACATCTAAACCCTTTTTTCCAAAATCTAATTTAAAAAAACTGTAGCTGCTTAAATTGAATCAATCGGTAATACTGAGTTTCTCTATTGAATTTCCGTTATAATTGTCAAAGAAATGAAATTCGCGTTGAAACATTTTCAAGTGATTAAACCGAAGTTTAAGGTGCTTCTTTTTGAGAATAGTTCTCTACTGAAATAAAAGCCTTGAATTCATCTAATCATTTTCCAATCAACCACTCTCAAATTATTGTCATAAAATAAACGGTCTCAGAGTTGGATTGCTAATTTCTTCCAGTAATTCTCTAAACATGAACTTTTCTATGTTTTTAATCTTATCCTTTTCTAGATTTCATTCAATGAAATTTTCAGTCTTGTGTTGTTTCTTCACCAATTGAAGTTCAGTATCATGGTTTTTCTTACTTTTGAGAACTCGTGATTTTTGTTTAAGGTATTAAACTCATTTGTATTCCTTCCTTATTTTTTTCCAATGATAACTGATTCTGTGTTTTGAACATACATTTATGTTTTCAAATGTAACTTTTGTCTCATTATATAGAGAATTTGACTAAATTTTCTGTTTTTTTATTTAATGAAAATTTTATTCTTAATTTTAAATTGTAATCCGCTTTAGATTTTGAACATTAGGTAAAAATGATTTTATTTTGTGTTATAAAGATTTAAAATTGAAATAAATATATCGATTATGAACTATAAATTTAGCAATCTTTGCTTTTAATCTGATTGTTACCTTTATTCTCATTTTTGTATGTGAATTCCATTGATTTGATTTGAATTCATAATTTTTTTTTTTTTTTGTCTTTATTTAAGAGGTTTTCAGCCACAGGCTGGTTCACCTCTGGAATTCATAATTTTGATTAAGACACTGAATTGTGGTTTTAAATAAAACCTGTTTCTTAAACCGTTATATTAGACTGAGTCAATTTGGGGTCAACCCTGGGGTTTTCAAAGCTTCGTTTTGGTTCAATCTCATCCATGGTTTTTTTACAGAATTTAGAATAAACGTTTACATGAGTAAATTTGAGCTTTTATGTTTGTTTAGGAAAATTGAATATTTTGTTCTGAAAAACCAACATAAATAATTTTTGTTTTTTTTTTGCTGCTAACGGGTTTTGTGCCAATTTATAAATGCTTTAAAGGAACTTTGTCGAAGACTGTGACTCCGTATTTGTAAGGCAAAAAAGTTATTAGCTGCCGAATAAGAGTATGTGTTTTGGCATTGAAAATCAATTGATCCAACTGACATCACTGCTTGTGCCTATCGAAGTTTTCCTTGAAAAGTAGTCATGTAGAACTTAATATGATGTTGAACTTACACTGAAATTATCGTAGAAATTCATTCAAAAACTTCAAATTGTGATTGATTACTTTTATTTTTAGACCTAATCAGTGAAAAACTAACTAAAAACAGCTTTAAAAAAAGATTAATGATATTTTTCTCAATTTTTTGCCTTTTTTTTATAAAAAAATTGTCCAATGAAGAGAAATAATAAAAATACCATGTGCAAATTCCTTTTTAACTCACTTTTTAACACGAGAAAAACGACTCAAAAATATTCAATCCTTTCCAAGACAACTTAATTTTTTTAAATGATACCAATTTTTTTTTAACGAACACACATATAATATAATTAAAATCTCAGTGAAATTTCGCGTGTCTTTAAAAAGATCTAAATTCTACTTAAGGCTAAAGCGTACATATTTAAAGGACATAATCGTCAGCATGTTACTAATGATAACACCACCAACTCACGGAAATAGTAGTATGTATGCCGTGACCGACACTCGATCTCATTACCTCTGGTTTAGAATACTTAAAAGCTATCCTCTCGGCCACGGTCGGCGGCGAAGCGACGGCAAGCGATTTGAGTAAGCGTTGTTTTAAAACAACGCTTTTTGGCTTCTCAAATCCATATTAAAAAAAATTAAACATACGCAGTTTATGTTTGTTCAATATTTTTGTATTAATTTAATAAAATTTCATAATTATTTGATAGGAAATTGATATTTTCCAAAACAGAAAGTATAAATTCTAATACGAACTAAAGCTTTCACCATGACCCCCAATTTAAGTTAGAAATCGTGCCTTCTGCGACCGAAAGACCTTTCTATTCAAGGTCTCTCTCCAAGTTTTGTATAAATTAACCATTAATTGCTATTGTTTTGGTTTTTGCACTAACTAAAACCTACCACACTATAAGCTTTCTCGCATCGGAAATGATCCACTCGAAAAGTTCATTTAACTGACCACACCGGGACCACAACGTCAGTGAACTTTTCCTCAAAGACGTCTTTGGCCGAAAATCTAACCAAGCAAGGTCATCGCAACCCGAAAAACGGGCTGCAAAACTTACCGCGCTTTTCTTCGCGCCGAACCACCATTCATCTTATGACTCAATCCACTTTATCTCCTCTATCTATGGCTACACGGGGGCTGCTAATTCATCAGCGCGCGGGGCAAATAACAACACTTGCCTGGTAGTAGAGCTCTCACTTTTCACTGTTGAATGAGCTTGGCGGCTGGCTGGCCATTAGGCGGAGATGCTTCCGAGCCAAATGGTTCATACTTTGTAGGCAATTGTTTGCAATAAAGGTGTGGTGCACTCGCCCCCTTCCCGCTTTACTTAGCTTATTCACCCGATTTATTTGGAGCCATTGAGCTGGTTTGTTATTAACATACCGTAATTCATGCTAGATACGAACTATTAAGCTACTTAACATAAGCTTCCTGAATTGATATTTTGTGCAATTCATGCTTTTGAATTACGGTGCAAATCGATTGCATAACTACAATTGTTGTATTTTATTCCGAAAATTTTACCATTTATTTTGGGTTTGGTGGGTGTCAAATCACACCTCAATGAAACAGTCAAAATAAAATAAAGTTTATGCGCATAAAGTGCTTTGAAATGCTATAAAGCTAAACATTTCTTTCTTTGTTAATATTAAAACCAAAAATAAAACAAATGTCATAAGGACAAAAGTGACAAAAATGACAAAAATGACAAAAATGACAAAAATGACAAAAATGACAAAAATGACAAAAATGACAAAAATGACAAAAATGACAAAAATGACAAAAATGACAAAAATGACAAAAATGACAAAAATGACAAAAATGACAAAAATGACAAAAATGACAAAAATGACAAAAATGACAAAAATGACAAAAATGACAAAAATGACAAAAATGACAAAAATGACAAAAATGACAAAAATGACAAAAATGACAAAAATGACAAAAATGACAAAAATGACGAAAATGACAAAAATGACAAAAATGACAAAAATGACAAAAATGACAAAAATGACAAAAATGACAAAAATGACAAAAATGACAAAAATGACAAAAATCACAAAAATGACAAAAATGACAAAAATGACAAAAATGACAAAAATGACAAAAATGACAAAAATGACAAAAATGACAAAAATGACAAAAATGACAAAAATGACAAAAATGACAAAAATGACAAAAATGACAAAAATGACAAAAATGACAAAAATGACAAAAATGACAAAAATGACAAAAATGACAAAAATGACAAAAATGACAAAAATGACAAAAATGACAAAAATGACAAAAATGACAAAAATGACAAAAATGACAAAAATGACAAAAATGACAAAAATGTCAAAAATGACAAAAATGACAAAAATGACAAAAATGACAAAAATGACAAAAATGACAAAAATGACAAAAATGACAAAAATGTCAAAAATGACAAAAATGACAAAAATGACAAAAATGACAAAAATGACAAAAATGACAAAAATGACAAAAATGACAAAAATGACAAAAATGACAAAAATGACAAAAATGACAAAAATGACAAAAATGACAAAAATGACAAAAATGACCAAAAATGACAAAAATGACAAAAATGACAAAAATGACAAAAATGACAAAAATGACCAAAAATGACAAAAATGACAAAAATGACAAAAATGACAAAAATGACAAAAATGACAAAAATGACAAAAATGACAAAAATGACAAAAATGACCAAAAATGACAAAAATGACAAAAATGACAAAAATGACAAAAATGACAAAAATGACAAAAATGACAAAAATGACAAAAACGACAAAAATGACAAAAATGACAAAAAAAAATATTTTTTATAATTTTTTTCATCAATTATCATAAGATTACTTCCATTTCCTTAATAGAAAGTATTTTGATCAAACGAATGGTTTTTGAGATACACGCATTCGTAACTGTCCCATTTCTTAATGCACTATGCTTTATAATTTTAATGGCCGCCGGAGAGGAGCGAAAGCCAGGAAAGCTCGAAACGTCTAGACAACTGGTAAAAAATGTTTTTTTTGTTCTAAAATCCGCCGAAAACCGTCAATGAATTGAAAATTCATAAATGCAATTGTCTTCAAAATCATTTAAAATACGGTAATTTAAAATTTTCATACAAAAATCATTAAAGCGCGACGATACACAAATTCCAATTCATCTAAATCCAATTCCAATTTTACATGCTCATTCCTCATATTCTTCTTAAATTTGAGTATGTCATATAATATAACTTCAATCTAATATCTCCTAGCTATGGTTTATAATGCAGATGAACCAGACGTTTTATTCTTAGGTTTACTTTACCCAGACATTGAGTTTTTTATAAAGCTTAGGGCACAAGTTTGCACCTTAACCGCGAACCCATTAATAAACAACACATCGATTGGAGGGCGGGAAAAAATTCACTATTCCACCACAAGGCAAAGAATAACCCGGCAGTGGCGCATAAGCTATGTTGGATGTAGTAATTCCATGCACTTATGCTCGTCTACATATGAGTGCTGAAAGAGCATAAGACTAAAAAAAATGAAGAAAATCCATGCGAGCAAAGAAAGAAGTGAAAAAACAAACCTACCTCAAGCCATTCATGGAAGATCATTTCATCTATGATCATACCCCTTCGGAGCTGTAATAGCTGTTGAGTTGTAACTTGGTCGGGGTAAAAGGCGCCTGTTAGGCCTATTGGCCTCCCGCCTTGGCTGTTTTCACGATCCATTTCACTTTCAGTGACCTTCATTTGAATCCGCGCCTAATGTGGATTGGCTTAGCCAAGTCAATCTGAGAAGGTGAATGGAGAAAAAACAGTGCTAGACGATAAGACTTTCTTCGACTCTCTAATAAAGTCTGCTTCATTTAATATTGTAACAAATTCTTTTGCTCATTGTGGCGCTCCTAGTGGACGGATTTGGAAACTTTTTTCACCCACGTGTCGGGAAATTCATTACCTTTCACCATGTATTTATGTCATAACACCAAACGATAGCATTTTGTAAACAACCGCCATGGAAGCCGAACGGAGAGATCAAATTGTGCACAGTTTTCTTGAAAATCCATTGTTGTCGGCATCGAAGCTAGCTAAACAGCTTAAAATGCCCAGAAATACCGTATGGCGTGTTATCAAGCAGTACAAGGAAACATTGACGACGGCTCGGAAGCCGCATTCGAAGCGTCGGAGTGGAACTGTCGACCGGAAACTGCGTGGGAAAGTCATCAAGGCCGTCAAGAGGAATCCCAATCTTTCAGACCGCGATTTGGCCAATAAGTTCCAGGCCGCTCACACAGTACGGTGCGACGAATTCGTCTCCGGGAAGGAATAAGGTCATTCCGAGCCAGCAAACAGCCAAATCGGACGCTGAAGCAGAACAATGTGGCCAGAATCCGTGCTCGAAAGCTGTACGACCAAGTGCTGACCAAGTTCGACGGATGTAAAGTCTGCTTCATTTAATATTGGAACACAAACAATTGCGTGTAGTTCAGTCATTTATTAACGAATTCATAATTTGTTTTTCATACAAATGTAGCATTTTCTTTACTCTTTCATAAAAAAAAAATTAAAAAAATTATTCATTGCTGTTTCGAAGAAATTCTCGTACTCGTACTCGTAAGAAAACTGTGCACAATTTGATCTCTCCGTTCGGCTTCCATGGCGGTTGTTTACAAAATGCTATCGTTTGGTGTTATGACATAAATACATGGTGAAAGGTAATGAATTTCCCGACACGTGGGTGCAAAAAGTTTCCAAATCCGTCTACTAGGAGCGCCACAATGAGCAAAAGAATTTGTTCCAATATTAAATGAAGCAGACTTTATATGCTAGGGAGCTACAATCTGATCCCTGATCGGTATTTATTTGTTTTGCGAACAATCGTATTAGATCTACGCTAGATTAATACATAGCAATTTTTCTTATGTAAAAATGTGAAATGTTTTTAATAACGGTCACTTTATTACATGACAATAAAAAGGTGAAAGTAAACACTTTGGTGTTAAAAAACAGGAACAACGTCATCTTTTCAGATTCAAATTCGAATACTTTTACAATTGTACGTTGTGAAATCCAAAACCTTTTACTACGCCGCTTATAAATGATGATGTTTTACGAGACAGGCGATGAATAAATTATTAGATTGACCATAAAACGAAAATTTTGACTGAAGCCACTTGTTACAACGCATAAAATTTTAGCGCTGGGAGCCATCCTGTTGACACATTTGCAAAAATCGAGTCAAAAAAGCCGCCTTTTGCATGATCATCGATTTATGGTCGCAGCAGAAAAAATACCCATCCTCAAATTCAGGTCGCACAGATTACGTGATGAAAAAAGCCATGGGCAGCACCGGATTCACCGATTGACGAATAAAATATTTATTTACGTTTTCAGCTTCAGCTTCGTCTCTTGGCCGAAAACTTCGAGACATCCTTTATGTGGCAACACTTTCGAAACATTCCTCACGTGTTTGCTCAACTGTGCGTCTGTTTAGAGATGAATTTTCGGAATTTCTGCAAAAATTTTCAACCAAATATCTAATACCGGAATAGATCATCAATTCAAAAGTGAAGACAAACTTTTGACTGAATGCTTGCTTCTTTGCAGTTCAGCCCAATGTGGGTGGTGGTGGAGCCAATTATCATGCCTATGCGAACTGCAGACTGGTTCCGCCTTTTTGAAGGCCAAATCTCGCTCATCTTGCTCAACACGGAGCTAATTGGGTTATTCAATATTTTACACTTTTGTGGGCGAATTTGCTCCTAAGCAAGCTGTTGTAAAGAAATATAAAGCGGCATAACCCTAAATGAAGATCGTCTAAACATTGTGCCTATAAGCAGAATTTGCTTGTAGTTTAATTAAAATAGCTTTTTTGGAAGATCGGTATTTGGATTTTACGAAGGAAAAATATTAAAAGATGGACATATTTTAAAAATTTAGTTTGATTTTTTTAAATTTACATAAAATCAAGACATATTACAGCAATGACAGAACATAAAAAAGATTAATCAAAAATACATTTTAAGTGCACTGAACGTTGTGTTGTGATATTTCGGTTACCTTACCATGAGAAAAAAAATGGACATTGGACATTGGAAGATGGACAAACCTTCCTGTCTTGTACTTTCAATAACTTTTTTGGCGCAGCTCGTATCATCTTACGGTCTTCAAGCAAAATGCGAATGTACGTTTAGATTAAGAAAACTGGTGCATGGTGGATGGTGGATTTCGCAGATCCACGTTAATTTCCGTGTTAAATTTGCATACATACTTGAGCCTTGTTGAGCGACTCCTTAGTGAAAATGAGCAGCAAATTTTTATGGGGCGTGCTGGCAAGTGAAAGAAAGGTTTCAGCCCCCAAGGTTTTGATTTCGGTAAAAACCCTTATTTTAGGACCACCCTAATATATGTATAGGAAGTAAAAACTTCCCTAGGCCCTTGACTATGTCAAATAGGATCACGCACGGAGTCATATGGCTCCACTCATGGCCGTAGGAACGGGGGGTGTTTTGGGGGTTAACCAGCTAAACTAAAACAGTTGAGTCAAATTGAAAAATATGCTAATATAGGGTTTAACATCAATTTTGACTAATTTGAAATAAAAATTAAAAATGGAAAAGTAACAAAAAAAACCGTTCGATTATGGCAACATTCGATTTTGGCAACATAAAATTTACGGGCGTGTTGCCAAAAACGAACGGGGTCTGTATATCCAAATAAACTGACTAATGCGTTTCGATTAAAACAAACTTTCGAGTTTTTTCTTCTTGATTTTAATTGAAGAATTCCTAAACTTGCTTGGATATTGCCCAGATTTAGGGTTGTAAACTTTGACATCTAATGCTCGGATTTTGCAAAGTTTTTCAATAAAATAGCCCAGATTTTCCCTGTCCGGATATGTGCGGAAAAATATCTGGTGAGCTAAGGTTTGAATAATTTCAAATGCTCTGGTACAATTCTTACTTTGTTGCCTGTGACCGGATTGTGGAATCTGAATCTTTTGTATAATTCTTTATTTTCATTTTGGTTCATCATTGGGACATAATCTAAAATTTTACATGTTCGAAACTCATCATTCCGGAATATTAAAGACAAAAAATTAAATAACAAACCATTTCTGAAAATTGGATTTGAAATTTTTACTCTTAAATCTTATGCCGAATTGAAATTTTCAAAAGTTCCATAATGGTGATCCAGAAATGAAATATCAGGGTTTCATCATTCGGAATTTTCAGTCAGGATAGGAATTGAAAATTTGTGTTCAGGGTCAAAATGCAGAATTCAGATTCGGAATTAAAATTCAAAATTTCCCAAAACAAAACACAAACGGATTAGAACCCCAAACAAGTTTCTTTTTCAAATAATGTTTTCAAAATCCCTCATTCATTTTTTTTAAATTAAAAAAAGCTTATCACTTTTAGGACTTATTTTCGAAAGTAATGATTTGAAATGAATAACTTCTAGTATAAAAGAACTTAAACCCGAATAATGAGATACTTTTAGTGCATTTTTCAAGCAAAAATGTTCTAGGAAAAATTTTGTCACCAAAACCCCCCCTATGAGGCAGTTCTTCCTACGGCCCTGACCACTGATGAACTTTCTTTGTAATAAATCATGGTCACCATACCCTATAAAGTCGTGCACTTGTCATTTTTTTTAACTTGACGAGAAGCATTTTTTGGTTCAGGAATCTTGAGATCTAAACATTGCTTTCCTGATAATTTCTTCGACGATTAGTCCAGAAGGTTCTCATAGAAATTTTATCCTTCGTTACATAATTCAGTAATGTTCATAATTCCATAGGAATGGGAAGTACGTACACTATCACTTCGACTTAGAACTTCCATAACTTTTGAATCTGATAATTGTTTTCAAGTTGTTTGCGTAAAATAGACCAACTATCACACTATTGTATCACAAAATGTGAGCTTCCTTACGAGTGTATTCGAAAAAAACACAACACCTTGTTTTGTGAATAACTTTTTGTTGAACTCAATGATTTAGCAACGAGGATTTGGTTTGGACATGAGATATCGTTTATTAATTCCAGCATGTCAAGTCCTTATGGGCTAACATACCGCTATTAGGATATATTGACAGTTTTACACGAACACCACCTTAGCAGGAGGCCTCAGCCCTAACCTCAAACCATGGGAGAACAGAATCATTTTTTGAGAAGGGCGCACGATAAACACGATTTTGCGGTACTTATATCGACAAATTCGCCCTGTGGAAAAGCGACACACATATGCTCGTGTTTTGATTTTTTGGGTGTTCAGGGCTGCCAGGTGCTTTGATAATTGGAAAATGATTACATTTTTTTAATTGCATTTTTATTGAAAAACGTTTTCATGAGTACTGAGAATTAACAATTTTCTCTTAGATTTCTATAAGAATATGAAATTAAACGCAACATTTTTTGAACTGAATAACAACTGTCTGTATCGCACACTTGAACGATGTAGCGAATTATGTGGATATATTTAAAATAATCAGAGCCTGCAGGCCATTATTTGCATAGTCAACATAGACGTGGCTTTCATAAATTTACTTTTTTTTCGTAACAGTGAATAATTTTGCATTCGTTTAGGAGTTAGAAACAACTCTTTTTAATTAACCGAGCAGTGGAGCAGTACATGAAAATATGTGACAGATGTTTTAAATTCACCTTGAAAATTCATTAGCAAAAGATGGCTTATCTTCATCCATTAAGAGACGCCCCGTAATGAATGCAAACGTTATCTGTTGATAGTTAAAAGATTTAATCAATTCAGAAATATTATAATTAGTTTAAAACAAACAAATACTGATTTTAGTAACGCACCTAGCATCACTGGTGAGGCTGTCAGTTAATCAAAGTTTGAGGTTATGGCTGAGGCCATTTTTTCGCCAATACTATCGCCCGTATATACCCTTATAGCGATTATAATCTTGTCGCTTATTCTAAGTGATTCTCAACTGTTTAGTTGAACTCTGAACCATCCCTTAAATAGGTACTATCATATTCTGGGTTAACCACCCAGAATAAACTGCCAACACTGCAAGTAAACTCATAACCACAAGCTGAGTTGGCTGAGTTCAGTGTTTATGATGCCAACATTTGTATAGGTCGATTCACGCACTACCTGGCCTCACTGTTTTTGACATTTCGCGATTCCTGTTTTGATTCCTTATCTTCCAATTCTATACGCTGAGGAAGCAAAGCAAACATTTGGGTCCTCATTTTATTTTCATTCACACGTTTTTAGCAATAGTTCTCAGCTCAGTTTTGGGATGAAAGAAATTTAAAAAGGAAATTAGTTGTTAAGAAATTACATGGTTTTAGTATGAAATAATGAAAAATCAATCATTTTTTTTAAATTCCAGCTGAAAACAGAAATGTTGGAATAAATGGATTAAAACTTGAAAGTTAAGCTATCCGACGTTATTTTTATTCCTCCAAACTATCATATCGTAACAATTTAGAACAGTTTAGCCTTTTCTTTCAGTATGTTAATCGGAGAATTTTACTATTTTGGATTCTTCTGTCCCTGAATAGTGTTGTCGTACAAGTATTTGCATTTGTTTACAGCTTCCGTTCAAAGTAATACAAGAAACTTCCAGACAATCGATTCGGCACATCCCATTTCTTTAGAAGCTTCCACATTTGGACATCGGCAACTGAAGCTTAACCTTCAAAATTACTCAAAAAATTGTATTCGGTCGAAGTTATGACAAATTTAGTCTATTATCCTCCTTTGGCACAAAAACAACATATTTGACCTTTTATCACTAAAGTACAGTTTTCGCATAATAACACAATTCCAGGTCCAACAAAAACCGAGTTTAAACTTTGTTGGACATATCATCCAGTGAAAATGGTCGCATTTGGAAGCAGTCTTCTTGGTATATTTAGAAATTTATCGAGTCAAAAAAAAACGAAAAACACTGCCTGATTTGCAGCGTCCACAGATCGTCAGTCTCCTCAAGTACTAAACATTAAATTTTTCAATTTTTCTCCGGAAAATAGGGACGAGACTTTTGCTTTTCTAGAATCTAGATCATAATTCACTCTTCACTTCATGCAGGATTCGAACTGCTGATTAAGATACTTGAGGAGCCAAAAAAAATTAAAGTTAAATTTGGCGTTCAGCTCACGCTGCTCCCATTGCAAATAAAACAAAAAAGCGCGTAATTGAAATAATTTTTGTTTTTGTTTTTAATATGTTAAACGGAGTATCTGTTTCATTTATATTTATATACATGAAAGAAGTTAATAAAACCTATAAAAAAGCTATTGTTCCAAATTCTCTGGTTTTTAATTCACTAGGATTTTACACTTTAATCAGCTTCTGTGGTGACGAATTTCTTGATCAACAATTGAAAATTAGATGAAAAAGTATGCTTAAATGTTATGGTATTACGGAATTTCAATTATGGGCAACCCCTTTTTAGCATTCTCCATGATTTTTCTTGCTAAATTAATCACGCGCTTAAAAAATGTTTTCAGTTTTTTCGCTAAAAATCCAATTTTCTCAGCTTTGCGCAGTGTTTGACTATATGCAATGAATAGCTTATGAAATAACTCTAATTTTGAATACAGTCACAATTGTGGCAAACACTGGAAACCACTTTCAATACGGAGTTTTTACAAAAAAAAATCCATTTTTTTTTAATTTTCATAATTGGAATTTTTTGGCCTACTGTGATCACATTCAACTTTTTTTAATTAAAGAAATTTATTAAACATTGTGTTTCTAACAACTTTTTCCTTGACGCTAAAAAGATTTGATGGCTTCAACAGAGGGTTTCGAAATAGTGCACTTTTTTCCAAAAAATATCTAGAACGTCTTTTTAAGTATCTTTGAAAAATCATAGAAAAATCGAATTTATAGATCACGTCAAAACTAGAGATTTGGGCACTTGAAGGCTATAGGCTATATATTTAAAAAAAACAGTAAATCATATTCCATAAGATTCTTCGGATTCTGAAGATTATATTTTGCAATATAATTTTTATCCTTGTACCTCAATAATTAAAAGAAATATTGCATGTTTAATGTGATGTGCATAGGGTGGGTTTCAATAAAAACTGATAAGATTTTTTGACTTCAAAACTACTTTGTTTTCAAGATTTTTTTTTAAATTTGTGTACTGTTTAAAATTTAAAAGAAATGACACGATCGAAAAGTAAAAAACTCAAGTCATGCCAGTGATCCGTTGGATCTTTTTCAAGAAATTTATGATATTTACGGCTTATGTTCTTTCTTTCTTCCCATCGCCTTTAAAAATGTGAAGCAATATCCAGAATTTTTAACGAAGAGTAAAACTATCTATTGAAAAACGTAAGCGAAGTTAAAGTTTTTTTTTTTTCAAAAAAGAAAAAGTTACCTCTACATTTTTATATAAATATCAAAATTCTTCGATTTTGGAGGAAAATAAAGTTCTACAAACTAAAATAAAACACAAGTTGGCGAAATTTGGATCCGTGGTCGGCAAGTTACAGCTGATGGAATTTATTGGACCGACTACTACTGTACCTCGAAATTTAAGTGTTAAAATGCATTTTTTAACGTTACTAAGACTCACACGTTAGAAGTGTTTCGTATTGTTAAATAACCGTCTTTCTATTTTGCCAATTTTGCCCATATTTCTTCCACAAGAAACAATTCAATTACAAGTAACCAAACCGTTTAGGTGGGCTGAGATTTGTGAGAACAAACCATTAGAGAGAGCACGTGTGTTGATAGTGCTTTCTCAGCAAGCTCAACTACCGTGCTTTATGTTGTTGGAGAACCACCCAACTTTGTTTTTTTTTTGTCGCTCGTAGCTTTCTCTCGAGCATCCAACTTGCCACCCATCAGAAGTAAGCTAATCGTGCGTTTTTTATTTTTCATTTTTTAAAAGGCCCAAAATCAGTTGTATCACAAAATATGGTAGAAATTTCTAAAAATTTAAGACAATAGCGAATCATATGATTCCATTTAAAGTTAAATGGTCAATATTCTTATTATCTACTCTCGGAGTTAATAAAAAAGACACACTATACAAGCATGCTGTCAGCAAAAAATCAGCTAACTTTCAAATTGATGATTTTTTTCTTAACATTTTTTAGACTATGATATTAAAAAATCCACAAATTGATTTATTGATAAAAATTTTCAAAACATAGCACCTTCAGAGAAAATGATCTTTTGAAGTCTCGATAATTTTCTGTCCAGGTTTTGTCATTCTTGTCGTTCTTGTCGTTCTTGTCATTCTTGTCATTTTTGTCATTTTTGTAATTTTTGTAATTTTTGTAATTTTTGTAATTTTTGTATTTTTTGTAATTTTTGTAATGTTTGTTATTTTTGTAATTTTTGTAATTTTTGTAATTTTGGTAATTTTTGTAATTTTTGTAATTCTTGTAATTTTTGTCATTTTTGTAATTTTTGTAATTTTTGTAACTTTCGTAATTTTTGTAATTTTTGTAATTTTTGTAATTTTTGTAATTTTTGTAATTTTTGTAATTTTTGTAATTTTTGTAATTTTTGTAATTTTTGTCATTTTTGTCATTTTTGTCATTTTTGTCATTTTTGTCATTTTTGTCATTTTTGTCATTTTTGTCATTTTTGTCATTTTTGTCATTTTTGTCATTTTTGTCATTTTTGTCATTTTTGTCATTTTTGTCATTTTTGTCATTTTTGTCATTTTTGTCATTTTTGTCATTTTTGTCATTTTTGTCATTTTTGTCATTTTTGTCATTTTTGTCATTTTTGTCATTTTTGTCATTTTTGTCATTTTTGTCATTTTTGTCATTTTTGTCATTTTTGTCATTTTTGTCATTTTTGTCATTTTTGTCATTTTTGTCCTTTTTGTCATTTTTGTCATTTTTGTCATTTTTGTCATTTTTGTCATTTTTGTCATTTTTGTCATTTTTGTCATTTTTGTCATTTTTGTCATTTTTGTCATTTTTGTCATTTTTGTCATTTTTGTCATTTTTGTCATTTTTGTCATTTTTGTCATTTTTGTCATTTTTGTCATTTTTGTCATTTTTGTCATTTTTGTCATTTTTGTCATTTTTGTCATTTTTGTCATTTTTGTCATTTTTGTCATTTTTGTCATTTTTGTCATTTTTGTCATTTTTGTCATTTTTGTCATTTTTGTCATTTTTGTCATTTTTGTCATTTTTGTCATTTTTGTCATTTTTGTCATTTTTGTCATTTTTGTCATTTTTGTCATTTTTGTATTTTTGTCATTTTTGTATTTTTGTCATTTTTGTCATTTTTGTCATTTTTGTCATTTTTGTCATTTTTGTCATTTTTGTCATTTTTGTCATTTTTGTCATTTTTGTCATTTTTGTCATTTTTGTCATTTTTGTCATTTTTGTCATTTTTGTCATTTTTGTCATTTTTGTCATTTTTGTCATTTTTGTCATTTTTGTCATTTTTGTCATTTTTGTCATTTTTGTCATTTTTGTCATTTTTGTCATTTTTGTCATTTTTGTCATTTTTGTCATTTTTGTCATTTTTGTCATTTTTGTCATTTTTGTCATTTTTGTCATTTTTGTCATTTTTGTCATTTTTGTCATTTTTGTCATTTTTGTCATTTTTGTCATTTTTGTCATTTTTGTCATTTTTGTCATTTTTGTCATTTTTGTCATTTTTGTCATTTTTGTCATTTTTGTCATTTTTGTCATTTTTGTCATTTTTGTCATTTTTGTCATTTTTGTCATTTTTGTCATTTTTGTCATTTTTGTCATTTTTGTCATTTTTGTCATTTTTGTCATTTTTGTCATTTTTGTCATTTTTGTCATTTTTGTCATTTTTGTCATTTTTGTCATTTTTGTCATTTTTGTCATTTTTGTCATTTTTGTCATTTTTGTCATTTTTGTCATTTTTGTCATTTTTGTCATTTTTGTCATTTTTGTCATTTTTGTCATTTTTGTCATTTTTGTCATTTTTGTCATTTTTGTCATTTTTGTCATTTTTGTCATTTTTGTCATTTTTGTCATTTTTGTCATTTTTGTCATTTTTGTCATTTTTGTCATTTTTGTCATTTTTGTCATTTTTGTCATTTTTGTCATTTTTGTCATTTTTGTCATTTTTGTCATTTTTGTCATTTTTGTCATTTTTGTCATTTTTGTCATTTTTGTCATTTTTGTCATTTTTGTCATTTTTGTCATTTTTGTCATTTTTGTCATTTTTGTCATTTTTGTCATTTTTGTCATTTTTGTCATTGTTGTAATTTTTGTTATTTTTGTCATTTTTGTCATTCTTGTCATTTTTGTAATCTATGATAGATTTTTTTTTAAATTTTATTCCATCCTTAAAAATCTAAAAGATCAAGAAATTCATCGCAAGAAATGATGCATAGAAATTCAAAATTTCAAACGTAATCAGCTTACATAAATATCCTTCCATATATTTTCTTTCAAAATTACATACTACGAGCTCTATGATTAACTCTTCTTTGATGATTCATTCGTCGCAAATCTCAACCGTCATCCGAAGTCCCATGCAGACACCACTACACAACATTTCCTCAATAACATTCCGATTACCCACCTGACAAATACCGACTGGTTTAAAAACTAAAAGCTCTGAAAAGACCGGAGCCTGAAAAAAGTTGGTCAATGGATGGATGAAACTCCGTGGCAAGGTGATTCAAAGATTGTTTAATTGGTTGTCCAACCTCATTGGGGCCTTCGGCTTTCTTCGGCCGATCGATACTGATCGCAGTCTACGACAAGAAACAGTAATAAAATAAACCCAGCCAAATCAGAGACGGATGAAGTCATTTGTGACACTGACCAATTTCAAATTATATAATAGAGGGAACTCCGGCGAAAACAGCGATTTGGCGATCATGTAACGAACGATTTGTCCCAATTCTTGTGGGCCGGTGCCCTAGTAATGGCGGATTCAAAAACCATTTGAAAATTGTAGCTTAAGATGATGAACTGCCAATCTGTAGGAAAACAAGTCAGCAAATCACCATTCAGTTGTGATTTGTTTATGCACAATTTCTCGATCCAATTCAATCGTCTTACATCAATAAAAAAAAAACCTCCAAAGAAAGTAGTGCTAACGGATCTTGGGGGTTTCCTCAAGTAGTTTTGCAATCGATTGCGAAGACATTTGAACAATCCTCAACAACCAATACTTATTGTTCCGTTTTTCCTTCTCCCATTTATGATCGTTGCAGTGGCAAAACCTCAAGCAAATCAGTCTTCACAACTTCCCAGTAGTGGCGACTATTCGATTGGCGACTCGAGGGCGGATCAATCATAAAACCCAAGACGAAACGAAACGGAACTTACCTCAACGATGATATGTGAATGCAGCAGCAGCAGAAGCAGTAGAAGGAGGAGTTACACGTCAACGCCATCAATTATGGTGACGCTCCTGGTGTCACTCGGACTGGTAATGGTGATCTTTTGCGGTGTAACACAGGCAGCATCGGTAGGCAAAATTCAAATTGGCCAACAAGATCTGAAACCGGAAGAATCCACAAGCACGGATGTGGAAGAAGCAGGTTAGTTGTGGTTAAATAATTTTTTTAAAGAAGGGTTTATTTAAAAAAAAAAATTTAAATTAGTTAAAAAGAGAAATCATTTGAAAAATGTTAAATATCACTTTGGTTTGAAACTTCTTTTAAATGAATTATCGAAATTCAACTGCAAAAAAAAAAGAAAAAAATTAAAATACATTTTAGTATGAGTAATATTAAAAACCTAGATTTTAATCAAGACATAACCCTTTTGGATCCAAAATTTGGATTCATTTGGTGGTGGTCACTCAAAATTCAAGGCTCACAATTTATATGGTAAATTTTGAATGTAGAATGTAAAACACATGCGCAGTCCTATGTGTCCCCAGCTCCCCTTCTCCCAAGCGTAAAAAAACCGTTGCAAAATAACCGCAGAGGCTGGAATTTCTATAAAAACTTAAAACAGTTCCTAGTTGATGTTCTTTTCAATTTTTAAAATTTTCCACTCCGTTGCACAGTGGTCCAAAATGCGAAAAACGTGATCGTTGCTTATAACTTTTTTAGGTCACATTTTAGCATATCGGTGTCTTCGGAGAAGTTTGTCAGTAAAATCAGCTCTATAATAAAAAACTATTATTTTTCTGATTAATCCCCCTACAAGTGAGATAAAATTTCTAACTTCTCTGTTATAGGTTTAAGCTCTTTGATGTCTTCGACAAACTTGTTGAAAATCAAATTTCCTACAACTTTGTCTCAGATGCCAAGTTTCTAAAATAATTATTATCCGAGATATCGGCCAAATAAGAAACTTAACCTCTAAAAATCAGTTTTTTAATAATAACTTTTTTCAGTAAATTTTAAGTTTAATAAAATGTTCCACAAAGTTGTTTGTTTTACTAAAATACACCACTTTGTTGAACATTTCAAGTTTGTAAAAAGTGATACTGCAGAGCTATGTTAAAAAGATTACCGAAAATAGGGCTTTTTCACGCCTTATTTTACAAACACCGGGCAACATCGGGCAGCCCGCTTTAGATGCAAAATGAAGTCGAAGATTTCGTCTACAAGATGCAGGTAAAATCGTCAGTATCCACTTGTATCCAAGCGAGATACATCAATTTTACTTTTCCATGTTAGCATTAAAAACAACGATTTCTATGAAAGCACATACAGCGCATTCTACTACGTGTGTTTTTTTCTAGTTTTTCCCTGCGCGATTTCAGAAGCAAAGGTTTGGAAGCGCATTTGTATTATTAGCATCTCCAGCTTGTAGAGGATATCTATTTCAATTGAACACACAATAACCTGTACTAATAATACAAATGCGCTTCCAAACCTTTGCTTCTGACATCGCGCAGGGAAAAACTAGAAAAAAAACACACGTAGTAGAATGCGCTGTATGTGCTTTCATAGAAATCGTTGTTTTTAATGCAAACATGGAAAAGTAAAATTGATGTATCTCGCTTGGATACAAGTGGATACTGACGATTTTACCTGCATCTTGTAGACGAAATCTTCGACTTCATTTTGCATCTAAAGCGGGCTGCCCGATGTTGCCCGGTGTTTGTAAAATAAGGCGTGAAAAAGCCCTATTTTCGGTAATCTTTTTAACATAGCTCTGCAGTATCACTTTTTACAAACTTGAAATGTTCAACAAAGTGGTGTATTTTAGTAAAACAAACAACTTTGTGGAACATTTTATTAAACTTAAAATTTACTGAAAAAAGTTATTATTAAAAAACTGATTTTTAGAGGTTAAGTTTCTTATTTGGCCGATATCTCGGATAATAATTATTTTAGAAACTTGGCATCTGAGACAAAGTTGTAGGAAATTTGATTTTCAACAAGTTTGTCGAAGACATCAAAGAGCTAAAACCTATAACAGAGAAGTTAGAAATTTTATCTCACTTGTAGGGGGATTAATCAGAAAAATAATAGTTTTTTATTATAGAGCTGATTTTATTGACAAACTTCTCCGAAGACACCGATATGCTAAAATGTGACCTAAAAAAGTGATAAGCAACGATCACGTTTTTCGCATTTTGGACCACTGTGCGTTGGAGTGTTTGTTAAATAAAAAAAGATTTTATTAATCACTTAAAGTAAGGTTGCCAAAATTTTGTTCGCAGGTCTCCGAGATGGGCCAATCCAGGAACTCATAACCTAACAAAATCTATGCAGTCCATTTCAAATTTGGGCAAACTCTCAGAAATTAGAAGAAGAAAAACTCTTGAAACAATTTGTTTTATTAAATTAAATCATCTGATTTTTTATTGTATTTCAGGCTTCCATAAAACGTTTATTTTGATAAAAATTTGTCGTTTTTGATCCCTAAAATAAAAAAAGGGATTTTAGTTTTTGCTTGATTTTGCAAATAAAATAAAGAAATCTGGGCATTTCTCAACAAAATCCCGGCAATCGGGCCGGGCCGGATATTTTTTAATTTATTTAGTTCAAAATATCCGGGCAAGTCCGAATAAAATCGGGCCATCTGGCAAGCTTAACCTAAAGGTTTGAGGTTGAAAAAAAAAGGTCTGCCAAACTCAAACAGACGTAACTTGCTATTTGCTGGATTGAATTTCACCAAATAACTTTTGTTGAGTTATTTATTTGAAGTGTTTCGAATCTGCCGACCATTCATCTACTTTTCATTTGAGCAACAAAATCAAACGTGAGGGTAACTTTAAAAAAAAGTCACTACTTAATTTGCCCTTTACACGACCAAATGGTTATGAATTGTGTAATTGCTTCAACTTCAGAGCTTCTAACTTCTTGATTTTTTTATTAATTTTAATGGAATGACAAATTTGAAAAAGTCATATTAGGAAGTGAATGTTGCCTTCATGCAGTATATTTTTTATATGCTTACATAGAAGAAACAAGAAGATTTCTGTAAACTAGATATGTACAGAATCATTATCATTATGTAAGAATCAATATACATATCTTGGTTTTTTTTTAAGTTGTAAATAAAACGTTGTTCCTTCAAGTGTTAAATTACCTTTCTAGTAAGAAATTCGAAATGCAGTTGAATTTTCGTTTCAGATCAGATCAGTTTTCCAGTAAGCACTTCAAAAGCATGAGACTCATGAGATGGCAATCTAACTTTCTTCTCTTTCTTTTTAACATTGTTACCATTATTTAATTTTTTTTTTTTTAAATTAGATTTATGATTTTTTTTCGTTAAGTAACAAATTCACAACACATATGTATGAGATAGAAAAAGCGACAAACTTTTTTTTCAATTTGTTTTTCGTTGATTTACCAGATCGCGTTGATAATTATGAAAATATATTTCCGCTAACGATATTTCACAATAGAGTTTTAATCGTAATTTTTAAAAAAAAAGTTGTTGATGTCACATTCAAGTTTTGGGGACCGAAAGGTTACCCATAAAGATTTTTCTTGTGTTTTTTTTAGATATTTTTCAATGCGAAGAAAAATCATGACTTCAGGATCAAAATCAATATATTATCTAAAAAACGCTGATTTTAGTGTAAAAAGCTAATAAAAATGAAAAAAAAATTAAAAGTTCAAATTCAGAGTTCTGCAATGCTTACTATTTAACTTATTTACAAAGTCATATAAGATGTCTTAGCTCATTTCAAAATATAAAGCACTTATATCAATGTTATTTTCACTTGCATTCACAATAAATTCATGATTAGATTGCAAAATAAGAAACGAGACTAGAACTAAAATAAAGTTTCTCTGTTATGAGTTTATTCCACCCTGATTTGTCATCATTCAAAAATGAGTTATGAAACTAAGAATGAATAACGTTATCAACACGTTGTAGAACAAATACAAGATATTTCGTTTTTTTTCGATTGTCGCGAGTGAGCTACTCTAAGAAGCATAACTCAAATATTTTGAAATTCATAATGAAACGTTTTGCTACAATATAAACACATGACTTTCAGGAACTCAAAATTTCAAAGTTAGTAGAATTTGGTCCAGTGATTTCTGAGAAATAGAATCCCAATTTCGGAGTTTCTCGGCTTAGATTTCTTCGCAGTCCTTTATGTGTTAAAATCTTAGGATCGTTATTAAAATTTCGGACCGGATTTAATTTTATCCAAATTTATCTCATCAAATGTTCATATTATGAATGACCGTGAAAAATAGAGGTACTGCAAAATAGAAATCGGATACAAAATATTACGGAGTGAAGTTTAAAAAATTCGTCAACAGAATTCAAAATTCAAGTTAGAGCGTTAAAACTTAATTTCTTTTTCTATCTCCTCTAGCTTTAGGTATCTAGAAATTCCTTAAAAAAGTTGTGGACTTTTTTGGCAAAAGTGTATAGTAATCAATTTTATTATAGTAATATCAATTTTCTCATAGAACTTAAGTAAATTTTATTACTGGGTAAAATTTCTAGAAGCTTCATTTTGTTATTTTCCCGTTACGGAAATTTTGTTATCCTTCCGAACCCAAATGAATCTTGTATATTTTTAAAAGCATTTGTTACTATGCTCTACAGTCTGCAACAAAGTAGTTAAAAAGATTGAAATTTTTATTACGTATAAAATACTTAACTAAAGAAACTGTCCTTTTTCGATGTCAGAAATAGTTATAATGATATCTACTAAATTTTCTAGAGAATTAAAATAGTTATTTCAAAGCATTGTTGCATCTCTAAAACAAGATTATCAAAGCAAAATCTGTATCGGTTTTAATTCATATATTCAAAAAAATTTGTTCAATGAAATTCAAGAGAATGATCAAGGGCAGTGTACAGCCAATATGGAAGACTTATTTTCACTGTAAAATTTCAGGTGCTTACATAAAGCAAAAAAAAACCGGACACCTTCCTCAAAAATATTAAACTATTATTTTACAGCACAGGATCTCAAAACTGATGAATCTTGAATTCTCTTCTATAAATTATGTAGATAAGATCCAGATTTGTTCAAACTCTAGATTCATTATAAATTTATAACTCAGATCAGTGTTTCACAAAAGACATTGAAGATTAGCTGATCAGAGTTTGTTAATAAAAAATATCGACAATCTGTGGTTGAAATCTGAATTTTCAAATAACAGAACTAAGAATTCAATCTTCAAACTATACATTTAGAATTTTATATTTTATTTTTGTTATTTTATTTATTAGACTCATTATTTTATTATTTACATAGTATTCCGTCTTACGACATAACTTGACGAACATAATTCCTGAAATACACTCGGTTCATAGCAACCGTTCTCCAATTTCTCGGGCACCCCATGTTCGCCAGATCACGCTCCACTTGGTCTAACCACCTTGCTCGTTGCACCCCCGCTCGTCTTGTTCCTACCGGATTCGTGGCGAACACCTGTTTTGCAGGACAGTCATCCGGCATTCTCGCAACATGTCCCGCCCAGCGTATCCGGCCAGCCTTCACCACCTTCTGGATACTGGGTTCGCCGTAGAGTCGCGCGAGCTCGTGGTTCATCCATCGCCTCCACATTCCGTTCTCCTGTACGCCGCCAAAGATGGTTCTTAACACTCATCGCTCGAATACTCCGAGTGTACGCAGGTCCTCCTCGAGCAATATCCATGTCTCGTGCCCGTAGAGAACAACCGGTCTAATGAGCGTCATATACAGGTTACACTTCGTGCGAGGGCTAAGTCTTCTCGACCGCAGTTGCTTGTGGAGTCCATAGTAGGCACGACTTCCGCTGATAATTCGCCTCCGGATCTCACGGCTGGTGTCATTGTCTGCGGTCACCAGTGAGCCGAGATAGACAAAGTCTTCGACTATCTCCAGCTCGTCGCCGTCGATCGTGACCTTGTTATTACTGGACAAGCGGGTTCGGTCGGTCTCGGATCCGCAGACCAGCATGTACTTCGTCTTGGACGTATTAATCATCAACCCAATCCTTCCTGCTTCGCGTTTCAGTTTGCGGTAGATCTCCTCCACCGCCGCAGATGATCTGCCGACTATATTAATGTCATCGGCAAAGCAAATAAGTTGACTGGATCTATTGAAAATCGTGCCCCGCATTTCGCCCACCGCTCGTCGAATAACACCTTCTAGCGCCACGTTATTAGACTCATTTGATAGCTTTTAACTTCGTTTCAAAACTCATTTTAAATTAACAACTTAAGATTTCGGAAGCTTTCTGGTTTCAATAATATCAAAATCTGGAATTCAAGGCTCACACATTTTTTTAAGCGTTTGAAATAAACTTAGCCTAGCTTAGCTTAGCTTGATTGACTACTCACATCCACCTTAAATCATTAAACTTTAAATGCAACATGAAAATATTCTAAATCGATAGTTGTTTATAAACTTCGTCATCCTTTAATTGTATTTCTTTATCGGTAATAAAACGAACGCATTTCAAATTCCATGATCGCAGGCGTGGCTCAGTAGAACGAATTCCACATCGCAAATGGTTGCTACTCCGTGATTGACCGAGGCCATCAATTTTGTCCAGAGGTCAAATGAATGATATCTGGGATTGACAGCACATTCACAATGAACAAAACTGATGCTCTCTCTTTACACATCAATAACGGCGCCGGTCACGTCCTAGTAGTCAATGGATAGGAGGAAAATAGAGAAAAAAATGGATTGAAAGAATAATGATTCATGCTTTAGGACCGAGGTCACCTCTGCATCCTAGCAAAACAATTTTTTTGTGTGGATTGGGTAAAAAGGATATGATCAGGAAACACTTTTGACTAGTGTTATGCAATCTTGGTTAAAATCGTATCCTTCTAGGCTGCCTGAGCTCTTCAATTGTTTTGTTTTTTTTTTATATTTACTTGAATAAAATTTGATAAAATATCATAAGGGTTACCATTGTAAGTTGTCGCATACTTAACACAAATCAAATTTAGTTTGAACTGAAACGCGAAACAATTTTTCATAAATTCAAGTTGATCATCAAATTTCAGAAGATTTGAGTTTCGCCATTGCAATGGTTTGATCTTATTCTTTACGATACTTAAACTAACTTTTCATTTTATAGTCCGCGAATAAAATAGAATACTAGCTTTTTCTTGGAGACATCAATATTTATAAATAAAAATTGTACTCACTTGAATAATGATTCTCAATAGTGTAGAAAATTATAGAAAACACATAAAAACGTTGACTGGGGATGTTAAGATTGAACAATCCATATGCAAAACAGAATCATATTAAATGCAGCAGTTGAGTGACATTTTTTCAAACTAACAAAACATCACTTGGAATGACTGATCATAATCATATCAAAATCTATAAGTGCCCTTAGACTATGCTCTCAACTGCAAAAAACGCCTTCTAATATGCTGATTTTTTATGCGATACTTATATAATATTTATGATAGACTTGCTTGAAACTTTTTAAACTTTAGGGCTTTTCTTGTAAACTAACTTGCACACAAATTGAAATTCCTATAATGAAATATTTCACACCTTGCTGCAAACAATTAAGCTGTCAAAAATGAAATTTCACAAATTTTAATCGTTGACACATTACAAATATAAAATACTTAACATATCTTAAGTGAGATCCAAACCAGCAAAATCCTTTATATTGCTTGCGTTTTTAGATTTCTTACGTGGTCAAAAAACCGTCTTCACTAAACCGATTAGGAAGAAAAAGTCTTCTAGGATTTTTTTTGACGAAACTCCACTTTCACATCACAGAAAATATTCATTAAAATATGGCACTTGAATCATAAACGAACTATTTAGAACGTATTTTTGAACAAATATTTAAAATTTTCATTAAAATGATTGAAATTGTAGTTATTTGAAACAAATTAAAGTCATGGCTTTCCAGTTTTTCCAATTTTTCAAGCGTTTGAAATAAACTTCAGTTGATGAATTTTTAAGAAAAAATAAATGTTATAGCTCGGAATCTCAGTTTGCACTGCAGATAGTGCCGCAGCCCATGGCGTAGAGGATAGCCTTCAAGTCTTCTAAGACAGCGGGTATGAGATTGAATCCCGGTCACGGCATACATAGTACACTTTCTGTGGGTTGGTGGTTTTAGCATTTGTAAGATGCTAGCCGTCGTATCCTCGAAAGATGTACGCTTAGAGTTAAGAAAAAGGAATCTCTTTGAGGAAACATCAAGTTTCATTGAGATCCTGTATGTGTTTGTGTTTGTTTTTCCAGAAAAAAAAAACAATTTCTCATAGAAAGTGCTTATTTTTAAACAACTATGCTATGGCATTTTTTTTGTCAGGATATCGAGGAAAAAAGTCCGGATTTTGCAAAAATTTATTTACAATGTTAAATCCAAACCAGAACTCAAATTCAGTTGACAACAGTCAACAAAATGAGTTTTGTATCAAATGAGAAAATTCGTTAAGCTTGATTCATTGAAATAAACTTGTATAACTTTTTTTTGAATTGTGAAATTTGATTTGAACGCCTTACACAGGAGTGTTTTAACACAAAACCTGAAAAAAACCTCAAAACTTGAATTCAATTATCTTATTTTTTTTAGATTTTTCGGTTTTCAGATAGTTGTTGCATTAGACTGAGTCAATTTAAGGATCATTTTTGAAATTCTAAAACCCTGGTTTCACTTCGTTTTGGTTCAAACCTCATCCATGATTTTTTTTTGCAGAATTTTTTAGTCTAATAAGGTACTAAGTTACAGTCTTCGATAAAGTTGTTCAGCGGAAAATTTCCTTTAGAGAATTTATAAATAGGCACAAAAACAACTAACGAGCTCGGTTCCACAAAAGAAACAAAAATGATGCTGATTTTTCAGTACAAAATATTCAATTTTCTCAAACAAACCCAAAAGTTCAAATTCACCCATGTAAACGTTACTTAAAAATTCTGCCAAAAATATTGGATGAATTTTAAACCAAAACAAAGCTTTTTAGACTCCAGGGTTTGAGAAATTAAAAAAGACCCTAATTCGATTCAGCCTATTGAGCATTTCCAAAAAAAATCCTTTGCGTACCTGCGAACTTCAGCTATTTTAAATTTTAAAATTCAAAAGATTGATCATATCTTGTCCCTAGTTTTTTCCTAAGATTGCCAGCATGTCATGCATTTACTTAGTGTTACAAATATGGGTTATGGGTTTGGTATCTCTGTTCTAAAATGCTTTTTTTTATCATTTCTGATAGTTGATTGACAATTTTGCACAAACATTTTATAAGGTGCAGCAAATGACTCGAAAAAGCAAAAAATACTGAAATATGAAAATTTGGTTCCAAATGAATTGTGTATGACTAAGGAGTGTATTCGAAAAAAATGTAACACTTTGTTTTGTGAATCACTTTTAAATTCATAGATGACAATTGATGAAATGTTCAGCGAAGCTCCCTGTTAATGTAATGCTTACATATGTAAATATTTTTTTTCAAGTGATTTTTGTGATAGCGTTCGATGAAGAAATTTTCCGACTTCCATTTTTGGGCAAAACGTGCGCCATCTATAATGAACCATCTTTTTTCAGATTAAGGCAATTTTTGATTACGTTTGCTATTTCCTGAAGCTTGAACTTCAAATAAATTTAAATTTTGAATTCGGTTGAAGTCATAAAAAATTCAGCAGATTGTTCTCCTTTGGCACAAAACCAACATATTTGACTTTTAAACACTTTGAAGAGAAAACGGTCGCATTTGGAGGCAGTTTTCTTTGTATTTTTAGTCATTCATCCTGTCAATCGTTATGAAATAATCAGGAATTTGCAATTTCCCCAGATCGTTAGCCTGCTCAAGTACCAGACATTAATTTTTTCAATTTTTTGACCTTGTTTATTTGCGGAAAATACAGGCGAGACTTGTCAATAAAAAGTTTATGGTTGGAAACCTGCCAGGTGACCGCTAAAGAGTTCGTTTTGCTGTTCATTACGAATTTTTTCAAAATATCTCTTCACAAGCAGTCAAAATATTTCGGGCACGATTTTACCACCGTGTTTTTTGTTAAATTTACCGGTGGACAGCTTTTTTACCTTATAAACTGAAGTCAAGCCTATTTGAAAGTTAGCTAGACGGATCAAACAGACAAAATTGACTTTTTTTTATCACTTCCTCATTCATATTTTCGGATTGAGCTTGAAAAAACCTCTCACATTCCTTTCACTTCATGGAATCAACAATCTTCACTTGTATTCAAATTTTAACTCACTATTGGGTCCTTTAACGATTTACCTTGTGAACTTTGGTCGAATAGTTGATTCTCAGTTGTTTTTGGGTTTTCGGTTTTTGGGACTTTTCTTGATTTTCCTCGATCTTGCCCAAAAAATTTTGTCAATGAACATCAGTATTGGACCTATCTCAAAAACCTCTTGAATGATTGTCACCAAATTTTGTTCACGTACAATTTACATTACTAGGTAGCCCCACTGAAAATTTCATCAATTTCCATCCATGCATTCAAAAGTTATTCACGAAACAAAGTGTTGCATTGCACGATGAAAAATGGTTTTTGAACATTCTAAAGAGAAAAACAGGATTCGGCCAACTTTCATGTGTTTATCTTTTACCATTTCTCTTAAATTTTCACGAAAACGCATGAGTTTTGGTCGAGTTTGTTCAGAATTTGCCCGATTTTTTCAGATAGAAATTACTTAATCCAAAGCCTGGATTTTGCTAAGTTTTTGGGTGAAAATGCCTAAATTTTTACGTCAATTCTGATTGAATTGAATGGTAGTTGTGTCTCTTAAAACTAAGATTATCAGGCGCAAACATTCATTTCCAAGATAGCTATCGTTTAGCTTTATGATAAATAAGTTGTTTGTAACGTTGAAAAACGACCGATTTCAAACATTTTTGTTGCGCTGACTGGCAAAAAAGTTAATTTTTAATCTACTTAAAGCTGCTAAAAATGTTTCCTTACTTATGTAGTCATGATTATGGAATAAATCAAGTTCGTTTTCCAGTTCCTTAAAAAAAACTTTAAAATTCTAAGCTTCTATGTGATTGGCAATTCCAATTTCAAGTTTTATTCTCAAAGACTAAATGTAGATTATATGCTCTTGATTCAGGTTCGTAGGTTTTTAGAATTTTACAACTGTTTGTTTAACAGTTTCATTCGATACAAATGGACTGCCTAATTCGATTCTCTGCGAGAATTCTATATTAAATTTATTTCAAACACTGATTTATCTTTGACTTGGGGTAAAATAGATTAACATAAACTTCCTGTACTATTCTATCAATTTTACCACAAAGACTAACAGTGCGATGAGATGAAGTTCAAAGATTTGGAAAGCTTTACCAAGCAACTTTTTCTACATGTAGATATAACAAGATGAATTACTTTTCTGTTTTTAATAATGAAATTGTAAGTCCCAAATTTTCATATTTAATAAGAATTGTTTTATTTTATTATTAAAAATGCAAACTGTTGCCGCGGCCCACAGTCAAATGTCAGATGACAAATCTCTGCCTTGATCAGAAAGGAAATCTTACTAGGGAGAAGAAGAAGAGTAATTTCAACCCACATGTGTTAAAGTTTGCGACTTATAGTTGAAGAAGTTACCGATCAAATCCAGTAAATCTACAAAGATTATCACAAAGTTAAAGGTTCAGTCAGAATATATAAGTTCGACGGTTAGTGAAATTGGTAAAGTACAGTGTCACGAATCCTAATTTATCTCTTTGTACGCTACAATACAGGTGGTACGGGAAGAAGTAAATCGGGTCAACCCGCATAGGCCTCATCGCGCTTTATCCGTTTAAACGGGAATGTGAGTTTTAGCATAATTGGCCATAAAAGCCACAATTAACCATCGTTTCTTATCCAGATACTTCGCGAAAGTGCCCATGTAAAGTACTTCATCCCACCTTACTTCAGTGATTCTCAACCGTAGTATTCGTCATTTGAGATCGCTGGCTGAACCTGGATCGTTACACTGTACATTATCGTCACCTGTAAAAGAAAACAGAGTTGTGAGTACCTTGAAGAAAACCTGAAATGAAATGTAAACTGAATGTACTTACCAATTATATTAGGTCGAACTTTAGGCAGTCGCTAACTAAAGGTCGAAAAATTAAGAAACATAAAAGCTAAATTTGAAGGAGGAAAGGATTATACTAAATATTTGTGAGTAGGAATGGAATACTCTAAAATTTCCTTAATTAGGGGAGATGAGGGCATAACGAGCACCCAGGGCATAATGAGCACTCCCTTTTTCTACATAAGTACGTATTTTCTTAAACAAATTTTTATGAGGATTTGTTTCGTTTTACATCTAGTATTAATTTTTCACCAAAAATGAAATATCCTTTTCATCTTTACAGAAATATTAAATAATTACCAGCTAGGTTCTCAAATGACGAAAATATTATAATTTTTGAGCACCACCAAATAAGCTTTTATGACCTTTAAATCATCTTGATCTGAAATGTACGCACTGCAACATGATCTACACATTGTTTCTCAATTTTCAACAACATAAAATTTTTGATTTTCCACATTAATCAATTTTAAAACGCTTTTTTACTTTAATTTGTTCACTAGAGGCGAACAGAGCACTATCAATGAAGGCATAATGAGCATTTTCTGCCGGGGAATCTTGCAGCGAATTCAACTCGATGAAGTCAACTGAGTAATAGAGCTACAGCTTAACTGATCGTCTGACGATTTGGCCTATTGGTTAGATGTCGGAGAGGTAATCAGTGGACTCGAGTTCGATTCCTGCTCGAGGGGATTTTTTTTGCACATTCCATTCATGATTGATTTTTTTTATTGTTACATTATACGGCTAATAGCATCAAAGCATCATCCGTCAAACAAAACACCAGAAACATAATGTATGAGCATGTGTTAATTCTTTGAATTCTACAAACAGACCTAGATTATTTTGTTATTGCTTAGTTTGATAAATCTACGCCTCACCGTTTAGTGCAATCATGATCATGAATGATAAATAAAAAAAAAATCACCTCGACCAGGAATCGAACTCGAGCCTACTGATAACCTCTCCGACATCTTACCAATAGGCCAAATCGTCAGACGATACAATTTAAGCTGTAGCTCTATTACTCAGTTGACTTCATCGAGTCGAATTCGCTGCTAGAATCCCCGGCATAAAACGCTCATTATGCCTTCATTAATGGTGCCTCGGGGGTTTTCTCATTATGCCTCTACAGTGACTGGTTTTCTGCTTTGGGCGAGAATTTTTAAAATGCATTTTTAAACGTTTCTATCTACTTTTTCAAGTTTCGTTCAATTAGGCAATAGACTATTTGAGTGTCTGAACACGAAACAATGATGTAATTCACATATTACAGCTGTTCTCTATGGTTAAATAAGCGTTTTCCTTAAGGTGGCCATTATGCCCCCATCTCCCCTAATAATTATTATAATAAAATTTCAGTTGAGCTGTTTGAGAACTGCTGCAAAACTTAAGCACGTCTTTTCAAAATCCAAATTTACCGGAATACAAACTGTAGAAGTTTACTGATTAAGGCACTAGGGAAACCAGCAAGTACAAAACTAAACAATACTTGTTGACAAAAAAAAATTGAATAAGAAATGATTCAATCTACACACAAAACTTTCGGGGCTCCACTTAGCAAAAATTCGCTGTTACTTTCCGTTAGCAAAAATATTTTTTTACTGTTGAGTTAGCACTTTCTAATTTTGTTTTCCTTTTTGCTCAAGTTGAGTAAAAATAACCCATTTGCTACTGATTTTAGTATTTCCAGTAGCATGGACTCGAACTTTTAGTTTGTACATGAACCGCGTTTCGTTTGACAGAGGAATTTTGTTTTTGTTTTCTTTTCGGGCGGTCGCGATTTCAAAACGCTTGCGTTTTCGGAACATAATATTGCATTCCGTTTTCTCCTGGATGAAAGAACCTTCATCAGATAGAATGGGCGGCCGTGCACAATCGATGGGTTCTTCCCGAGCTGAATCGTGGTTTTCAGTGTTCCCGAGAAATCCTGTCGGAAGACGACGGGTGATAGCCCGCCCGGGATGACGATTTGGGTGAGTATTATTTCACCTTGCTGCGGCTGTCTATCGTTGACGCCCCCGACTCCACCTGCATATCCAGCTTGATTACCCCCAAAGCCACTCGTCCGTGGCCACCACTAGCGAGTATAGGAAGAGGAAGCGGAACGGCCCCCAAGGCAAACCACTGCAGGGTTTCCGGAAATCAGCCAGCTTCTCATGATTATCTGGGTAGTCAGACCAGAGGCCAAGCACAATTTTTTTCCCCCTTCTGGTTGGTTGAAACCTGTTTGGAATGGCTGCACCGAAACCAACAACACAAAACCTTTATAAGTAAGTGCAAAGTGGACTGTAGGTAAAATTTGAAGAAAGCCGTTGTTCTGTATTCGTGTTGCATTCCGTGCTTAAGGGTTACATGAAAATTTCAACTTCTTTTTTTATATTTGATGTTTTCTTTGTTTTCAGGTTATAAAATTTTTCTGCCCCTGCTCGTGGCTCGTACTCGTGCTCCTGTTCAAAAAATCATACTGATGTTCTGCCGATTCGATGGTCATTTGGCCCCGCTGGCTCTGTGATCCAGATTCAGACCGCTCTCACTCTGCCGTCTAGATCAATGGGCATGAAAATGTCGGTTTTCGTTTACGTTGCTAGAGGCGAAAAAATCGTTGCCGGAAGGACTTTTTTTTGTGTTTGCCATAAAAAGAACAAAAGGTTGGTAAGTTTTTTTTAAATTAATATAATTCGCTCAATCAATATTGTGCTTTTCGCACCTTGTTCGTAGCAATTTCTGCATTGAATTTGAATTTGAAAGAATTTTTTTTTCCATTATTTCAGGTTTTCAAAATTTATACGTCTTCTGGAACTGCTATTAACGTTATGCAGTCAAGCATTGTGCATCGTAATGGAATCATATGTGGATATCAACCGGTACATGTCAAGCACCGAGGAAATGATGGAAAGAGAAAAGAATGAGTCGATGAGATGTAAGAAACTCTAGCATATTAAAAGTGGTAATTATTTGATTTAATTAAACTATGTAGCCTGTAGTTCAATAAGTTTAATCATTCGCAGATTGGAACTACCAAGTGAGAACTTCAACAAAACCCTCTGTGCTACTCTATGATCTCACCAACAAAGATTAAACGGCTTCGATTTTGGTATCATAAGGAGAAAAAAGGTAAGTTGAAAAGTTTTTTTAGATAAACATTCTAATATCAAATAAGACCATAAGAGCCCAAGAGGTATGAGTGGAAAACTGCTCTATTAAGATTAATAATGCTCAACGATTCTCTAAATTAAAATCTATCTGAAAAGGTGATTTGCCCAATATTAAGCTTTGCTTGCTTGCTCATGCTTTTTGATCGATCAAAAACTACCACTTCGCGAAAAATATATGGAAAATCACAACATACGTCAACTTGGAAGCGTGTTTTGTTGAAAATAGTTTTTTTTTTGCTCTTTCAACCCTTTCGTCTTGAAATGGTTCGATAAATTAATGTAAATTTCAAACTCGAAATAAGTTTTCGCCCCCTGAACGGTTTCAAGGCGAATTTTTGTCAGCCATCATTTAAGATTACTTATGTTCTAAATGAAATTCTTTGCAAAAAATATCGTTACATAAATAATTAGATGATGAACGTGTTTTTTTATCCATATTCATAATATCGGCTGCAATAAAACGAAATTATACATACCCATATCAAATGTAAGAATGGAAATCTGAATTCTGTACATGAAACAGAATCTTAAGACAACTATTTTCTACTTCCTGTTTCGAGTTTTTTTTTTGAGGTTTTCTTCTAATATAAAGATTTATCCCACCTCAAAAAAGAATCTAATATATTGTTCTTCAATGTGACTTAATCTGTCCAGCATTACTAACAATTTAATTTGTTTTCCAATTCTCAGATTCCGGAGGATGTGAGCCATGGTTCTTATATCAATATCTTCGGCATTCATGGAACGCCATCAAGTTTTGAAAAAACACCAGCGGGGGATGAAAAATAGTGCATCCTTCGGACGGTTGTTGCTGTGGTTACTATAATCAAGGCTAACGGCTTGTTACTACTCCCTTCCTAAGCAGGTGTTTAAAATTGTTTGAGTATACTTCATAAAGTGTAAAATAAAATGAAATAAATCCAAAATGCATTACATATATTCATTTCTAAATAGAACTACAACGGATAATTTAAAATCTTAAATTTACTAAAATTCTAGTAATTTTTGGGGGCAAAAACATTTTTGCTAAGAATTTAGCAATGAAAGATTTCAGTTACTGGAAAATTAGTAAAAACTTAGTCAGGACACATTTAGCTATTTTGCTAAAATTTTAGTTAAAAAAAATTGCTAAATTGATTGCTAAGTTTTTAGCTGGTCAAATTTGAGCAAAATTTTGCTAATTTTCGGCCTCGGAAATTTTGTGTGTAAGCTTCGTCGAGAATTTGTATGATATGTACATTCCTCACGATAAGTTATGAAATAGTTAAAAAAAAGTTACCTATACCTTTGACTGATAAGTTTTTTCTTCCAGCTCCACGAACTTTCGGCCGGCCGCTCCGATTGATGAAAAACTTCATGCTGCCGATGCTGTTGGCCCTGGGTGGCATCAAAATGTTGCTGATGTTCCTAACGCTGATCAGCTTGAAGACCCTAGCCGTCTCGGTCGCCATTCTGGTGCTAAACATCAGCGTCGGTTTGGCCAAGATCATTCATTTCTTCAAGTATGGAAATGGGGTTGTTAGCTTGGGAGGGGGCGGAGGAATTGGCGTCGGTGGAACAGGTTTCGGTGCCCCACTTCACGGACCCCCGGAAAAGACCGTTAATGTCCATGTCCATGCTGATCCCAGCCATCAGCTGTTGATGGAAACACCTACGGCGGCATCCTTTGGAAACATTTTTAAGCCATCTTCTAGTTTTGCGCCAACGTTTTCCTACGCCCGGAAGGATGTCTTGGAACCGATCTTCACGGACTATCCGAAGATGGTCTACTCTCAGAAGGCGAGCAGCACCAATGAACCGTTTGCCGCCCAGTGGGAAAGGCCCAGCTTTTCGGTCAAGAAGCGATAGCGTATCAACACCAGAAACTTCCGCCGGCCAGGCGCCGGTTTTTCAATAAGCGCCATCTAGCCAACTAACTAGCCGAAATACCAAAACTCTGAAACTATTTCATAGCTGTTAGATCCTTTTGTTAGCTAACAAAAACACAACACTAAACAGTCATTCGTGCACGCGCTAGCCTACTTAGTGTAGAAACTTTAAGCTGACTATATCTTTGAGATTTTTTGTTTCCGGGAAAAAATCCTCAGATGTTCAAGTATCAAGTTCTGAGAACGTTGAAGAAGAACCAGATTAGACCCTGTCTCCTTGAGGCGATTTGAAGGAGTCCAAGCAAACGAAACTGTAAAGAGATTCTTCCGTACTCTTAAGTAATTTATTTATTTATTTCAGTCCTTGCTTCCTAGTTGAAACTAGGCGCCACGAACGTGCAATCCCTTTGACAAACATTCCATCCGCCCTTTTTCCCAATATTTATTAGAAAACATTTCTCAAACGGATTGAACGCTTCTAGGCAGTAAAGAGTAGTAAATAGTACCCAGGTGTAATAAACCCGATCCAGTGTAGATTAGTAACGATTGTGTGTGCGAATTAGTAATTAAGTAGTAGAGACTAGCCAGCCGATGCGTTAACCGTTAATAAAATTCATGAACAAAAAAAAATTACATTTCACGGAAATTCCGGTGGTGAACTTTCGATTTTGTTGGCTATTATCACAGACATGTAGACAGCGGCGTTTTGGAAAGAAAGCAAAAGTAAGGATGGGTACCTACTGAATTCGGTTGTAGAAATGAAAAAAAAAACACATTTGAAACACATGCATGACTCTGGACACGCGTGAGTTAGGGCTACCTTCCTATTGCAATCGCCTAAATTTTTGTTTTTTTTTTGTTTGAAAACATTAGCCCCAGACATTAAGAAGTGAAAATAAAATGGTTGTACGAGAGCCAACACTGATATAGAGATGTCAGACTAGCGTTTTTGTTGTCTTACTTGGTTGTTTCTATATGCACCCACAATATGCGGAGAAATGGAAAAATCATCGAAGCGAAACAGTAGCAAAAAATCTGTGGTAGGCAAAGGGGTGTAGGTGGAATGTTTAAATTTGTTGAATGCCACTTTGCCGATAAAACTATATCCTCCTATCGCGTTTCAATTGCTATGATCTGTTGTCGATAATTTCGGTTCAATTACAAACCTTTTTCGATTAGAGCTTTAAAGCTTTCAATCATTGAAAAGTAATTAAATAAATTATAATTTACTAGACGGTTGCCTGGAAAATGTATAACCCTGCATTATGCAGGACATATATAGCCAAGGCCGGATTAAGGGGGGGGGGGGGCAAAAGGGACAATTACCCTCGAGGGAAAAAAGTTTTAACATTACTTTAATCATACTACTTCAACTACTTATATGGAAAGAAATCAAAACTAAAAAATCGGAATGAAAACTTGAAAATAACAACTTGAGGGGACCCGTGAAATAAGATCTAGAATAGTTTTTTTCTTACATAAGTTAAGGGAGCCCCCTAGAGTAAGCAGTGAAGGAGTTCTCCCGCATTTTGCAAGCTGAAAATATCAAAATCATGCTATTGAATTTCAAAATTTTCAACCCAAAATCTAAAAAACAAAACCGAATTTGAGAAAAAAAATCGAAAAAATTAAGAAGAATACGAGGCAACACCTCAAATTTTCATTTTTTTTTATCGAAACATGTCAGTAAGGATATTCTGTACAGAACAGGTAAAATAAAGAAAAAAAATCTCCTCATTAACATCCTCTAATATATAAAGATGAGTTGGACTATATGTTTGTTTGTTTGTATGCACCTTATACAAATCCATACCGCTGAACCGATCAGCCTGAAATTTGGTACATAGATGTAGTTGGACCAGGGTAAGGTTTTAGTAATAGTTCTGAACCCATCCCACCTAAGAAAAGGGACCCTCCCATACAACTTTCTACTTTATTCCCACGAACCAAAAGTCATGGCACCCATTTTGTCAACCGACTTTTTCCTCCTTGGCGGGTTGTTTTCACCATCACCATGGGCCGGGCATTAGAATTGACCATCCAGGATTCACGTGTACTGGAAAGCAAATCAAAGCCTGCTAATCATTTAAAATTGAAAGCGGGAATTTTGGCGCGTTTTTTCCTTCTACTGTTTGTAGCACGGGGCAAAAGCACGAGGTTCTGGGATGAAATAATGAGCCTACATTTCAGATGAAATAATACTACTGGGCTGTTAGGAATACCTACCGCCCCTGGGGGACGTTTAAAGTCTACAAGAATATGCATTATTTAAAGTATGGATACAATGATTCATCTTCATAATAAATTGACTTCTTAAGCTGAACTACTATCTTAATAGACCAAGGATGAGCAATCCGCGGCTCACGGGCCACATGTGGTCCGCCAAACCCTTTTGTGCGGCCGCGAAGCTTTTTTCAAATTTTTATGCCCAAACTTTTTTCTACAATGGATTGTTAGCAAAATTTATATGATTTGATAAAATATGCACTTATCTATATTTGCTTCAGAATCATTCACTTTAATCTGGAATTTCAAGCATTTATTATGTTCTGTTCAAGGCATAAATGTAATATAATCGGTATAACGTAATATTGGAGTTTTCTTATTCAGGATACATTTTTCCTAATTATTCAACCCCTACCGCTTTGAAAAGCAAAATCCATTAAAGTGAGTTGGAAGAGCAGCCAAAAATCGGAAACTACAAATGATCAAAAGAATTTGGAAGTTCGTTAGTGAAGTCAGTAAAGCGTTGTAGTAAAGCAAAAGTAAAGTTGTACTAAAACCGTTCAATTCAAACAAATGATTTCTAAAAATTTTCATATTCACAATAATTAATGTGATAATTGTGTCCTAGCAAATGTTCAATAGAATGTTATGAAAAAGATGTTATTTGAATAACACCTTTTTCATAACATTTTCAAATGATGAAGTATTTTTGATAACAACTATTAGTGGAACTTTCAACATCTAAAAAAAACTAATCATGGAAAAATGTGAAAAAAGCAAACAATTGAAAACACGCTAAGTGAGTCTTTAACAAGGTTAAATTTAAAGATTAAAAATGAGGACTTCGATGCAAATATAATCGATTTTGAGTTAATAATGCTAAACGATTTTTCATATTACAACTTAATTAGGTTAGTTTTTCATGTTTTAAGCCTTCTATTGAGATTCATTTAAGCGTCTTCGTCTGCAAGGGTCTCAAATATAAAGCCAGATCTGCTCAATCTAAAAAATAGTTTTTTGCTATAATATGAATAAGCATTGAAAACAAATTATTTTTAAATTGAAGTTACTATAAACCTTGTAACTAATAGTTTTAATCAAAACAAAAACTTTAAATAGACTACTAACGAAACAATCAAAGATTGCATGCCCAAACATGGGCCACATTTGGTATAATGATGAATATAAAGCTTAGAAAATTTCGAAAAGCCAAACGACTAATTTTGATTTATACTTTATATGAACCCGAGCAAGGAGGGGTTAAATCAGCTAGTTACAAATAAACGTCTTCCACAATAATAATGATTGTCATTACGTTAATTTTCCAAGTAATGTTTACTGCACTAAAATAGCAGCAAATTTCGCCAAAACTGGCTCACAGTGCTAAGAGAGATCAGAGAAGCTTTATGATAAACATTTCAGAATTTTACCCGGGCAGTATCCGGGTTAAAACCGCGTATTATTATAAAGGGTGATACGGTCAAAATTTGGTCAAAATCAACTTGACGCATTTCTTTGAATTTTGCATTTAAAAAACCTGAACGCCCCTCATTTTGAAGGTGTTTGTGTGTGTAGAATGTTTGGATTTTTTGATTTTGGAATTCACTCTTCAGTTGTCAAAATGCCGTCCAAGGAAGAAGAGCAGCGTATCAAAATTTTGCTCGCGCATCGTAAAAATCCGAGCTACTGGCACGCAAAGCTTGCAAAATCGCTAAAAGTCGCAAAATCAACCGTTACAAATGTAATTAAAGTGTTTGGGAAACGTTTGTCGACAGCCAGAAAGTCTGGATAGGGGGGAAATCGAAAACCGGAAGCCGCTGAGACGACAAAGAGAGTTGCCGGTAGTTTCAAGCGAACCCCTAACCTCTTTCTCCGAGATGCCGCAAATAAGCTGGGTGTATCGTCTTCAACCGTGCATCGAGCCAAAAAACGAGCCGGACTATCGACTTACAAGAAGGTAGTGACTCCAAATCGCGATGATAAACAAAATACGACAGCTAAAGCTCGATCCCGGAGGCTGTACACGACGGTGCTGACGAAGTTTGACTGCGCGGTAATGGACGACGAAACCTACGTCAATGCCGACTACAAGCAGCTTCCGGGACAGGAGTTTTATACGGCAAAAAGAAGGGGAAAGGTAGCAGATATTTTCAAGCACATGAAACAGTCAAAGTTCGCAAAGAAATATCTGGATTGGCAAGCCATCTGTAGCTGTGGCTTGAAAAGCAGCATTTTCATAGCTTCCGGGACTGCCAACCAAGAATTTTACGTGAAAGAGTGTTTGAATAAACGTATGCTGCCTTTCCTGAAGAAACACGGTTGTTCCGTACTGTTTTGGCCGGATTTGGCATCTTACAATTACGGTAAAAAGGCCATGGAGTGGTACGCCGCCAACAACGTGTAGGTGGTTCCCAAGGACAAGAACCCTCCCAACACGCCAGAGCTCCGCCCAATTGAGAAATACTGGGCTATTGTCAAGCGGAACCTAAAGAAGACCAAAAAAACTGCTAAGGACGAGCAGCAGTTCAAGGCAAACTGGCTTTCTGCGGCGAATAAGGTGGACAAGGTGGCTGTACAAAATCTGATGGCAGGGATTAAGCGTAAGGCCCGGCAATTCGGATTTGGAAAAGCGGAAGCCTAACTGAATATTTTTCCTGAATTTTATACTAAATAAACTTGAAAAAGAAATTTAATTTGATTTTTTTAATAAACGATTTCACCGATTTATACGCGTTTTCCCTTGACCAAATTTTGACCTTATCACCCTTTAGACTCGAAAACTACTGAACCGATCAATGTAAAGTTGGGTTTGTAAGAGTTTTTGGAGTCGGAGATGGTTTCTAAAATGCTTAAAGGAGGGAGGAAGGGAAGGGGGAGGACTCCCATACAAAATTATCAAAAAAAAAAACAAAATTTTAGAAATCTTTGATGTATTTTGTTAAAAATTCATGAACGTAAGCGTTTTGGCGTAATGAGATGATTTGTCTAATTCACATTTTTTGTTTAATTTGATGATATATTGTATCGATTTACGCTTCCCATTTTATTAAATGAAGATGAGAGTCTTCATTTAATAAAATGGGAATTCAATGAATGTAACATACATAATATTAATGAAACTAATGTGTTTTCGTAAAATCTGGCACACATTTTAATTTTGTTCAAATTTGCCGGTATCTATGTGAATATTCCTCCCGCTACAAAAAGCGGCAATTGTTTTTAAATTTAAAGGGTTTTTTTTAATTGTATTAAATATTACTCCTTTTTTTCGAAAGAGAAGCTCCTTAAACCTTAAAACCTGAATGTTAAGTTGAAACCTAAGACAATCTAGAAGCTCAGATGCCATGAAAAATAGTTCGAATTTTATTATTGAAATTTTATTAAAAAAAGAAGTTTATTTTAATTAAAATAATTTTAACATACTTGAATTTTTCCTTGATAGGGGTAGCAAAGCACACCGGGTCAGCTAGTGTATTATAAAATATCTAAGCCGGTATGCTTTATTAACTTTGTAGAATTTAAGAAATTTTTAGTGAAAACTATTTTAATTTTTGTGTATAAGCTTATCGTTTTTAATTGAAATTTCAACATCAAGAACAACCTCTTTTAATGAGAGTTTCTTAAAATTTGAATAGTTGTGGCAATGACGATTGATTCTTATTATGAAATTTTGACTCTACCTTTATTGGCTTCATAAGTTCTCGAATTATGCCAAAAAAAATTTTGAAAGCCTTCCTCCTCCTTCCGTTTTTCCTTTGAAAGGAAGAATCCAAAAAACATTTCTGGAGCCCAAAAAAATTAAACTTTTCGTGTGTTTGGTCAGGTACGCTGTGATACTAATTACACTAATTTTTGATCCAATTTAAATTTAATTTTGCATCTGTTCTGTCCCTAAAACCGACATAAGAAAATACAAAGATGCTGCATACATTCAGGAGTAAAAACTGCGTGTGAGGCATTAGGCATAAGGCGCTGCCTTATGTCTGATTTTGGAGGCTAATAGTTTTACTCAAGATCATATTTTAATTTTATAAAATGACGCGATTAGTTGATATTTTGATGGAAAACTCGTTACAAAATCTCGAATAATGCTTTTTTTATTAATTTTACTACTTTTGAGTCATTAACAATCAGTTCATAACGGTCAAGGGTTACATAAATTGACTTTCAATGCCAGCATAGATAAGTGAAAATTGCAACAGAAAAGACGTATGTTTTTCAATCTGCTAAAAATATTATTTGATTTCACAAAATTTTAGCAAAAATAACAAAGCTTGTATGGAAAGATCTTGAAAAAGTGTTGTTTCAAATTTCGACAAGATTTATAAACAATCACCTTGGGAAAAGTAAATAGTTCCGCTCCAGATCAGATTTCGGCTAGTTCCTTTCAAGATTTTTTGCCCTAGCATTCATAAAAGAATGAAATCTAGTGCAGCTTCGAACATCCTAACAACTTGGACAGGCTGCAATTTCTAAAGCCTAGTCCACACTAGGCAACATGAACTGCGATTTTTGTTATGAGACGAACTTTGTTGTCTGTTGTTGTTGTTCAAAACCTGAGACGGTCTCAGCGTCTCCCGAAGAAAATGGGAGACGCTGAGACCGTCTCGAGACGAACCGTCTCCTAGTGTGGACTAGGCTTAACACAATAATATTTTGAATGCTTGTGCTTATGTTTATACTTCTTATGCTTATGATTATGATATACACAGCCAGAACTTGTCTGCATCCCACACGGTAAATTTAGATTATTCAGAGACTGAATAATTTCGGTTCAGCGGTCGCACCATGTATGAAGATTAAAACAACTGAGTTGGAATCCATCAAAATTCTGAGTTGTTTTCATCTATTGACTTCCAAAGCCTGGAACTTAGCGAAGACGCCTACGTTTTCGAACCAAATAGATGAAAACAACTCAGAGAGTTCCAAAAACCAGTGTTGATTGTCAAATTAAGTGGTGTCGAAAGGATAAATACAAAATTCTACAAATTTATCTTTCTTCCAACAATCTCTACGGAAGCCATCATTCACAACTGTAAGTATAGGGGAGAATGAGGGTACTTGATCCCTGGGGATACTTGATTCCTTAGCTATATCTCGAAACTGGAATGTCTTACAAAGATCAAATGTCTAGAAAAATGTGCCAAAATGAACAAAATAACAATGCTTGCAGATTAAAAAATTTTAACAAAATAATTGTTTGAGTAATTGAACTTTGTTTGAAAAATTTCACAAAAAAATCTAACTTGAAGGTCTTTTTTCATAACTATAAAATGTTCCTTACATTGAAAAAATATGAGAAAAATATTGGTTCCAATATATCAAACGTTTGATCGTTATATGAACTTCATAATGCCATATTTTCAAAGCAATGGAAAACTCTTAACTTTTTTCAGAAAAAGTTTTCTTAAATGTTGATTATGGGTACAATTGATCCCTAGAGTTAAAAACGGCATATTCTTCTTCTGAATTGATCGTTATCATTTCTGGTTACGAGCATACTAATATTTATCCAAAAACTAATATTTATCAAACAATTGTCTGAAAAAAGGGCTAAAAAATTAATTTTCTCTTAATTATAAAAAAAATACCGCTTTTAAGTATGCAATGTTATAAACGTTGAGACAAAATTATAGAATTTTCTCATCTGTCAGCTATAAATTGTGAAATGAGAACAAACATGACCAAAATAGTCAATTAACATTCTACCTTGGGGTTTTGTTTGATTTTTATACAAGGATTAGGGCTTCCTGAATAAAAGATCAAGTTTCCTTCAATAGGGGATCAAGTCTCCCCTAACTTCAGAAAAATCGTAATTTTTTTACTCCCACGAAAATGCTTCTAGTTCATTAACGGGTTCAAGTGTCGTTCTAAATTTGGAGCATAGAAACTTGAGGTTACAAGCTGTCAGAAAGTGTAAAAGATGGCGAGTTGCTAAATTTTTCTAAAAAGTTATGGTGAAAATAAGAAAAAGGGATCAAGTATCCCCACTCTCCCCAAATTTTCTCATAATTTTGAAGTGTAAATCATTTTCACCTATGGTGTTTTCTTTTTTCTTGTCTTTTCAGATCAGCTCAAATTAGACAGAGTGTGCTGGCGGGTGAGCGTGCCAAGTGGGACAGCACGTAGTTTCACCGGCTGGATGCAGTCAAATGGTCCGGTGGCACTAATTTTTTTTTGTTGTTTGGTAAAAATAAAACCAACCGGATAAAAATGCACGCATCCATCTTCTAATTACACCGTAAAATTGTCTTTTTTCTTTTTGAAATCAGAAATTCCATTCAAAACCGCTTTAAAATTTCATAATTTTTTGATTTTTTTTTTCATTCAGTCGATCCATGAACAAGCCTAAATCACCCTGAACAAAAACAACTCAGAATTCGCGAAAACCCCTACAATTCATTTCTGAGTTTTGACCTCTAATTAAAATTTGAGTTTTCCTAGGTTTGGCGCATTTTGAATTGTCTTCCTTCAAATCTGAGTCAAGGAGAATAAGAGTGTAGTGAGACGTAAATGTACATTTACGACTCATCATTACACGAAAAAAATTTCGGCATTTCCCTTAAAGAATTTATAAATTGGCACAAAACCCATTTTCAGGTGCGGTTTCACAGAAGAAACAAAAATTATGTTGATTTTTTAGAACAAAATATTCAACTTCAAATTTACTCATGTGTACGTTACTTAAAAATTCTGCATGAGTTTCGAACCAAAACGAAGCTTCAAGGACCCCAGGGTTTGAGAAATTCAATAATTACCCCAAAACGACTCATTCTAGTGCCCAATCCATCTCCACTTACGTTCCCAAATATTGATTTCAACCCTCTTTTGAGAACGCCGGCGTCAAATGCATGATCAATCGAATAAAGTAGTCACAAAATGAATGAAAAAATATAAATTTATTCAAATAGGGATATCACCGCAATCGCAATGTTTTATGAGTTTTGTATTCTGTGTTTTTTTTTTTAATCTGATCATTTTAAAAAGACCATAAAAAATGTGGTTTCCGCATCGTTGGTGAATGAATTTAAAAGTTATTAGGTTTTAATTTTAACTGAAAAATGGTAATTCAAGTCAGAATAAAAATTGCGCTAATAAAACCAACCGACGACAACCCTGACCCAAAAATGCCATCCCATACAGCAGCATAATGGCATGCTAATTATATTGCATACCCACCAGGCGCAAAACTCCGGTGCTATAAAAGTTGGAAAATTGAAAGCCAGATGCAGGGAAACGGTGATCTGAATATGAATTCAATTCTTGACTTTCCTTCTCTTCGGCTTTACCATAAATTGAAAATACAGTTCGTTTAATTTGGAGTAATTTTGTTAAATCAGGGCCTAAACTTTGGAAAAGTCCAAGTTTGGCTGATATTTAATCATTAAACAAAGATGTAAAATAGCCAAATAAAGCTTAGTTCTTTTAGAAATGGGACACTTTCTTATGCTTATAGCTCATTTACTAGTAATTGGACATTCAAAATTTTGACAGCATTTTGCTGCCTGTGAAAAGTATAATCCGACCTATTTTTTTCCAATATTTTCCATTATTTATCAAATTGATAGCTGACAAAACCGTTGATTATTCAGAGAATTATGGTGTGTGAGTGGTATAAAAGTATGCAAACACTGTCAAAAATGTCCACAAATTTCAAATCAAGCATTGGAGTGAAGCACATGATCGGCAACTACGGTTAAGGGTTTTCAGGGAAGTTAAGTTTCATACCAGCATTTTCAAATTTTGAATAAGCGAAAAACTAAGTGTAGATCGCGGAAATGTCCTAAAAAATTTTCTCCGATGAGCTTAAAGTGTTGCCTAGTTATGAGTCATTCAAACCTAACTTCAAACAAAAATGTTTTGCTTGTCCAGAGCTCGTAAGCTGTATAGCCGGTACCGAGGCTATGGGACAGATGATTTCTGATAAACGACAAAACTTTTGAAAAACCCCTTTTCAAACAAAATCCAGCGGTTGAATCCTACATATACCATGACTGCTCGTGGCAAGATCCCTGGCGTATTATAGTATGTATTTGCTGGTTGTTTTGTTGTTGATTTGCCAAGATTCCTGCGAGAAATAACAAAAAATTTCAAAACTAAAACTTTGGTTTTCGCTATTTTTAAAAGCCTAAAAAGAGTAGATAATATTGTATGTATCCTTCGTAACCTACGATCTATATTAGGTAACCGATTATACTTTAAGTTCAATCTCATGATGGTTTTACTTCGTTTTTTATCAGATTTTGCCTGCAGAAGTTCCCTTTTACGTCGAATCCGGCCCGGTTGGCCGAATCCAAATTCGAAATTTTTTTTAAATTTTGTAAATTAAATTCAGTTTTTGTTGGCATCTTCAATTGGCTTAAATCAACCATTTTGATTCGCGTTAAGCACATTGCATTTCTCACTGATTTATGTGTGAATATGTTGAGCGTTATCACTACTTGATGTTCATGTTCTCCAAACCTCCTACATGTTTTCGACTTTAAGCCTTTAAGCGATACAGTATCAATTTCATTTGCCTTTTTAATCCCATTTTCCTAAACTCTCGGAACGGGGAAAAGATCCCGCTGATTGGTTTACCAACTCGTTTCTTGCATCTTCAAACGGTACCTCCCGAAAAACTCGTTCGGGGAACAGAGTTTTTCACCGCGAAGACACATTCCAACAAGTCGCGCCTCGCACGAAATCTTAGACGAACCCACCCACGGTTATCTGTGAAGGTAAGTTTAACGAGTTTCTCGATTTTTTTTTACAGGATTCAGACATGACGGTGCTTCAAGTCAAATTTCACATTGGGATTTTTTTTCCAAAATTTTATCCGTTAAATTTACCTTTAAAATTTTTTCAGTTAAACTGTGTTATAACTGTGTTAAACATGTGCTATGCACAGCGATTTTCAAATGCCATCTGCCAATTTTCCAAGATGCCCGGAAAAGTGAAAACAAACCTGCTGGCGGACGAAAAAGAGGACAGTTACACGGAGACAAGCTAAACAAGAGTCGCACCGCTATCAAGACGATGGACGCAGGCCTAAGTAAACAAACACGTTAGTGGGAAGAAATATTACCAGTAAATAACGCATGGTTCCGCTGATAAATTTGTCGGGCCATTCGTATCCGTTACGGCTGCCAGAGACCGGGATCACTCTGCGAAAGAAAAAAAAACCTATCCGTGATATCTTACCATTGGCAATTTCCATTCAGTAGCATCTCCGCATGGCTTGACCTCTTCATCCCATCCTCCTGCTGCGCCTTTGATGCGGATGCGGGATGCTGCTGTTGCGTTGCACGACTCGGTCCGCGAATTTTCCTGATCCTATCCCAACCGTTAGCTTTCGGGAATTTGGACGGCTTGATCCGAATGGTTTGGTGAGGTTTGAAGAGGGCACTTTCCAGTACTCACCCACCACCCGATCGTGGATCGTCACCAAAAAAACCGGTGCGCAAAACTCCATTTGAGGCCACCGAAAGGCGGCGCGGAAAAACTCTCACATTTGATACGGCGATTAATTTCGCTATCGCGCGGTTTACTTTTAGACTTTTAGACCTTTTTTTCCTAGTTCGAGACAAGCTTATTAGAAAGGTTGATAACGACATATTCATGCGAGTGCGGAGATTAATTAACGGCACCCCATAGGTGTCTTCACTAGCATGAGGAGGAATTTGGACGAGTGGAGTCAATCCTATAAATGCAAGGAAATTCGGTTTGCAATCGACGCAGATGCACTTCTTTGAATTACTCCTGAATTTATGCAAGTTGTTACGAAAATACGTTTATAACGAATCCTCAGGTAAATCCATTAAAATTGTCTTTAAGGGTAGTTTTCGAAAAAAAATTTACGTACATTGCAATTTTGGAAAAAATACCTACAAATTTTCTAAAACTATATGAAAAATGACCAAACAAAACAACATAAAAGCGTGTTTTCTCAAAATCAGCTTATGTGCACTTATTAGGCTATGTACGGCCGTTAGTATAAGTAGGACTGATTGACTTCATCCGTTCAGAAGAGAAAAATAAAATTATATCAAGATGAGATATTTTGATATTCAATTTTTTTTTATATAAAAATGAGATGTAATTCAGCACTTATAGGATGTTAAAATAACTCATATTATAACAAAAGGTCCATGAAAGAATAACTAAATTATATCACCCTTTGATAGCATTCTATCGAGATTTTAACTCAATCAGATAGGATATTGACCACGAAAAAAAACAAAAATTTGAATCTTGCAAAGCTTTCATGCAATGTTTGCATTGGTCTTAAGTACTTGTATGCAAGGTTACATTAACTCTTGCTCAAGCTTCCATGTATTGTTTCAAACAGTGGTCCGAATATCACTCATTTTCAATGAATGTTCCTGATTGCACTTCGCAACTGAACGAATAGCGATCGGGTTTTGTTATTGATTGCTACTGGACCTATCCGATCATCGTTCGTTCTATTCATCGCTAACATATAGATCACCTCGCACGATGCTTGCTGTCAAAACAGTGCAGCACTATCATCCAATTGGAATCTCACCAAAGAGCGATGCATATGGCGAATCATGTTCGTCTAGGATCAGGAGTGAATGGTTCAGGAAGTGAGTGAGTGATACATTCAACCGATCATTAGCAAATGTTGTTTGTTTTTAAACATAGCCAATTAATAAATTTATTTGAATTTACAGCGTTTTTTACACCAGTAAGAATAAAATCAAATTGTAGTTGTCTTTGTGAGGGAAAGATGTTCACTTCCGCCGTGTTTTCGATTTCAAAAAAACCAGGCGGATACTGAGTGAGTGACATTCAGAATGGATCAGTTTGTATCTCCCTCATCTCTGATATGCGATGTTTGCAAAATCGATGATTCTGAATGATGCGACTCGGTTTGCATAGCTGAGTGGAGCGCTGATCGAGATTGCATACCAGTCGGGCGAAGCAGTTGCGAGAGGCGCTTTCCTATTATACAGTCAGAATGTTTCAAATAAGAAACGTATCCTGAGTGTTTATTTTGATTGATTTTCTGACCATTGGTTTCAAACTTGCACAACTCTTGAAAAGTTTGGATACTGCCATCGGATTCCGATCAGGAGAGCATATCAAATATTCTACTCAAACCCATCTCAATGAGATATTATCACTATATCTGATTTGGTACAATCAGTTTTTTCTTCTGCCTCAGTTTGCTTGTAGGGAAAGCTATAAATTGGAATTCTGAAGCTCTCATTTCAATGCATCGTCCGATCAGAAGAGAAAAGCTTAATAATATCAATATGAGATATTTTGATATTCATTTTTTTCCTACCTGGATGAGTTATAATTTAGTACTCGTAGGATCTTAAAATATCTCAAATTATATCATTAAGTCGGTACAACCATAACTAAATAATATCAACCGTTGTTTTAATTTATACAAAATTATAACTTGTGACGGAATAAATTATGGCTTTTGGTGCCACAAATAATGAACGCCAACATAATTATAATGGCAACATTGATGCGTTGCTAAAGCATGGATCACTACAAATCTGGACGCACTATTTATTTTACCATAGTGCTCCTAGTTGTCGGATCTGGAATGTTTTGGCAGCACTTTGTAGAGGAATGTTTCTTCTACCAGTGCTGAAAATTTCATTACGATTCGCTTTGTTTCAAAAAAGTTACACGTGATGGAAGCCGCGAGATGAAAATAAATTTTGAACACCCACGTGAAAAACCCGACGTGGTCGGGTTCAAAAATCGCGAAATCGTTAAAAATGGTCAAATCAACCGTGTGTAGCGTTCTCAAACGTTTCCGTGAGATGCGTACTATAGATCGGCAGGTTCATACCAAGCGTCGTAGTGGAATTAAGGATCGGAAACTGCATTTAAAGGTGTTGAGAACGATCAAGGAAAACACAGGGTAGTCGGACTATGACATTGTCAAGAAATTCAACGCCGACCGGTGCACCGTCAGCAGAATTCGTCTACGCGAAGGAATACGATCCTATCGGATCAGTAAGCAACCAAACCGGACATTGAAGCAGAATTTAGTAGCCAAAGAAGATTCCAACGAAGTTCGACGGATGCATCCTCATGGATGACGAAACGTACGTGAAGATGGATTTTGGGCAGCTTTCTGGCCAAAAATTATGTAAAGCCACTGCAGTGGTGCACTGCACTGGTCATGGTGATGTCCCCGGCAACTTCAAATTCGTTTTTGCTGATAAGTGTGCAAGAAAATGTTTGATCTGGCAAGGTATTTGCAGCTGCGGACGAAAAATTCCGGTTTTTGTGAAAAACAAGACCATGGACTCCGAAATTTACAAGGAGGAATGCCTGAAAAACTTTTTTTTTCGTACATTAGATCTCACAAAGGACTAGTTAAGTTTTCGCCAGATTTGGCAAGCTGCCACTACAGCTAGGAGGTTCTACAGTGGTATTGGGCCAACGGGTGGTTTTGTCGAAAAGGACATCAACCCACCCAACTGCCCTCAATTCCGCCCTATCGAAAAATTTTGGGCAATTGTCAAGCAGAAGATGAAGAAGAATAGTAGGACGACTCGGGAAGTGACAGAGATGAAGAGATTGTGGAACAAAATGGTCGCTGAGGTCAGCGAATAGGGTGTTCAAACTATAATGAGTGATACTCAACCAAAAGTTCGAAAATTCATCAAAACAACATCGGAATAATTTTTTTTATTATTTTTCCTTTAAAGTGCAATAAAAACCCTACATTTCAAGTACAAAACATTTTTATTTCATTCACATATCTCCGAGATAGACCCGTTTTAATGCATCCAGATTTGTAGTGATCCATGCTTTAAATTCAGAAAAAAACCCATTTTATTTCCCTCAAAATGATCAATTTAAAGAGCGACTTACATTTCTTCCTTCCTTGCCATCTGGAGGCTGCCCGAAACCACGCCGATGATGCCTATTTGTCCGGCTGCAGATTGTAGACGAGCGAAGCCTTGGTGCACTCTGTGCCAATGTCGCTGCACACACATGCCGTTGGTTGCTAACTCGCGACCCTGCACGTTCCGGCTTGGGCCGCTGAACGCGCACATCCTTCTGCTGGATCCTGTTGTTCAGGTGGTTCTCCGGAAGAAATGCTCCTGCTGGGTTGTCATCCGATGACCAATGGGTTTTCCCGGTTGCAACCAGGAACGCCTTCCACCTCCCGCACGTGGTTTTCCTATTTCGCCGATCCCTCGATGCCACTCGTCCTGGGGAACCTTTGGCGCTTCTCGGCGCCTTGTGTACAATGGACACCGCAAGCAAAATGGTAACATGCAGCAAAAACTTGCTGAGGGTTTTCCGGCCAAGTGGCTTTCTGCCCAATAAATGCTCCCACGACTGGTGAAGATGATAGGGCACCAACTGCTGAACCCTGAGCCGAAGTATCACCAAAGGATGCCAAAAAAGGGGTCCTATTGGGACGGAAAAGTAGGGTTAGAAAATATACTCTTGATGGAATCTAACCTCATCTTACTTCCGACCCCTTTCAGATGCTGCTGTGCCGAGTGCCTTGTGTTTTTGCTGGCGGAATGTTGTAGAATGGACTTTAACGTCGGTTCTGTAATGGAGTTTAGTGAGCCTTTTCCGAAGTGCATTTTGCTGTGTCTCTTACCTACGTTTCTCCTGTGCCTTACGCACTTTGTCCCTCTTGGAGGGAAGCTTTTTAATCCCTTTTGTGTCCAGATGGCGGATGCGAAAGGGACCACGAACAGGAGTACTTGGCCCCGTCTGTCTAATCATGCTTTTTTGGCACCACGGAGAATCACTCCCGACGCACGCGATTCTTTGCAACGCCACTCTTTCCCGGTGCGGTAATATTTCGCTGTTCCGTCTCGAACTTTTCTGAGCGACGCGTCAGTATTGCCAACTTGCAGAACAAAATTCATCCGCGGGTGAAAACTCTCCTCTCCTTTTTCTTATGACCGATATTCTTTTTGGTCAATCCAACAGTGTACCGATGTTTGGCTTACAAGCCTTCATCCCGCTTAATTTCTCGCAGCTGTTTTGGCTCAGTGTTTGTTTCTTATTTCGCTAAATTTGAAATACTCAGAGCTCGGCTTCATTTTACTCAGACTTCTCCTTTTGTATGAGGCAGCCGTCGCTTGATCTAAAACGACTCAGTTTTACGAGTAGCTGCTACTCAGAGGACACGAAAATTGGCACTCAGCAAATTCAAGTGCTTGAAGGCGACAACTGGGTAAATGTTGATCAGTTTTTTCAAGGCCTTCCATTACTTCACGCAGAAAAATTTATTTTAATATCAATAAAACTTGGGCCGAAAATAATAAAAATTTTGTTTGGAAAAAAGCAGAAATATATTTTTGTCTATATAAATAAAAAACGCTACTTGGAATTAAACTTATCGTTTATGTTTAAGTAATATAGGCCCTTTTTGAAAATGAACCATATTTATAATTTCATAATAATAAAATTTTGGGTAAAATGGAAAAAATAGATTTGAAAGAAAATTTATTTTCGATGTTCAAAATTATAATTTTTTTGTGGTTTTAAAAATTAAAGTTTGATTTGTAACAATGCAATGCATTTTGAAACATTAGTTGATAATATTTTCAGATTCTGCTGTATTAATATACACATGTTTTTTTATGTTTCTTTATTTATTCACTCCGGGGTCACGGGGTATCACTAACAATCATTAATTGACTCCTCCAGCTGGCTTTGGGAACAACACCAAACCATTATTTCAACCGGCGATGCTGCTGGTGGCAAAGGCCAACTCGGGAAGGGCCTCTCCATGGCCGTCCATGACGAGTCTACAGAATTTCGGCCCTGTGGAGTTGGATGTCGAGGTAGTCTATTCTGCCCATCGATCTGTAAAAATTAAATTATTTTCATGTATATTTTACAAAATTTGCTCACGATTTTGTATAATAAAATTAGCTTACCTGTCATGGAACAAATATGCGAGTAAAAACATCCATTCAGGACCGGATCAAGATAACTCCATCAAAAGGTATCCATCCGTTTTTTCTGCTGCTCTAAAAGCCAGGCTGTGTTCCGGCATGCACTCACCAGGAACACCGACCCGTTCGTGCCTGTATGTCCGCACCATGTTCCCGTTTCCGAGGTTCTCTGCAAACAAAATAAGTTTAAAAGATAAAAAATATAACTTAAGTTTTGAAATCTACCGGTGTCTGGTCCAGCAAGAACGGTAAATGAGGTTTAGCCGCTTTTTTAATATTTCCGACGTTCCACAGTTCTCCGACTTTGTACCGTCGGGCCATCCTGTTGTTGTTTTGTTCAGTCGGGTACTGGAAAATTTTCATTTTTTTTTTCTTTTTTTCACTTATCGTTTTTAAGTTGCACGTTCAATGAAATAAACCGAATTTTGGTTGCAAATTAAACCAAATTTTATTTGTAAGTGATAAAAATGTGTATGTATAAATAACAAAATTTTGTTATTATTCTCGATCTAATTTTTCGTGAAAGCTATTTAAAAATCTGCATCAAATACACAAAATATAATAACAAAACGTTTTGTTGAAACTATCCCCCATTCTTTTTCTGCGTGTTGTCGCTTTTGTCTGCAATAAACATCGGAAAACCCTATTTCTAATGGTAAATATCAACTTATAGTGAACCTGTATATAAGAGAAGTGACATCTGAAACACAAAATTCCAATCGAGCAAAAGAACTGTCAAAATCGATTCCAATCGATCCGAGCATTTTGTCGCAGAGCTTTTACCTTTCTTATTGAAAACTCAACCAAGGAAGGTATTGCGATTGTTGTTAAAATTCAAACAGATAATTTTTTAGCTGGTCATATGAATTTATGATTAGGTGCAATTTTTGTTTAATGCTTTGGTGAATCATGTTTCTAGTTAGAAAGCTAACTGATTATTGACGAAATTCAAGTCATTCATACCGTTTATCACGATCCTCCGGGCATCGAGTTCAATGCTATTTTGTTGGATTAAGGAGCGTTCACTTTAGAGCTTGAACATTGAGCCAGAAAACAGTGCTGGGAATTTTTTTGTCCAAGGTTTCGGCGATGTGCCACATATTTCATTTTAAGAGGGATCAGATGTCGCTTCTCTTATATGAAGGTTCACTATCAACTTATAATAACAATTTATGAACAATCAGATAATTTTGATTTTATTTTAGGGCTTGATAATGGAAAATACCCTCATCTGTGGGTATAGGAATCATTCTCGGATAGCGAGGCAAATCACTATGAGAAAAGCAACAACTGTGAAAATTTAGTTTAAGATTTCTGGAAAACATAAAAGTATATTCCAAAAAATGTTACTGTTTTTATTATTTTAATCTACATTATCATTAATTTCACTGGGTTTGACTATTCCTACGTAATAGAAACGGCCAAAATTTGCTCCGGAATGATTCGCGCATTCTGAGTAACCCCTACTCAGTTAGTCAGTTCTGAGTAAAGGCCGTTTAGTCAGAACTGAGTAAGTGCGGTTTTGGCGACAACAGAGTACCCGTCACTCTGAACTGAGTAGCTGAAAGTTAGCGAGATCCCCTAGGGGTGATCATGTGCATTTCAGGTGTACACGCTCTTGCGCTTTTGAAGGGAAATGGGTAAAAGTAATTGTTTGCGTAATTGCTCCTAATATCGTATGAAAATTACCAAGCCTAGAATTATATGTAACAAACTCAGTCCGGTAGGATATATCAACTAAAAATCTTATTGGAATTTTGTGCAAAAAAATTCGATAAGAGTTCATAAGTATCGAAATCATCACTTTTCCATCTCCATCCTATCCCACCAGCTGCGTGCCTACTGCTCTACCTAAGCTTGTTAGTGAGTGAATTATTTTCCTACTTATTCTCCATTGCGTTTTGTTGTGTTGAGAAAGTGTTTAGAACACTTCAAACTTGCAGAGCTTCTATAAAAAAAGTTATTAGCAAAAAACCGGTTTTTTAGACACGCCCTGCTTTTTTAATCTTGAAAAAATCATAGAGCAATACCGTTCCATTGCACGACTTTGGTATGTTCAGCAAAGTTACTTCAAAAGATACAATCTATAGTTTCTAGAACATTTTTATACTCTATCTATTCACCGAAAGAATTTAGTATCTCGAATTTCCACGGTATTGACACGTCCTAATAATTCACCTTTTTAAAAGAAAGCGCTTGTTATATGAAGTAACTTTGTAGAACAAATTATTTTTCTAAAACGGATCGATTTTGTGTTATTAATTTTGTCTCGCTAAATGTTCGATCTGGACCACTGTGCATTGGCCGATGCAGGCTGCTTGTTTAGGGACGTTTTTCAAGCGCGCAAAAATAGCAGCCATTTGGCTTCGATGAAAATGCCCAATGGAAAAATATATAAGTCCACCTGATGTATTGTAGTTTAGCTCAGAAAACTCAACGAATGAAAATGCACTCAAAGCCAAATGTACCTGATCGAGTATGAAAATAATTGAATGATTTTTCGGTTTTTGATCTGTGTTTGTTTTCGTTGACATAAAAAACATCACATCAAGATAAAATTGGAAAAATATTATCATAACTTAGAATAAATTAAGATGATGAACACAAATTTATTTATTTATTTATTTATTTATTTATTGTCTTCGAGAACAAATGTTTCACACAGACTTATTATAATAATAGTTGCCTTAATCTATTTTTGTACACCTGTTTTGAGATTCCAAAATCGAAGATGCTAGCACATTGATTGAAGTAGCGGTTGCACGTGTCCAAAGGGTTGTAGAAACCATAAGTAGTCCGATGACCGGGAATCCAGAGGAACTGCTGATGTCGGAGTGACCGTGTAGGGGCGGATAAACTAATAACATTTTGTAGGAGTTCGCTATTGTCGATGTTCCCGCTCAATATGTCGTATGTGAACAAACACTGTAAAAATTTCCTTCTCCGGGCAAGCGTATCTAAATGTATAAGGTTGCAGCGATGTTCGTATGGAGTACCCGCATGGAGCAGTATTATACAATAACGATCCCCATTATCTTCCTCCCAAGACACTCAAAAGATTCCCTTTATAGTTTGTGGATTATTAATGAACGATTATACTAATCGTTTTTTCATGAAATGGAATCGTTTAGACACAAATAACGATACCGGGAACGGATTGTTAAGTAAATAAACGATTCATTTTTTTGCTTTTTTCTATTCGCTCTGAAGCTAGCTGTATCATACGTGGAATCTTTTCTGAATGATCGTCTCATAAGAAAAATAACGATACAGCATATCGTGGAGTGTTGATAAAAAGATAAAAATTAATAATTTTTTGTTCGATTTTCAGAATTAATTAAAAACATTTTGTCAATTTATTCCATTTATTTTATTTTATTTACCATACTTATCAAGTACCGCCGCACCTTCTAATATTTAGCTCCTTCCGGATGTTCCGAATAACGCCTTCCGGATGATGTGAGTAGCACCATCGGCATGGGTGTTGCTTGCATTGTTGTTTGGCCATATTGAGGAAGTGACCGCTCGTCGCTGGTCGTCGTTGCTTCAATCCTCCAATTGTTGTTTCTTTTCGCTGCTACTGCACTTCCGACCGATTTTCTCCCTACCAGCTTCGCGCTGCTGCTACGATGGTGTTGCTTCCAGCTTATTTTGACTGCAGGGTTTTTCCTCCGAACCTGAATAAATGTCCAATTAAGACAAATGATTAATAAAGAATCATTATAAAAACTTTTTTTCAAATGCTTGAACATACCTCTAACCTCGCGCTGTTTTGATTCCTCGGAGGCCTGGATCTGGCCACAACCACAGCCCGTTAAATTTACGCGAACTGCTCGAAGTATTTGTTTTTTTTTTTACCGAAATCCGCCCGCGTGTAGTTTGACAGCAGAAAAGGGGAAGCGTGTTGCTAAAATAATCATTTTATTTTTAAAACTATTCACTGTATCTTTAAGAAATAATTTTTAATCATTTCAACCCGTTGCAAAAATAATCAATTGATTTCTTGGAATATTAATTGTATCTTTCATAAATAATATTATATCACTATTATATCGCTTCTAGCAAATGCACATTGAGCCAAGACACACCTTGGAACGTTACTATTAATGTAATCAGAACGGAATAATATGGAAGATATGGAGTATCGTATTTAGCTATGCGGGTAGTGATTTCAGGATTCCATCTAAGTTTCCGAAGAGCGAAGCGGATAAAGGCTCGTTGAACACCTTCAATGGATTGACTTAGTCTCGATTGGTACGGGGCCCAAACAGGAGCTGCGTACTCAAGAATGCTTCTGACGATCGAGCAATAAAGCGTTTTGTGAGTGTATACATCGTTGAAATGAGTTGTATTTCGACGATTGAAACCAAGCATTGCATAAGCCTTTGCAGTTATGGTAGTAATGTGCGTGTGGAATCTCAACCGACTATCAAATGTAACTCCTAGGTCCTTGATTGTTTCAATCCTTTCGAGGGAATGGTTGCTCATAGAGTATTCATAACGAAGTAAGTTGCGTGATCTTGAGAAACTCACTATTTTACATTTTTCAACATTCACCAGCATACCGTTTGTCATGCACCATATCGTAACAGCGTTCAGATCATTCTGTAGTAAAATATAGTCTAGCGGTGACGTAATTGACCGAAAAAGTTTCAAATCATCTGCGTAGAATAGTTTATATAAAGTTATTCGATCGCACAAATCGTTCACGAAAAGAATGAATAGTAACGGTCCAAGATGACAGACGGAATTTCAAAATTCGAAAAGTTCACTCTGACATATGCTGTGCGTGAGTTCAAGTACGACGCAAACCAAGTTGTAATCCATTCAGGTAGTCCCAAGCGATGGAGTTTCTCTATTAGTAACCTGTGAGGCACTCGATCAAAGGCTTTAGAGAAATCAATGTATACAACATCTACCTGCTGACGTTTCTCGATTTTTGGCATCAAAAAATTAGAAAATGTCATCAGCTTCGAGGTAGTTGATCGTTTTTTCATGAAACCGTGCTGGGCGTCACTAATTAATTGTTTCACGGACGTTTATCAATGTCAAAAGACATACACCTGTTAAACAGCTAATAACTTTTTTGTCTAAAAAGATACGAAGTTATAATATTTGACAAAGTTGTTCAGCGGAAAATTTCCTGTAAGAAATTTATAAATAGGCACAAAAACCATTAGCAGGCTCGGTTCCACAGAAGAAACAAAAATGATGTTGATTTTTCAGTACAAAATATTCAATTTTCCCATACAAACCTAAAAGTTCAAATTTACTCATGTAAACTTTACTTAAAAATTCTGCAAAAAATCATGGATTGGACCAAAACGAAGCTTTTAAAGCCCTAGGGTTTGAAAAATTCAAAAATGACCCCAAATCGACTCAGTCTAGTGTGACATGCATTATTTATACTTGATTTGGTTTTTATAACATCTTTTCTCAATTTAGGCTGGGTGAAGTGCAAAAAAGCGTTCAAGTAATATCTCAACAAGAACCAATTATCACACCCACACAGCAAAAAATAATGTAACGATGGACGATGTAATTTCTGGTGATGATGTAGTTTTAGTGATTTCTGTCTCAATAATACATCTAAACGATGTACACAATCCGAATACGTCGTGTAGTGTAATATCACAACCTTCTATGTGAGGTAGAAGATTATTTGCTGACGATACTTTGCTTTCAGCCAAAGGTCGAAATTTACGGGTGGTACGCAGTAGATTGCAACAAAATTTAAATTCCTTTTTGAATTACTTGAAAATGTGGAAAATTTCTCCTAACGCTTCCAAAACTCAACTTATTTTATTTCCCCATAAGCCAAGAGCAAATTTTTTAAAACCTAATGAAAATCATTCCATAACTTTTAATGGGGTTTCTTTAGAATGGTCTGATCACGTGAAGTACCTGGGACTTACACTTGATCGGAATCTTACTTTTAAAAATCACATTGAAGATATTCAATCTAAGTGTAATAAATATACTAAATCTCTTTATTCTCTCATCAACAGGAAATCCAGGTTGTGTCTGCGAAATAAGATGTTAATCTACAAACAGGTATTCCGACCAGCGATAATGTATGCAGTTCCAATTTGGTCTAGCTGCTGCGCGACGAGGAAGAAAGCCATCCAGAGGATTCAGAACAAGGTTCTGAAAATGATTTTGCGGCTTCCACCTTGGCACAGCACCGAAGATCTTCATCGGATTGCGGGCATTGAATCGATCGAAGAGATGGCCAACAAAATCATCTCCAACTTCAGAGGCAAATCGATGCAGTCTTCCATCGCAGAGATTCGTTCTCTCTATAATTAGTTTTAATTTAGGATAGTTTTAGTTTTTAGTAGTAAGTTTAAAATATTTTTTGACATTACAGGATGTTCTCCTACATAAAAATACATGATTGCACTCAGCAAAATTAATTCAAATAAATAAATTATAGTGATTAATAAACTATAGGGCTCTGAAAGTTCATTATTGAACCGAACACCTAATTTAATGTATTAATGTAATATAAATGTAATGATGAATTGGTAGTAATAAAGATATATTAAAAAAAAAAAAAAAACCTTCTATGTGAAATCGCATCAAGTAGTCAATATTTTCCTCAATTGACGTTCAAATTTTATTCATTTCAAAAAGTAAAAAACAGATTACGGACCTCAACTGTATTTGTTTGGCTTGTAAGTACTACCAAAATCAAATAAAAATTTAAGCAAAGCAAAGGCTTTAAATATAATTCCATTATTTTTCATTTTTAGGAAATTTGGGCCACTTGCACGAGCGGTACAAAAATTACTCAATGATTTCAAACAGCCGGATACATCAGGACGATGTAATAATAAGTAACATTTGCGACTCAAGTTATGTGCTGGTATTTGATGTAATATAATAATACTTTTTTTGCTGTGCAATGTTACCCAAACACTTGTGAAAATAATCATCGTTGCCTAAAATTTTCTCTCCGTGAACCCCAAACGTCAAAATCGGTCCGTTGTATTCTTCAAATGCTAAAACAGCAATTTAAGCCGGTGCTAGACAGACTGTTTTAGTGTGGTCCAAAACCTTGTTTTCCATACACCGTTGCGACCAGCCTAAGAGCCACTAGATTATGCTGTTTTTAAGCCAATTTTAACAGTCTTAGAGCAAGTTCACTGGTGTTGGGAAAAAGTGGTAGAAATTTTGACATTTTGAAAATTTTACCATGCAAAAATGTTTTCAAGATCTTAGGGCATTGTATTTTTTTACAACACTGTTTCTATTTCAGCCGTATGTGATAGAAATATTGCTATTTTTTCATCACAGCATGCGAAAATACAATACGTGTTGTAAAAAAACTAGAAGGCCACAGATCTTGAAAATGTTTTTGCATGGCAAAATTTTCAAAATGTGCCGTAAGTGTCGAAATTTCTACCATTTTTTCCCAACACCAGTGAACTTGCTCTTAAAATAGCCAAAAGTTACATTCAAATTATTACACTTGTAGAACTCATTACTTTTAATGCTGAGTTTGGATATTAGGCTAGGATATTGAAGTCTAAATTGCAATGTAATTCAATATTGTACAATTTAATCTGGTTAAATTTTTCACCTTCGTTTCCCGATGAACTGATGCAGATTCAACAGCCGTAATGCGATCGTTAAAGTAGACATATTCGAGGGCAAATCCTCCGTTGATAAAATCTCATATGTGAGATTTACAGCTTTTCAAGCCATTACCGCTACATGAGGAAAAAGCTAGGGTGCTTAGATTTTTTTTCATATTTTTAAGTAACTTATATAATATATTCCGCATAACATTAATTCCATTTAAGGATATTTTTTTAAAACCTCGACGATAATGTCATTTATAAATGCTCAACTTCTTTGGAAATTGTTTTTTTTTCTCAAGCGTGAGATCACTCTAATGATACGCCTAAATTTTCCAGCCTGGTGCCAAACGAGCTCGTTACGGAACACCCCAAACGAGATGGCCCGCCTGATCCCAGGCAGGATGCCATCCGATCGAGCTACAAGTTTACGAAGGCAGCAAACGGCCCCGTCTCTAACCGTCTTCCAATTGAATGAGCCGTTACTTTTGGTGGTAGGTACCCATCTTTACCATATAGGTATCGAAAAGCTGCCTTCAAGTAGGAACTTATGTACCTTCTCAATCGGGAAGAGATATATGTTTATGCCCCTCTTGGAGACATGAGCATGGGAAAAAATGGGAAAATTCCTGGCTGGATTTCAACTCGGAAAGTAAAAGTTTTCATTGTTGCTTCTTTGGAGTTTGAAATGAAAAAGTTAAACGTGCGCTTCTGCCGAACGTTGATGGTGAAAAATGTGCATTGGGTAAAAGGTTGAATGCATCCCTCATCGGGGTATTTATCCGGAGTGACTAAATGTGACTGGAGCCCATCAATATATTCAGCGGGATACCCGGGCTTGAGTTTACTGCTTAGGCGGTACCGACTCGTGTTTAAGATTTATGACAACCCCGAACCCAAAGAAGCAGAGGGATAGCGTTGTTTAGACAGTCTTCCGAGCAGCAGGAGAATGCTACTGATTGATGGCTCATCAAGCTTGGGGTTAAGTTTGCTTCCTCAGATTCTTTTCATAACTTCCACGTTGCTCTGTTCCGACCAAGACGGGCGACTTATGATGTGGAAGTATGAGTCAATTACCGGAGTTATTATGGCAGACACTTGACTGGTAAAAGGTTAAAGACGTGTGAAGTTCACTCCAGGGACCCGTAATGCTGATAATTTAGTACCATTAAAACGGGATGTAAGCCTGTCAAAGTTGAACTAATGAAGACATTTAAAGTAAATTGTTGCAACAAACAAATAATCAGGTTCAAAAGATACTAGGGAACTGCATAACGATACAGATCAAACAGATAAATATACGAGAAAGCTTTTTCTCAGAAAATTTCTGGGACGAATGAGGGTTAATATAGAATAATTTAAACAGGATAAATCTCACTTGTTCCAAGCTTAAATTGATCATTAGCTTACCAGAAGATCACATGCCAAGTTCCAGCAAGACCTGACCACGGGGATGGGATGCTTGAGTCTAAAAAAATATTGGTTCATTGGTTCATTGGTTCACTTTCTTCTTCACCGGTCGGTTGATTTTAATGAATATTTTTTTCAAATCCTAAATTGGGATAAATATTTCACCCAAAGACTACAACATAATTGGACTTGAAACACAAAGTCTGTTGCAGTTCAAATATTGTATTTTGGCCGCAAATCGTCGTCTTAAATAAAACGCAATGCGTTAAATGTTATTTTACAATGTTATTATCGAATTTGAAACTGTCGATGAAACGAATTTTTATTTAATTACTGTTTCTTCTTAACAACTTCTGGATTTCATAATAAATCTCAGATAGTTTTCTGCCAAGTAGAGCCACTATCCACTATCGAAAATTGAAATATCATCGAACACTGCCATGCGGGTTGGTTACAAAAGCATTTTCAAAGATCCACTTTTTATTAACACGCTGACTAGGTTTTGTGTTGTCAAAGTAGTCAAACAACTAGCAAGGACTACCTTGATGTAAAATGTTGATTTCTAAAAATATGAAGCAGCGCTATCTGGTGGCGGCATTTCCTAGCTCATAAGCAGTTTTGCGAAGAATGAAAATAGAGTGTCCTGTCTCACTTCCATCTGTACCGTTGAGCCGTCAACACGTACGCCGGAGCATCGTATCGTTGCTGTGTACCTGCAGGAACATTTTACATTATTTATTTTTTCCTTACCTGTATTTCAATCAGCACTTTTCAGTGCTAAAATTATTTTCATTTTCTTTTATTCATATTTTCTCTTTTCTTTCCAGCATGGGGAAGTCTTCGGCCGGCTCAAGGGCCGGAAGAAAACGGATTGCTGAACCTAATCCAGGGCCATCTGCCAAAAAAGTTGAAATTTCCAATTCATTCGATGTCCTTCATAACATCGGTGATGAGGAAATATTCATATTTAATTCTGATAAGAGTACTAAGAAACCTTCTTCTTCTTATACTCTTAAAAACGAAAAGATTCCACCAATAACGGTCACGATTCCTGACTTCAATGCCTTTCGAAAAGAAATCGTCACTTCCGTCAAGGATGTGAAGATTTCTTTTCAGATCGGTCGAAGGGGAACTGCTCGTATATTGGCGGAATCTTTTAATGATTTTCAAAAGGTTTTAAATTATTTGAATAATAAAAAACACCAATTTTTTACGTACGACGCTAGAAGTGATCGTCCATTTAAAGTTGTACTTCGTGGTCTCACTGGCGATCAGACACCGGATGAGATCACAGCTGAATTAAATTCTTTGTTAGGTTTTTCTCCAATTCAAGTAATTCAAATGAGGAAAAGAACCAACACGAATAATACCAGTAGTGTTGGTTTTGCTCCTGAACTTTATTTGATCCATTTTAAAAAGGATCAGGTTGATAATTTGAAAATTTTGGAAAAGGCTCGTCTTATGTTTCATTGTCGAGTCAAATTCGAACCTTTTCGTAAATCTTCTACCAATTTTTTACAAAACATTACGCAATGTCGTCGTTGTCAAGCTTTTTGTCATGGCACTAAAAATTGTAGAATGAATGCCAGATGCATGTTTTGCGGCTCATTCGATCATGAAAAATCTAAATGCCTTTTTGGTGGTGATAAGCCAAAAACAGAATTTTTTAAGTGTGCGAATTGCGCAGGTAATCACTCCTCGAATTCGCTAGATTGTCCCATCAGGGCAAAAATTATTGCTTCTAGGAAAAATCCCAAAGTTTCCAGAAAAGTTTCTTCTCCTCCTTCCTCTTTTTCGTCTTCACACGTCGGGCCGGCAAACAACCTGCCTGTTCGCGGTCAGCCTCGGTCGACATTGGAATCACGGCTGGGTAATACCCGAAGTGATTTTAATGTTACCTGGGCTGAATCTGCGCCCCAGACTCGTTGTTTATCGTTCTCAGAGGTGGTTGAAAATGGGTTTCCCTCTTCAGGTTTAACTAATAAAAATGGGAAAAAACCAAGTCTCAACGTTCATGCGAAGGCTTGGGAAAATCCCCGAAATTCAAATACTTGTTCTTCTCCTTCATTTTCTGATCCTAACAATTTTGTTGATTTGGGTGAGATTACTGAGGAAAAATTAAAATTTTTGCATCAAAATTTAATGGAAATGATGCAACTTATGTTGAAAGCAAATTCAATGTTTGAAGCTTTCCAAACTTCTTTTAATTATGCTAACAAAATTATTATGACTTTACGATTCCCTCATGGATCCAAATAGATGTTTAAATATTATGAATTGGAATGCTAGATCTTTGCTGGCTAACCAAGATGAATTCTTTTTATTTTTGAAAACTCAAAACATACATATTGCTGCCATCACTGAAACTTTTTTAAAGCCAGACAATAACTTGAAAAGCAATGCTTTCTTTAAAATTTTGCGAAATGATCGACTTGATCGACAAGGTGGGGGTGTAGCTATTGTCATCAATAGTCGTCTCAAATTTAGACTTCTTCCTTCTTTCAATACAAAAGTCTTAGAAACAATTGGAATTGAATTAGAAACTTCTATGGGGAAAATTATAATTGTTGCCGCATATTTGCCTTTCCAATGTAGCGGTGAACAGAAAAATTTTTTGAAGGGAGATTTACAAAAACTCACCAGAAATAAATCTAAATTTTTTATTATTGGTGACTTTAATGCAAAACACCGATCTTGGAATAATATTTCATCAAATTCAAATGGGAATATTTTGTTTAATGACTGCTCTGCAGGTTATTATACTGTTGAATATCCTAATGGGCATACTTGTTTTTCTTCAATTAGAAATCCCTCCACAATTGATTTGGTTCTAACGGATTTAGGCGAGCATTGTAGTCAATTAGTTACTCATGCGGACCTCGATTCAGACCACCTTCCAGTAACATTTTCTTTATCCCAAAGTCCCATTGAAAACCCTTTAAAATCAACTTTTAATTTTCAAAAGGCTAACTGGGAGCGATATATGAATTTTATTGAACGTAATTTAGATGTAAACGTTCCATTGAATTCAATAGAAGATATTGATTTGGCTGTAGAAAATTTGACAACTTCAATAGTCAATGCTAGAGCCGCTTCAATACCTAAAGTTAAACATAAATTTAATCAACCTTTAATTGATGATGATCTTCAGTTTTTGATACGACTGAAAAACATTCGTCGACGCCAATATCAACGAACTAGGGATCCTTATTTGAAATTAATTTATTGCGACCTTCAAAAAGAGATCAAACGTCGTTTAAATATCATTCGTAATGAAAATTTTGCTAAAGCAGTAGAGGATATAAAACCCTACTCAAAGCCATTTTGGAAATTAACTAAAATTTTGAAAAAGCCCCAGAAGCCAATTCCTACTTTGAAAGATGGGGATAAACTTCTTTTAACTAATTCAGAAAAGGCTCAAAAATTAGCCCAACAATTTGAGTCTGCTCATGATTTTAATTTAAACGTTGTAAGTCCAATTGATGCTCAAATTTCCCTAGAATTTGATGATATTCTTTCCAAGCAAAATGTGTTTGAAAGTTCTTGTGAGACAAATATTGATGAACTTAAATTGATTTTCAAAAAATTTAAAAATATGAAAGCTCCAGGGGAAGATGGGATTTTCTATATTCTTATTAAAAAGTTGCCTGAAAGCACTTTAAATTTTTTAGTTAAAATCTTCAACAAATGTTTTCATTTGGCTTATTTTCCTAATAAATGGAAAAATGCCAAAATAACTCCAATTTTGAAACCTGGAAAAAGTGCTTCAGAGCCTTCAAGTTATCGACCAATTAGTTTGCTTCCTTCTTTAAGTAAACTATTTGAGAGAGTTATTTTGAATAGAATGATGATTCACATTAATCAGAATTCTATTTTCCCTGATGAACAATTTGGTTTTCGTCATGGACATTCTACTACACATCAACTTTTGAGTGTAACTAATATGATTAACGCTAGCAAATCTGAAGGTTATTCAACTGGTGTTGCTCTTCTTGATATTGAAAAAGCTTTTGACAGTGTTTGGCACAAAGGTTTAGTAGCTAAATTAGCTCGATTTGATTTTCCTGTATATCTCACCAAAATTATTCAAAATTATTTGACTAGCCGAACCTTACAAGTAAGCTATCAAAATTCATGCTCTGAAAGGACACCCATTAGAGCTGGTGTCCCTCAGGGTAGTATACTTGGGCCAATTTTATATAATATTTTTACTTCTGATCTTCCTGATGTACCAGAAGGAAAAGGTAGAAGATTATTTGCTGATGACACTTTGCTTTCAGCCAAAGGTCGAAATTTACGGGTGGTACGCAGTAGATTGCAACAAAATTTAAATTCCTTTTTGAATTACTTGAAAATGTGGAAAATTTCTCCTAACGCTTCCAAAACTCAACTTATTTTATTTCCCCATAAGCCAAGAGCAAATTTTTTAAAACCTAATGAAAATCATTCCATAACTTTTAATGGAGTTTCATTAGAATGGTCTGATCACGTTAAGTACTTGGGACTTACACTTGATCGGAATCTTACTTTTAAAAATCACATTGACGATATTCAATCTAAATGTAATAAATACACTAAATCTCTTTATTCTCTCATCAACAGGAAATCCCGGTTGTGTCTGCGAAATAAGATGCTCATCTACAAACAAGTTTTCCGACCAGCGATCATGTATGCAGTTCCGATTTGGTCTAGCTGCTGCGCGACGAGGAAGAAAGCCATCCAGAGGATTCAGAACAAAGTTCTGAAAATGATTTTGCGGCTTCCACCTTGGCACAGCACCGAAGATCTTCATCGGATTACGGGCATTGAATCGATCGAAGAGATGGCCAACAAAATCATCTCCAACTTCAGAGGCAAATCGATGCAGTCTTCCATCGCAGAGATTCGTTCTCTTTATGTTTAGTTTAATTTTAAGATAGTGTTTAGTTTTAAGTATAAAATATTTTTGCTATTACAGGATGTTCTCCTACATTAAAAACTTGATTGCGCTCAGCAAATTAAAATCTTATAAATAAATTTTTATAATCTAGTTACTTATAGGGCTATGAACAGTTCATTATTGAGCTGAACACCTAGTTTAATGCAATAATGTAATATAAGTGTAATGATGATTTGATACAAATAAAGACATATTTAAAAAAAAAAAAAAAAGAGTGTCCTGTCTGTTTGTCTGTGCTATTACCTTTTTACCGAAATTTTCGGTAAACATTGATGACTCTGTCCCCTCATGTGTCAAATTTGATCACAATAGTTTTAAATTTGTTCTTGTTCTGTCACATTTAATATGGATTTTACATGGGATCCCTCTCGTCTTATACTTATGCAATGAATCATAGCATGTTGTAAAATTTGTTTTGTAGAAAGTTTGATGGAAATTAATTAATTATTGTATGGATGTGCCATATCTACACAGCAATTTTTTTTTTTGCTGGAAACCAGCAATTTTTTGCTGGTTTTTGTCTCGCTGACTTTCCAGCAAAATTTTCAGCAATTTCAATTGCTGGAAAAAACAGCAAACGTTAATGTTGGTTTCCAGCAATTGAAATTGCTGGAAAATCAGCAATCCATATTGCTGGAAACCAGCTATTTCTGTCAACACAACCGGCTGTATTTAGTATCAGATTTATATTTTAATTCGAAATTAAATTTAGATTTGGCTGTGCATATCATAAGCAATAAAATAATTTTTCCTAACTTTTTTTAATAAAGGGATATATTTATTTCCAGAAACCGATTTTTTTTTCAATATACTATAACACAGGGGCTGGCAGCTTTGTGCCAAAGTGTTGATCATCCGCCACCTGTAAAAATAGCTTTGATTAGAATATTTTAGAGAATATATATCTGTCCAAGAAAAACTCACCCTTGACTTTTTATCTGGTTGCTAGAATATAGAGGAAAATTAAATAATTATATAAATTTAACCAAAATCGTGAAATAGAATCTTACACACAAAACTTTCGTGGCTCCACTTAGCAAAAATTCGCTGTTACTTCCCATTAGAAAAATTATTTTTTTACTTTTGAATTAGCAAAAAGCTAAGTTTGATTGATTTGAGTAAAAACTAATATTTTTAGCCGCTTTCTTTTAAATAACAGCCGCCTTTACCGCCGAAGTTCGGTTACGGAAATTCGAAGCCAGCGGTAACTTTGGTGACCAAGCGGATCTATACTGGAAAGCAATCAGGTAAAGACCAATCTAGAGTCTAGACGCAAACAACCTTTTTGATTTTTTTTATGTGTAAAGAAAGTAATTATTGGCAAAGTTCGAAAAAGTTTATAACGAGACGCCTCGACCCGCTTCCTGTTTCTAGCGGATGGCTTAAGCGCCACTTCCTGAAGGAAGACCATCCACCCTTTCTTGTTTTGCCCAGCTGATGAGACTCGGTCGTGAGTTCCTTTTCGGTTCCCTATTTGGGAAAGAAGCGGAGAGGTATCTGTAAAGGATCTCGTACTTCGACTCTTGCGAGCCGCCCCGAGAACGAGAAATACCCAGAGCGATTTGTGAAAGGGGGGTTAACCGTTGTTCGATGCAAAATGAGTCAGGGATCCAAATCGTCGGGCGAGCTCCCACCCTTGTACGGTAAGAACGAGAAAGATCGTGATTGGATTCGCGGGCAACCTCCGCAGTAAAAGCGATCGGAAACAAATACAGGAAACCGCGAACAAGGTGCATTCCCCCTCCCCAATATCCAATTAGAAAATCATTTAGAGCTCAAGATTATTTTACGTGCTATGCATACAAAACTCCTTTTATTCGTCGTAATTGTAGTGTTCGTTTACATGTTTGTGCTTGGACCAAACTGTGTCCGTTTACCCTAGTGGAGCTTTCGGCTTTCTGTTTACTTGTTTGTAGTGTTTACTTTTACAGTTTTCCGTTTACCGTGGAATTTCCATCCGTGGGCGGAAAGTGGCTACTTTAACGGCTCGCCAGTCCGACCCAATTCGACAATCCGGCAGAATAAACGTCGCGGATTAATCTTCCGGCACGCGCAACATAAATTTATCAAAGTTGCGGGCCGTAAATACAATCGATCGATAGTGTGCAGTGTTGCGCAATATATGAGTACTCACGTTTCCCTATAGCATTGGCGGGGTTTTGTGGAACCTCTGCCTCGATGATTCCACAGTCGCTGGTGCTGTCTACTGCCTTCCCGTCTAATGAATGCCGGTTGACGGGCGGTGGAAGAAGGTATCGGCCGGCGGTGTGGAACTTTTTGATGCCGGCAGGTGGTCGCGTGGCTAGTGAAATCCTCGCTGCGTTGTTGCGATTCACTGGCTCCGGGGATTGACTAATGTGAGCGCGTTCTGATGAATGTCGGCGAACTCGGCTGGTTGATAGTTGGTGTCAACCCGTGTGCTGCGTTGGCTACCAAGCGAGTTTCCAGCAACGGTGTAGCAGGTGTTGCGGATCCCTTTTATGTAGCAAATCTTGGCACCACAAGCACTAAGCCTAAACTTTCCTATGCCGTTTCGAGACCGTATGGGCAAGAACACTAATTGACCCGCGAGCTAAATTAGACGATCTTGCCTGTTCTTATTACCAAAGGTAAATGAAATAGAGAGTCTCTAAAGCCTTTCGATGGACCAGATCTGGCTCAACTTCGCACCGGAACTACCCGATACGGTGGAATCTAATCACGAAGTTAAACGATCAACTCCATTTTCGCGAATGCTCGGATAAGCCTTGTCTTCCCCTTCGGAGATCCCTTTCAGGGGCCTAACTTTTTCTCTCGTCAACCTAAGGTGTTCGAAAATATCCCGAAAGAGGTCATTCAACTGACGCCAAGCAAGAATGTGGTGATGATCTTCGAAAGTAAGCAGCTTAAGCCACGCTTTCGCCAAGACTCGTGTCGTTAAGAAGGAAAGTCATTACTTTTAATGATTGTTCGCTAAGGGTGGCTCTATGAATTTGTAATTTGGAAGTTTTGATGTCACGTTTATATTACTATAAGGGAATATTTTTAAGTTAGCTCTAGTTATTTAAAGTTTAAGATTTAATGTAAAAGATTTAATGTTCTGCGTTGTATATTCAATTGAATTAATATCTATAATCCGATGTACCCGTTACAAGTTTTCACAACGCTGAAGTACAAGTGTAAATCCTTAAAAGGTTTCCGAAAATAAATTGAAGTGAAAGGTGAAGGCATCAGTGTTTTTATTTGAAATCTGATAACCTCCCTGCGTTTCGAAAGGAAAAATTATAAATTTTGTAAATAAAAAATCTGGGCGGTATTTTTCTTCGGATTTTGCTAGAAATTTGAGTAAAAATTGCGGCGGCTAACTTTTTCTCTGGTTGCTAAAATTTTAGTGAAAAAATATTGCTAAATTGATTGCTAAATTTCTAGCTGGTCAAATTTGAGCAAAATTTTGCTTATTTCCGGCCTCAGAAATTTTGTGTGTACCTTGCTTCAGCGAACGAAGCAAAAACAAACTCCAAATTGACAACTCGATTGCTGATTTTCCAGCAAACTAGATCAATTGCTGGAAAGTCCAGCAATTTGAAAACCGAATGCTGTTTTTTCAGCAAAAATGACAAGAACACAAACGAATGCTGAAAAATCCAGCAATTCGAAAACCGATTGCTGGTTTCCAGCAAAAATTTGGATTGCTGAACGTTTCCAGCAATTTTTTTTGCTGGAAATCGAGGCAAAAATTTACAGTGTATTCTGTAGTCTCTCCACGTTCGTCGCCACGTCACCCATATTTGGCAGACGGGTGTATTTCCTGGGGGGCCCCGTCACATCAAAAAGCAGGTGACACTCTCTTACTGGAGTTTACCGCTCAGCTTCGCCACACGTTTCAAATATGGGAGTTCTCCCTCTTTGCTTTCTCTCTCTGAAAATTTCTTTGGGCCCGGCTAGCAAAACTACCAAAATGAGCGTGGCGACGAACGTGTTAAATCTATTCTCGACATCTCTAAACAAATGGATAGAACAAAATAAATTCAAATCTCGCGTGAGCTTTCCTTACGTTCGTATGAAACAACTTAAGAATTGACAGAAAACTGCTGAAAAAGTTATCAAAACAACTGTTAAAATCTGTATTTCACACATAGAATATGTTGTCCAGGCCACAAATATTCTAAATGGAAAAAAGTTGCGACTATTTAGTTTATGTCAGTTTTTGTTTGTTTTTTTTTTTTCGTAATAAAACTCTTGTTTACATTTTTTTTATACTACTTGATAAAAGCTCACGCGAGAAATTTTCAAAAATCTAGAAGATACGTATGTATTCAATGACTCTGAAAATTGTAAAGTACCGTAAACTGGGGGAACTTTGATCACCTTTTTTAATTCATTTTTGAATATTTTGTAATTGGTTGCTTTTTCGTTATACCTAAAAGTTTTAAAACATTTACTGAGGAGAGGAGTATAAAACATCATTGATTGCAGTTAATTCAAACGATATTGGTGGTTATACATAATTAAATGTTTATTACAAAACCTGATTTCATGTTTCGGGGTAACTTTGATCACTGTGTTTTAACGTATGTACATCAACATCTTCAAATTTATTGTTATGGTGCCATTTAGTACAGAAGGCATAAACATTAATAACAGTAATTTTTGGTAGGACCTACCAAAAGATTACTTTTAATGTTTTATGCCTTCTGTACTAAATGCACTTCATTATCAAAAGATTTTCAAAAGTTGATCAAACGATCAGGATCAAAGTTACCTCGAAACATGAAATCTAGGGTGTAAAATAAACATTTAATTTTATGGCTCAAACAATGAAATTTGCCTTCATGAATCCTAGTCCTTGCAAGTTCCCATGTTCTTTTTTTCTTCAAATTGAATCATTTGAAAGGGTTTTTAGCCATTTTTATTATACGGGCTTTCTCACGGAAAATCGTCGTTTTTTTTTTCAATATCCTAAAATTATTACCAAATGACCATAAACATAACACTTAAACTGAGCCTAAACAAAGAAAAATTTCGAACTCTCACATAAAATAACCAATTTGTTCCTAAATGTTCGTGTTTGATCAGGAGAGATGTTTGTTTGTGAGCCTTCGAAAAACCAGATATTTTAAGATTTTAAAATTACATTTTAAGAAATATCTAAAATCTTCTATTGAAAACCAAATTTAGCTTATTTGTAACTCAATTTAAAGGCTTTCAAACGTAGTAAACAGTTTTCAGATATTTTAACGTTTTACTTAGTTAATTATGATTATTTGCAAAAATTGCATGTTGATCAAAGTTCGCCTAGTTACGGTAATCCAAGGCTAAGTAAATTTCATTTTTGGCACAACACATGACATCACTGATGTCAAAAGAACAGCAGCAGCTCAAAAAAAATTTGTACACGTTCCTCGAAATCCAAGTCTTTCTCATCTCGCGATCAGTGAAAAGCTGAGATTGTTACATAATCAACAGTAAGTCACGTTTTAAATCGGTTCAGTGAAAGCTTAACCAACGATCGGAAGAATAATTAAAACATAGAATGCAAACAGTTTTTGCGGAGAATTATTCTCACGGAGTACTCACGTAACCTCTGGCGTTCCACAAGGTTCCATTCTTGGGCCGCTTCTTTTTACATGGTACATTTTCGACTTGCCTCTTGTGTTGAAACATTGTTCTATCCAACTATATGCTGATGATGTCCAGATCTTTGCTGTCGATCGGAACCGGAACTCAAATGAACTTGTCAGAATATTGTATTTTTACTCTACTGGAACAATAAACAAACAAACAAACAAATAAATCGCAACTTTCGGCAGAATAAGGTGGCAAAAGCACGTGCACGAAAGTTTCACACTCAAAGGCTGACAAAACCGCATTACCTCATTATGGATGACGAGACGTATGTCAAAGCAGACTTCCAGCAGCTTCCATGGCTTCAGTTTTTAATTGCTCTTCATAAATTTGATGTTCCCGAAGATGTTCGCAAGCAGAAGATGTCAAAATTTATTTTAAAAAATGTATAATTTGGCAAGCAATTCGTTTGGGTGAAAAAAGGAGCACTCCATTCGTTACAACAGGTACCGTTAAGGGGCAGATGTACCTCAAGGAATGCCTCCAAAAGCGTCTTCTTCCACTTTTGAAGCAACACAAAAGTCCTACGGTCTTCTGGCCGGATCCTTTGCCATCCTCGTGCCATTATTCGAAAGACATTTTAGGATGATATAGAGGTGACAACAATGTAGTCAATAGGCAGATAGACTTCTCTAATTTTAAGACAGCTTACGACTCTGTAATTAAAAAATTGTCACAAACACTAACATACAAATGTAAACGAAAATCAAAACAAAATGTTCCGAATCAAACTAGTATAGACGAAGGCCAGTAGTTTGTAAGATTTCAAATATTGTAAATTTAGATAAAAATTCATTGTTTAAAATATAATTTTAGTGTCCACTGAAGAGGAGCGAAAGCCATAGTAGCTCGAAACGTCTGGACAACTGGTAATAACGTTTTTGATTCTAAAATCCGCCGAAAAACGTCGATGATTTAAATCACATGTTATCAAAATAGTGTCAAACTTTTAGTTTATGAGACTTGTTGTTCTAGCCAGGGTCGTGGGAAGAAGTGTCTCATTGGGGGGTTTTGGTGACAAAATTTTTCCTATATCATTTTTGTTTGAAAATTGCACATCTACAAGAAAAATAGAAAAAAGTGATACGAAGAGTATCTCATTATTCAGGTTTAATTTCTTTAATATTGCTAGTTATTTATTTTAAATTTATTTCTTTCGAAAATAAGTCCTACAAGCATTCATTTTTTTTTGGAGCATTATAAAATAAATGAAGGATTATGAAGACTTCATTTGAAAGAAAAACTTATTTGGGGTACAAATCAGATTTTGTTTTTCATTCTATACATTCAGATTTTAGTTTCAATCTTAGTTTCTGAAGTATCTACAATATAAATAATGTTAAACAACAAACCAATAACATATATTTCAAGCTGAATTTTCTGAACCTGAAGATTAAGTACAAGTTATTTCATCTACAATAAATTAGCAATGATTATTGATTTCACTATTAAAATCCAGTGAAAAATTAAAATTAAAATTTGTTAAAGAACGCAATTTTTTAAAAAATGAATTCCGATCTTATTTTATGATAATGGGTTTTACCTGTTTTGTATTTGTTTTGAGTGATTTTGAATTTTAATTCCGAATTTGAATTTTGCATTTTAAATCTGAATAAAATTTCAAAATTCTAAACAAAAATTCCCAACAATTATGAACAAAACAGACAGAATCCTTAACCAGACATCTCTTATTTGAATGGTGAATTTTTTATTTTCTGTATGATTTTTTACTTCAATTATTAATTCTTAGTTCAACTAGTAAATCTAAGTGATAATCCGAATGATGAAACTCTGACTACCATGGAATTTTTTGCAGTTTCAATTCTGCATAAGAATTAAGAGTAAAAATTTCAAATCCAAATCTTAAAAATGGTTTGTTATTTTAAATATTTTCTTTAAATATTCCGGAATGATGATTTACGAACATGGAAAATTAATCCAATTATAGTTTTAAATGCAAAACCAATAATTCGAATCAGGATTTTGTCCCAATGTTGAATCGAATTGAAAATCAAGAATTAGCACCTAGATTCAGATTCCACAATCCGGTCACAGGCAACAAATTTAGATTAAAAAAATGGAACCAAAACATCGGTAATGATTCAAACCTAAGCCACCAAATATTTTTCCGCACTTATACGGGCAGGGCAAACCCGGTATAATTAATTAATAGACCTTTCCAATTCCGGACATTCGTTTACAAAGTTTACAAACCAAATTCTGGACAAACACCATCCAAATTTTGGAATTCTCCAATTTGTAGTAGAATTGTGGACCTGGGTTAAAATTTGGAAGTTTTGGCCTTAGTTCATAATCGAAATTGTTACTCTTGATTCAATTTAGTCGTTCATCAAAATATGATTAAGAATTTAAAATTTTTAGTTCACAGAAGAACATTTTGCTTGACATTTTTTGGGACCCTCATGAGGGGTTTAACTCCCAAAACCTACGGCCATGGTTCTAGCCGACTAAAAATTGCTTTAAACTTCTTCGTATTTTTCACAGATTTGCAGCACAAGGACTGATCAAAACTTCTGATAATCACTTTAAACAAATCTGACAAAGATATTCCTATGATTATAAATAGGATTCAGAGCTAGATTTTTACCTGACGACTCCGGAAAATGATTCTTTCTCTTGAAAAACTCTTCCAATTTTTTCTTAGAGACATGAATTATGGCATTATTAGGCAGAAAGATAAATTTAACATCCATAATATCCTCCGTAGATGGGATCAGTACACTGTCTAGCTCTAGTTATTTTGAAATAAGATTATTTGAATTTTGCCTTTTCGCAAGAATTCAATTCATACCATGAGACTGTCCCCTCTTAAGTTGAGTTTTTTTCTGCTTCGGGATCTTTTCAAAGATAATGATAAATTCGAGGGTAAAACTGATTAAGTGATGTATTCCAACGAGAAGAAGTTTATTTTCGATTATCAGAATCCAACAGAACTGAAACTTCAGTATGGATTGGAGTTCTGCGAAACTCAAACAGTCGCAATTACGCAAAAACTTAATCAAAATAAGTACATAGAACTGCTAGACAATGTACTGATCCTATTTTCGGAGGATATTATGGATTGTAACTTTATTTTTCTGCTAAATAATGCCATAATTCATGTCCCCGGATTGGCCAGGTCATAATCTAGCTCTGAATCCTATTTAGAATCCTAGGAATATTTTTTCCTGATGCGTTTAAAGTGATTATCAGAAGGTTTGGGCTAGTTTATTAGGTGCAAACATATGATAGATACGAAGAAGCTTAAAGATTTACATTTTTTTAGTCGGTAAGAAAAAAAAACTCACAAAAACCTTGGAAAATCTTATTGACTCAAGGCCAAACTAAACATTTGACACTGTTTTGATATCAGGCACTTCAATCAGTCAATATTCTTAAAAGTTTGTGGTTTTTTTAATAAATTATTTCGATGTCTTCTTAGTAAAATATGAAGTGCGCTATAAGAATTTCCACCCCAAAAATGTGTTTTTTTTTTCAATTCAATATTCTAATGAGGATAAAATTGAGATGTGTTATAGTAAAATAAATGAAGTGTGTGCGCTTATAGGAATTTCTGCCGCAATATAAAGTATGCTACGTCCATGTTCAATTGATAAGTTTTACGCAAACCGAAACCATTTTTTATTTAAAAATCGAGAAATTACATGCGCCTCAAGGTTTTAACCCATTTTGTGAAGGATCTAGTGGCGCTGCTGTATTTTGCACACCATTGTACGTCACGTTATGCAAGTGATTTTGTCCTGAATTTCTTTTGCTTGAACAAGCTACCGAGCCGTTCCTCAGAAAAAGCTGTTGTTTCTTGGCAAAACTCGTGTAATTTGAGCATTTCTTGTAATTCGGATAAAACCCGAAGAAATAAAAACAAAATAAGTACAATAAACTGGTTTAAATTGGATAAAACAAAAAATATCAAACGGTTTGGGCTCCTTTTGGGCCCAATAACAACTGTGCAATTTGCATTTTGCAGAATTTACAAAAGATCAATTCAAAACCAAAGTAAAGTGGGATATAGCTTAATAGACACAGCAGTTGGCTCCTGACCCGATGTCCATGAGTTCGAGCTCAAGAGTAAATAAACATCGAACACAGATGTACCCGATAATTGCATCCTTGATTTTTATTCGCTTGTAACACAAAGACGTTAAAACGGCTATAATCGAAACGAAAAATAGCATTTTGAAATCTGAACTCACAATTAAAAAATTACCCATAGGATTGTTAATAGTTCAAGATCCCGAAATAACTTTCATAAAAATCATCGAAATCAATTTTCTCACAAGACACGGCTCGGTCGAGGACTATGATGAAAGGTCGTTTCATCAGATTCGATATCAATTTGTTTCAAGTGTTATATTTAGATTTAGAAAGTTGAATTTCCGCATACAAGTACATATAGGTTTCCTGAATCAGCATTTCATCGACGAGGTGGTTTGCGTTATTCAAATTTTTTCTTTAGTTTTATCAAATCAAATACATTTCCCATGTTTCGGTAAACTGTTGGATATAAATCATCCCACCCGAAGAGGATATCTCTCGTGTGTGTTTGCTCGAGTTTGTTAACGGCATTGCAGCCAGTCAGCTCTCCAGGGGCAAAATGGAGCAACTTTTCACTTAACAGCGTCTTCAAAGGGGCGAAAAGCTGGTTCCAGTTGTGATTTGCTAGATTGAGAAAAAATATATCTACAACATCACAGCCCAACTGCAGTGAGTGCAACTGGGAATGCAACTGGTTAAGGCTTGAGTTATTTTGCGACAACCTGTCAGCCATCGCTAAAAACGAGTTGATTTTCTCTTCGAGCTACACAGATACCAATTGAATTGCTACTGATAAGAGGTCGATTTCATTTTCTGACACCCACCGCCGTCATGATTGTGCCAGCCTGATTAGGAACCTACCTTTGCTATTCTGAAATACATAATTGCAATATAGAAAAGTATTCCATAACCGATGCATGAGTTTTAATTAACAATTTGAAAAAAATAAAAATATAGAATAAAAATTCTGGGAAAAACTATTTTAATTAAGAACTCAGGACGTAGATTGAGAAATCAAATATAGAATTCAAATTGAGAATTTAATTAAGAATTCAGATTTAGAACTAAGAATTCAGAATTCTTAATTCTGAGTTCAAAATTCAGAATTCAATAATCAGAAAATGGGATTCTGAATACAAAATCCAAAACAATGTATCCAAACTCAGAATTCATAAATACATGTCTCAGAACTAAGAATGTAGAAAGTCAAAATTAAAACTTAGGTCTCAAAACTCAACTAAAATTAAAATTTCATTACTGTGTTCTCTGTTCAAAGAACTCAGAACTCAAAACACAGTTCTCAGAACACAACATTCATTATCCTGAATCTTGAAGATTTCTGAACTTTGAACCCGGTATTCAGAACTCAGTACTCAGAACTCAGTACATATTGTAATTTTTGTCTATTCCGCCATATTTGTCATTTTTTTTAATTTTTTTTGTCATTTCTGTAATTTTTGAAATTTTTGTCATTTTTATCATGTTAATTTTTTTTTTAATAATTTTAATCATTTTTGTCATTCCAATGATTTTGATCATTTTTGTCATTTCTATAATTTCTGTCATATTTTGATTTTTTCATTTTTGTAATTTTTGACATTTTTTTAGTTTTTGTCATTTTTGTCATTTTTGTCATTTTTGTCATTTTTGTCATTTTTGTCATTTTTGTCATTTTTGTCATTTTTGTCATTTTTGTCATTTTTGTCATTTTTGTCATTTTTGTCATTTTTGTCATTTTTGTCATTTTTGTCATTTTTGTCATTTTTGTCATTTTTGTCATTTTTGTCATTTTTGTCATTTTTGTCATTTTTGTCATTTTTGTCATTTTTGTCATTTTTGTCATTTTTGTCATTTTTGTCATTTTTGTCATTTTTGTCATTTTTGTCATTTTTGTCCTTTTTGTCATTTTTGTTTTTTTTTTGTCATTTTTGTCATTTTTGTCATTTTTGTCATTTTTTTTTAAATTTTGGTCATTTTTTTAATTTTTTTTTTATTTTTGTTCTTTTTGGTAACTTTTATCATTTTTGCCAATTTTTTAATTTTTTTTGTTTTTATTTTAATTTGTCGATGTCTAAAGGGACGAAGGCCTGGAAAATGTTATAGTGGGTGGTGATCTGCGCCGTAAAATAGATATTTCGGTGTTTTAATCAGTCGTTTTAATTAGCCAAGTGAAACTAAAATGGCTACCTGTGGTGGAAAATGGGAATAATGGTAGTAGTGTGGTCTACACCAGCAGCTGGAAGAAGAGCAGCTACCGGGGATAAAATTGTGTAGTGTGATAGATTCCAGTAGTATGTATTGGAATGGATGATGGCCGCCGAAAAACAAGAAAAAATTGGGAAATTCATCATGACAAGACGCCTATGGAGCTCGGTGAGATCAATCCAATTATATTAACCTTTTCTTTTTGTTCTAACTTGTATCCATTGCATAAGCCAAATCTAGGTTTTGAATCCTAACCTTCTACATACAAAAGTTCGAAGAATGATTAAAATTTTTCCTCTCTCGATTTCTGTGGGAGATCGTAAGTAGTTGTATTTGTTTAATGGTACCTTTCAATGCTTTCAATTTGCCTGAACCAGTAGCAATGAAACGAACCATGAATCGGTCGCTCGAGTTAATATTTTAAAAGGGACAAAGTCTCGGATTTTTAATTTGTTTTATCCATGTTCTCATTCATTTCAACCTATAGGTATATAGACTTATAGATGCGTCAATCAATGTGCGCATTTTTTGAATATGTCTAATTTAGTTTCAGGCGACAACATTCACAAACTATGTTTTATTTTTGTGTTCCAAAATGAAGTGATTGCTGATTGAAGTTTTTTTCAGTTCACACTAAAACTGTTGATAAAATTAAGATTGAACGCTACGTTATTTGTCGTCCGGAATTTTAATTTTTTTCTCTCAAGTTGCGCCCTTTTTAATAATGGTTGAAGACAGAGTGTCAGAGAGAGAGTTGTTTCCGAGCCTACTGGTGTGTGTGTGGTTTTGCTGTAGGAAACCTCATTCACATTTATCTAATGTGTTTTATTATCCACACACTCACACTAAAAGATCTGTTCCGCGAAGTATTCATGAGAATCAAACCTGTGGTCTGGGGTAACGGGAAAGATAGCATACTATATCAAGCGATGACTGGGGGAGTTTGATGAGAAATATTTCAACACCACGTAATATTAGATCCCCAATATATTTCGATCAAATTCAAATTTGTAAAGTTTGATGGTTGGACAATGAAATTTGTCTCAGTAGGAACAAAAGAGGGTACTTAGCAGTTCTTTTTTGCTTGGGAGTTCAACAAGAGGTTATGGCCCTTATTCTGCGCCGCGCGTGACGTGATGATTGTCACCTCACCTCGGAGTCACCGTGAGATTTGTCACCTTATTCGCGAAGTCGTTGCGGGTAAAGTGACAGAGGTTCATTCTAGGTGAGTGACCGAATGAACACTTCTGTCAAAATGGAAGAATTTAGCTGGTGCTGTTTTGATTTTGCTCTCGGTTCGGATTTTTCGAATTCATTTTTTGTGTAACGGGTTAGAATTTCGGTTCGAAAATGGCCATCATCAGATTGTACGGTCACAGCAAGCTTCCTGAGGATGATAAACGGACGATTTGTGTGGCGTAAGTGAAAATTTCGCTCATCAAAGCTGGGTTCGGATCTGGGTCATACTGCCAATAAAACAAAAGCCGACGGCTGCTGCTCCAAAGAGACATTTCCAAAAGGTTTATCAGGTATGTAAAATAATTTGTGTTTTGTACCTGAAATTGTTCGAAACAGAATGGTAAATTTTCATCATCCAAGAGAAAAGTTTTTTTTCGTTTTCAGTCATGGCGAATGCTGCCGGTTTATATATTTTCCCCAAACGAGGCTACCCCCGTGGCATGCCGGAAATTGTTCGCTTACCAGATAGAACATTATGGAATGCCGAGAACTTATCGAAACCAACAAAGCGCAGCAGCAGCAGCATCAGATTCAAACTTCAGATTTCGGTTAAATAAATCTGAATCCGATTTTCAATTTACCTTAAAAATGGATTCCAGATTTGAATTCGAAAACTACACTTAAAATTGTGCTTCAGCTTTAGCGTCGAATCCATCATATTTCAATTTGATTTTCTAAAAGTTATTTAATAAAGCATTGAACTAACTGAAAAATGCGAAGTCAATTGATTTTTATAAACGGCTTATTTTTCTTTGGAACCTCCCAGGAAATTCATTTTTCTTTAAATGTTCTGGCTTGTCGCTTATTGATACCGCTAATCCTCACCTGTATCCTTCACTTGAATTCCACAATTTTTTTTATTTAAAAAAGTATTTTTTAGCATGGAATATTAACATTAAAATGTGAAAATAAAATGAAAAGTACTTATATTTGATTTTAAAAGTTTTCGCCATTTCATGGTTTAAACGTTTCGCAAATCAAATTACATATTTTAGATAGCAATGAAAAAGTTTTAATATATTTAAAAATCATATTTGCAAATAAATTTGTTTCATTTTGTTTTCAAAACTATCATTCATAGTATAATTAACTATTGAGGGCCTAATATTCTGATTTACATAAATTTCCGATTAAATTTCTATCTCGTCGCCACCTGAAAAGGTACCGACAATTGTCACCTAAAATCGTCACCTGAATGCGACGATTCTCACCCACGGTGACTACGAGCATAGGGTAAGAACTCACAAAGTTCATCCGAAGTGACGTTCCTCACCTAAACCGACTGCTGGAATAGAGAGACTTGGGTGACTCTACTATCGTCACGTCACGCGAGGCGCAGAATAAGGGCCTATGTTTTTCTTTTAAAAGCTGTTTAGCTATCAAGCTGATTTGGCAATTAGAATTGGTTTATATCATATACTCCTGGAGGAAACAACACGCAATCAAATGGTGAGATTCTTAATCAAGTGCCGTTACGGAGTGTGATGGATTTCAATTATATGTATTGGTATGAATTGAGTTGCGTTCCATTAACACCACTAAAGAGGGGGTGTAATAAAATTGATGCGAACAAAACTTTCCACTGTGTACGTGACCCAAAACTGCGCCCCGATGCAGTAGTTAAGCTAGTTCAAACCTCGCCAATTATATGGGGGTTTGAGACAAACTGGCGGTTTACTGGTTACAATATAGTACATTCGCAACAGAATCTTTTTGTAATAAATTTGCTTATAAATTAAGTAACGATCAGTTATATCAAGAGTAATTTTTATAGAACACTGACTTTTGGTCTTACAGTCCGTTCAGGCGAGCAAATTACGAAATGCAACATATGATTCACTATGCTCAACCTTTTCTGAACCATTCTAATTTTGATCTCTAAGAAATCATGTGAGTGTGTGACATATAAAATTTCACATACGCACACCTCACGCTCGGCCATATTGAACCATTAATGCTTGAAAAATAACCATAATCGAAGTTTTGTGGATCAAGTCGTTTTATGAGTTTTCAGTGAAAACTCATAAAATGAGATTTCAAGGAGAACTTGGATTATGGTTATTTTTTAAACATGGTCTCAAAAGTAAAAATTCGGAAAATGGAATGCAAAATTCTATGGAAAAACATCTGAATGAATGTAGAACAACAAGCATCAAACCGTGTATAACCAAAAGAGCTTTATTTAAATATTTGGATTATTATTAAAAACTAAAAATATTTATCGAAAACTTGTTCAGGTCGCATGAATCGAAATCTCCCGTGTTGGATGTTTACAATGAATATGCACTATTTTGTTGCATTTTCGCAAGTGCTGTTGTCTCCTCCTCGGTGACTGCACAGCACCTGATCTTGTATCCGCTCCTCCCATGTTTCCTAACGCAGCTTCTCGAATTGGACTCGGACTCAATGAGCGAAGGGAAGTGATTTTCAGATCATCACTGCAACGGATAGGAAACAGAATAAAAATTATTCGTATGTTACTATGAAAATAAAATCCAACGGGGTATTATGATGTTCAAAATAACATAGCTTACCTCTTGAAAAATGTTTTATCATATGGCAAAGCAGAGTGGTTCCTAGCAGATGTTTGCCACTACCGCCAGTCTCCGAGAAATCTGTCCGTGCTGTTCTGATGAGGTGAAATAATTTTACTCCGATTGCGGGTTCTTTTCTTCGCATAGTTCTCGTTAGTAATGTATTTTTTTTCCAGCAAATCATTCAGCGAAATCTCCTCTTCTTGTAACAAATTTGGAACGACTCTTCCGATCAACTACGAGAAAAAAAAAATTAAGGTAATGGTAATTTGGAAGTGTCCCTCAATTTTATTCATCAAAACAGTTTTTTTTATATTAATTGCTTAATAGATACTTACGCGTTAATTGTAATCTTTATCTTATAAATAAAGTTACTATAATAAACTTAAACCACCGAATTCACTGCGAAGCTGTAAAAAAAACAAACATGAACTCTTGCAAAGATGGCTGCAAATTTTATCATATATTTTGCGGTTGAAATTTAACCATTTTGCTGCTTATTCATTAGAACTCACAAAATGCTTGAAATTTAACAGTTCATTACGGTTGAAAAACAACAATAATGGCAGTTCTATCAAAAATCTCAAAAAATGGTTCAAAAACAGTCATTAATGGTTGAAAAATATGAGCGTGCTCTACATTCGAGAACGGTTTCATTACGCATGCTCACTGTATGACAGGAAAATGTAACGGTACAGAACTGTTAATAAATTCTTATAAGAAAAACTCGGGTGTCATTTACTCGATTGAATTATTCTGTCAAGACACGTGGCACTTCCAATCGGTACGCCTTGCAATTTCAGTTTTCAGTTATAAGTTTGTGCGAGTTGAAAAAGAGTGTTTTTGGAAAATGGAAGACATGGAAACCTTTAGTGCAGTGGTGTCAAATGGAAAGCACTCCATCACCTATGTAAGAACACCTCCGGACGGAAACTGTCTGCCTGCTTCGATAGTTCGTAGACTGGAAGGTACGTAACTCTTATTTTAAGGTTAGTTAAGAAATTCAACATCCGGTTTCTAATCTCAAATTCATAACCAGGATCGTCATTCGGATCTGAATTACATATTCAAGCTGTTCGGGAACTAAGGCGTAAATGTGTTAACCACATTCTACAGAATCTCAACGAATTTTATTATATGTTGCTCAATGAAATTTGCGAGTTGGAACATTATAGAATGGAAGATGTTCCGTTGAGTGCTCAGGAGGAATTAATCAATAATTACATTCAAAATTTATTGAATGATCACGCATGGTGTGGAAGTGAAACAATTGCAGCAGTGGTTCAAATTTACAAGGTGAACATAATTGTTTATACTACAGATTCTGATCCGCTGTGTTTCACAAATGAATTGGCCTGCAGAACCGTTAATTTATTTTATAGTGGTGAAATAATAAAAAACCATTATGATTTAATTGTGAATGTAGAAAACATGGGTATGATGAGCTATGATAATTCGTCCGTAGAAGTTCAGCATTCCTACATTCCTTTGATTATCAATCGAACCCCAATATTAGTAGGAGACCAACTATTTTCATCACTCATAGCAGGCATTAATGAAAACTCCATTAACTCGTGGCATTATCAGATCCTTATCCTAAACCTCAGAAGAGCAACCATAAAAGAAATATCCAACAACATGTTAACTTATTATCATCGCTTCGAAGACACATACACCATGGAATTGTTTTCAGACATGCTGACGCACTGGAATGAGGCTGGTGAAATCGTTGATATCAATATCTGCTATGCCATAGCGGAGATAATAAAGTGCAATATTATAGTGAAAAATACTGCTCATCAATCCCTAAGGAAGTTTGCACCCTTAGCAGGTAAAGCTGGGAGAACGCTTGTGCTAGAGGCAGATGGAGACAAATACCGACTAGGGGACATCCTCCATTGTCAGCTTAAGACGAATTCGCAGTGCACATCCGAAACAGTATCCAAGAAATGTATTAACCTAGGGGAAAATGGGTAAGTTTTAAAGACGGCTTCAAGAATGAAAAAAAAAAGAAAAAAAAACTTTGAAAAATACTACTAATTACTGTTCAATCCACCTTTTATTATATGTTCTCATGAATCAGATGTCAACCGCTCGCGACACAATCTGGTAAATGTGTTGTAGCAACAATCAATGTACGTGGATGCGCTACGCACGACAAACGAATTAATATCGATGCTGAACTCAGAAGAGATCATGTGGACGTATGCGCCTTACAGGAATCCCGAACAGCCTGGAGTTACTTGGAAACAGAAAACTATACATGGCATTTAAGTCCACCAAAAACTAAGACCAGTCACCGGGGTGTTGCGGTATTAATAAGTAAAACATCAGGCATAATGCTCAACACATTCCGTGCACACTCAGAAAATTGGTGCTCGGCATGGATTGAGAAAAATGGTCCTAGTTTCGTGCTGATTGTTGTTCACGTGCCATCGGAAAATGGTTCCCCTGAACTTTTTGCTGAAATTTCCAACTTGATCGCAAAAATTCCATCCGACAAAGAATATGTTTTGGTTGGGGACTTCAATGCTCGTATTGGAAAGAACCAAATTCATCGAGAGTTACAGTGTCATGTTGGATCTCAACTTCTGCACGACGAGAGTAACGAGAATGGCCTATTTTTGATCCAATTTGCATTAGACCTTGATCTCAAAATTGTTAACACATTTGCGAGGTCTAAATCGGTCCTGAAGACATGGAGTAATAGCAATACATGTTCACAAATTGACCATATACTACTGCCACGGAAAAGTGTAATGAAGGACCAAGAAACCTGCACAAGAGCGCATGACACTACCAATTTTCTATCAGACCATCGAATTCTCATCACTGTAATGCGATCTACAGTCTACAAAAATAAAGAACAAGTGTATCCCAAACCAAACAGCATAAAAAACTGGAACATCAAACTGTTATCAAGCTCGAAAAATCAAAAGGATTTTTCAACAAAAATTCAAAATTTAATTGGTAAAACCAATTTGCCAGATAACATAACTGAACGCTGGAATATGTTGAAAACAATCCTGGAAGAAGCAGCCTCGAAAGCTATACCAAAAAATGAAAAAACACCAATGTCCTCTACTGTGAAACGATCATTCAGAGTTCTCCAAAGAAAACAACACAGGAAAAACATGTTTCCAGATGTGGAAAGATTTACCTTGGAACTACGTTGGGCAAGGCACGATTTCGAGCAAGCGAAGTCAGAACAAACGTGGGAGATGTGGAGAAAGTTTTTCGGAAATATTAACAGTATTGACCCTTGTCAACGCATGAAACAAACTTACGTTTTTCTAAAAAGTTTCCGTAAAACGACCACTCGCAAGAAGAAAAATTTGAAGATCAATCAATATGAATGGATTGAATCCTTGTATGAGGCTGTAGTGGAGAATCAACAGCTATGTGCATTGGATGAGTCACATACTCTTGTGCTTGGGCCATCGTTGAGCGAGATGAAGGCAATTCTAAACCGTACAAGAAACGGCACATGTCCTGGGCCGGATAACTTGAATATCGAGCTGATCAAACATGCACCAGATGTATATCTGGAGGCTCTACACAAACTCATTCAAGATATTTGGTTTTCCAACTCTCCTCCTGACGGTTTCATCGAAACGGCACAATTTCCTATCCCAAAAACAGCTTCTCCAAAATCAGTTGATGAGTATAGGAAAATAACTCTTTGCAACGCAACCTATAAAATTCTTGCAAACTTCATGCTGGAAAAGCTTGATTTTTACATGGAAACTATTCCATCCTATCAAGCTGCATTTTTGGCTAACCGTTCTGCTCAAGATCACATTTTTACATGTAAAAGAATAATGGAGGAGTATTGGAACAAAGGAACAAAATTATTCGTTTTTTCGTTGGATATCAAACAGGCATTTGATTCAGTAAGCCATGCGGCTCTGGTAGAATCTCTGACGTTTTTTAAGATACCAAACTATCTTATCAATCGAATCATGTTTTTGGGCCTGTCAGAAAAAACACGCATCATATGGGGGCGCTGCAAAACACCTTCGGTGACAAAAGGAAAAGGTGTTAAACAAGGTTGTCCGCTTTCACCACGTCTGTTCACAATAGTCCTTCACTATGTTTTGATAAAGCTGAAACAAACTTTTCCACAAATATCTTTTGGCCAAGAGGAATGCATTTCACTTCCTATCATCCTCGCGTATGCAGATGATATTTTGATACTCTGCGAAAGGAATGATCTTTTGGCTCAAATAGTAACGGAGCTTAAAAGACTGCTAGAGTGCGTGGGCCTCCAAATCCATCCAAATAAATCTGAACTTCTGATTCGTGATCCGTTTCTAACGAAAACGGCGGTTGAGGAGCTTTTCAACATAGGTCCCTTGAATGTTATGTCATCAAAAGTGATTCGCTATTTGGGAATCTTTTTGACAGGTACACTGAACCGCCCGGAAAATGTTCAACGCCGCTGTTTTCAGGGATTGAGGGCAAGTAAAATGCTACTTCCTTTTATACAAAAAGCTAAGCCTCCATGGAACATAATACGGCGAATCTACGCTACTGTCATCGTTCCTACAATTGTGTACGGACTATGTGCAATGGCGTTGACAGCAAGTAATCGGCGTAAGCTGCGAAGATATGAAAGGAGAATCATCCAAGAATGGTTTAAGGCAAGCGGTGGAAAAAGGGACGTTTCTACCAAACATCTGCTACAACGTAGAACTATTACAAAAAAGATTAAAGTATACAGGATATTATATTGGGGTCATATCCACCGAAGAAGTGAGAATCATCTTCTTCAAGCTGCCTTAAAATTTAAAATACCTGGCTCTAAGAGATTCTGCCGCCCATGTGATACCTGGTTAACCTCACTAGGAAAAGATATTCGTTCATGCGGAAAAACTACTGAGGACTTCGAACACTTGTTAGAAGATCGCGGAGCTCTACAAAAAGAAGCAGTTAAAATTTATTTAGAACGAGAATTCTCGGACAGCGAAGTGTCGGATGTGGAAGATGCGACTACCGAAACAGATTCTGGAAGTGATGTAGAAGACAGTTGGATGAACATGCATCTGGACGATGGATAATTTTCTCTATTCGATTTGTTTTACCTATCAACTACTCATTATTAATATAATAAAGAAGATATGTTTGCATTTTTATAAAAGGTTTACAATTAATTTTTTGATCAATTAGGAATTCTTTTTGTTAATGATGACAAATGTAGGAAGAAAAATAATGTGTGTTTATATGTGTATGTATTCCTTTTGGCGCTGAAATCTCTTAGAATGGAAACATTCTAAGGATTTCGGACTGTATTAAAAATTTCTCTGCTCTTTCAAATCTTTTCAAAAGCGAGCAATGGCGCTATAACCATGGTCGATGACCCGAGATGAAGGTACAGGGATCCAAAATTAAACAGTGTATGGTGGTCAAAGAAAAGTTTCTTTAATTATTGTATTGTTAAATTTTGGACTTTATGTAGAAAAACCTCATTTCCATCCCCTGAAGGAAGAATTGCAAGGCCCAACACCAAGGAGCATAGAAATATCTTAGCATCTATGCTCCCAACGAATTAATATCAAATAAACATGGGAACGTATGGTACTGTTGTCCACGTTTCTTCCTCCCCTGGTTCCAGTCGTCTCTGCGTCCAATACTGCACAGTGGGCCCGGCCTTGATAAGATGAATAGTGAATGTATTTTTGCTATTCACCGGGATGCTGACAAGTTCTGGCTGTGTACGTATCATAAGCATAAGCATAAGCATAAGCATAAGCATTTTTTTGTTTTTATTTTAATTTGTGTTTTGTTACATATTTTTGTAATTATAATGAATAAATTTTTGTTTTTTAGTTTTTCTAGTAATTTTATACATTTTTGTGATTTTTTCATGGGGTTTTCAAACTTAGTTCCCCTAGCAAACTTTTCGCTTTTATTATTTTTATGCTTGCAATGTAAATCTGCATCATATTTTCTATTCAAATATTCAAATAAAGCTTAGTTCTTTTAGAAATGGGACACTTTCTTTTGCTGATAACTCATTAACAGGTAACCGTACATTCAAAATTTTGACAGCATTTTGTTGCCTGTAAAACGTACTATCCGACCTATTTTTTTCAAAATTTAAAATTTACGCGATTTTGAGATATTTACGATGCAAGAGAAAAAGGAAAAAATAATTTTGCACAGTTTCATTCAAAATCCATCATTATCAAATTGATAGCCTACAAAACCGTTGATTATTCAAAGAACTACTGTGTGTGAGTGGTGGAAAAGTATGGAAATACTGTCAAAAATGTCCACAAAGTTCAAATCAACCATTGGAGTGAAGCATATGATCGGCAACTTCGGCTAAGGGTGATCAGGGAAGTCAAGTCTCATACCAGCATTTTTAATTTTCAATTAGCGAAAAACTAAGGGTAGATCGCTGAAATTTCAAAAAAAAAATTTCTCCGATAAGCTGAAAGTGTTGCCTCTTAATGAGTCATTCAAACCTAACCTAAAACCAAATTTTTTTGCCAGATCCACAGCTCGTAAGCTGTATATCTGGTTCCGAGGCTATGGTTCAGATGATTTCTGATGAACGACAAAACTTATGAAATACCCTATTTTAAACAAATTCCAGCGTTTGAATCCTATACTACTTCTGCTCGTGGCAAGGTCCCGAGTATATTAAAGTATATATTCGCTTATTATTTTGTATAAAATATAATGATTTGCCAAAATTCTGTTCCTGTGGAAAAAACAACAATTTTCAAAACGAAAACTATGGTTTTCACTCTTTTCAAAAGCCTAAAAAGAGTAATATTTTATGTACCCTTCGCAACCTACGATCTATACTAACCGATTATACTTTAAGTTCAATCTCCTCATGGTTTTACTTCGATATTGCCAGAGTTTGTCAGCAGAAATTCCATTGAAAACGCTCAAAAATAATCAAATTTGTTAATTTCGAAACAGCTGTATCCACTTAAGTGGCCTCAGTTTCTTTTGAAAGGGAAGTATTGGTCCGAAAAGTATCAGAAATTGAAGGAGGGGGATGTAGCCACCTAAAATACAGATTAGACGAAGTATTAGTTTGAAAAACTGATAATTATCATGACTGAAAAAAGTGTGCGCTGACCGAAGGGAGGTACCAAGAATAAAGTAGAATTTATTCTTACAAAAAAACGATAAATAATTTTTTTTAAATTTTTTCATGAATTATCATAAGATTACCTTCATTTCCTTCATAGAAAGTATTTGAATCAAACAAAAGGTTTTTGAGATACACGCATTCGTAACTGTCCCATTTCTAAAAGAACTAAGCTTTAAAATCTAATGTTCACCTGCCTTTCGAACGAATGGAATGCAGGCATGAGTCTTTGATGATGGGCATTGGCAAAAGTTTCTACACTGAAAACATTTAGAAACCGGTTAGTTTCCCCGATCCTATTCAAAGAAAGAAGCAATGACATTAGTTTTCCCACAAAAGTCCTTCAATTGTCTACCATTTTCTCCGATCAGGCAGCGCGACAGCCAAGCGTGGCTTGGCTGTCTGGAATTACTATCTGTTTTCCGCTAGTTTTTTTTTGCTTCTCCCCCGTTTTGAATATCAACTAGCCGAATCAGTTGCAACATAAATATTTTTCACCTTTGCGAAGTACCAACAGCATCACGTGTATCTTTTAAAGCCCCTATAGGAATCCGATGGGCTCGATTCGATGGGCTTTTGGCGGGCCCAGCAGCAGCCAAAAGAGGATCTCTAGTCTGGTCTCGGGTTCGGTCAATGTACCTTCCTACCTCAGCACCAGGTCTTCTAATCTTCGATGCGCACCGCTTTCATCCTCTCCGATATCAGGTTGTTGAGTAGAAGCCTTTAAACGGTCACACAATTTTCACCGCCAACGAGCTGATGCACGCGGCCACGGATGGACCGGATATTTGGATAACGTGTGCGCGTAGCAAACGGTTACCTCTGCTGGTTGAAGATAGGTAGGTAGGTGCCTGGACGGCTCTGAGTACTCTCACCTTTTACTAACTGAGGCTGGTTCCGGGAAAACAGGGGGTACAAAATACGAGCTTCCAGCAGCGATCAACCCCAAATGGGGAGCCTTCCTGGAGCGATTGCCACCCCCCTAAAGGGGCAGAGGTGTGCTACATCAGAGAACATTCCGAAATATGAAAACTTGAATATAGGAATCTTTTGAGGCATTTTAATTTTTTACCGGAGGTTACTAGAAAAAAAACATTAAATTTGAGAAAAAATTGACCCGGTTAGAATACATCACACTAAATACAATCCAGTAGCTATAAACCACCGAAACATCAAATACTTTCAAATTCGTTCGCACTGCAACTCTGCAAGTTTCCGTTTGTGGGGCGAATCGGATGCCCGTACCTGACAAAAATTTGGTATGTGATGATAATGCTTCTAAATAGATTCTACCCGCTCATTTTATCATCTTTCATTTATTCTAAGGTACCACACGAGCTTATCTTAATGTTCCCGCGCCGATCCTCCGGTGCATAGGTCCGTGTTAAAAGACCTCCACTACTGTTCACGATCCGGAGCCAGTCTTCACTTGGTCCCAGTCAAGACTCTCTTCGACAGTTCGGATTTCGGCGGCTAGGCTTTGACGCCACGAGTTTCTGGCAAAGTTGCCGAAATCACAAAAAAATCTATAATTTCACAAAATTTTGAGCCAATTTTTTTCACAGAATCTGTGTCACAGATTATTGATTGAGATAAGATTGAGATTGTTGATATTGAGTATTATTCTATACAAACTCCTATTTCACGGGTTAACCCAAGTTTAATAAATAACGTTTAAGTTGTAAATTTTTTTTTTTTTAAATTTTATTTGAGACTTTTTAAACACTTAGTGTTCATTCGAGTCTTAACTTATAAAATACTTAAAATTAATTACAAAAAGCCTTAAAACTAAAACAATATTTAGATTTTTATAATTTTTTGATAAGACCACTTGTTTTTATAAATTTTATAAGTTTTTGTTCTGCTTCTGGGGTGTATGCCAAAATATCGCCTATCGTTGTTCCAATTTCGCATTCCTGCCTTTGACTTTCGTATTTTATGCAGTCCAATAGAAGGTGTTTTACGGTTCTTCTTACTCCACAAACTTCGCAGTTCATGTCGCTTTTATCAATCAAGGATCTGTGGGTTTCCCATGAATGTTCTATTTTTAAACGTCGAATCGCAACTTCTTCTCGTCTTGACGTGGTATTGTATTTCCAATGACGTGTTGTGCACCTTATCTCCCTTAGTTTATTTTCTGCTATATTCGTCCACTCATTATTCCATAGAATGCCAACTTTTCTTCTAATTTCTTTAATTACGTCTTGTTGAGGAATAGGAATTAAGGAAGGTTCTAGAGTCAGTCCGTTTTTAGCCGCAAGATCAGCCTGTTCATTACCAAAAATGCCCCTATGACTAGGGACCCAACACAAGTCTATATGATCATTTTCTCGGACAATTTTTGTTATACTTTGGACCCAGGGGTGTCGACTATCACATGATTCAACAGCTAGCAAAACGATAGCGGAATCAGTGAATACGACGTGTGGTAACGTGGCATTTTCAATTTTTTTTAATACTGACATTAAACCGAAAGCCTCTGCGGAAAAAATACTGATGAAGTTAGGAAGTGGAAGGGATTTAGAAACGCAATTTTGGGGATGGAAAAATCCTGCGGAAACAGCATTATTTGTTTTTGAACCATCAGTGAAATACTTTAAATGATTTTGAAAATTTAAATCAACAATTTTTTGAAAAATTTTCTGGATGGCAATATTTGGTAAATTTTTATCACGGTAAGCTAACATATCCCAATTGATTCTAGCAGGTGCTGAACTCCATTTGTAAGGGTATTTCTGTAAGTTTTCCGAAGGTGGTAAAACCCAGTTTAATTGAAATTCTAATTCTTGTTTTTTTGTTGTAAAAATAGAGTAGTTCATAATTCTTCTGACATTTTCATTTTCAACATTTTGGAACCTAATGAAAAATTTAGCAGTGTTGTACAACATTACGTATTCAAAAGGTGGAAGACCTGATTCAGCCATAATACTTTTGATTGGGCTAGAGCAAAAGGCTCCTATAGCTAGTCTAACAACTTTATTGTAGATTACTTCGAGCTTTTTTAAAAGACTTTTGTTACAGAAAATTAATACAGGAATTGCAAAGAAAAGTCAACTAAAAACAATACTTTTCCCTATGTTAAGAATTACATTAGATGGACCTCCAGTTTTTATATTTGATATTGCTTTCAGTATATTACATCTTTTATAACATGTCATTACAGTTTGTTTTATAAATGGTAAAAAGCTCAAATTAGGTACTAAAACCACTCCGAGCCATTTAACTTCTTCTACATTGTTCAGTTCGGATCCGTTCAGTTCTAAGATATTTGGAATGACAGTAGTTTTTTTCTTTGTGAAACGCATAGCAACAGTTTTTTCTGGAGAAATCCTAAAACCTGAGCGATTAGACCAGTTTCCAATTTTTGTAAGAGCTTTTTGTAGTTTATTCCGCAATAAATTTCCATTTTTTCCGGATACATACAAAACGATATCATCTGCAAAAACTAGAATCTTAACATCACGTGGAATGTAACTAAATACAGAATTGATTGCTATCAAAAACAGATGAACACTTAAAACCGACCCTTGAGGAACACCATTTTCTAATAATTTGGTATCCGACGTGCAATTACCAACAATAACTTTAAAAGTACGCTCTTGAAGGAAATTTTTAACGAATCGAAACATATTTCCACCAATTCTCCAATGTTTTAATTGCTTGAGTATCAGAAAACGCCAAGTTACATCGTAGGCCTTCGAAATATCTAGGAAAACAGCATCGGTAATATGTCTTCTCCTAAACGACTCTTTTATATCACCTATCAGTGTTATTACATGTTCGTCCATTGATCTACCCTTCTGAAAAGCTAGTTGTCGTGGATCTATCAAATTTCTCTTGTGTAACTCTGATGCAAGTCGGGAAGAAACCATCCTTTCCATTACTTTGGAAGGACAGGCAATCAAAGAAATGGGACGTATATTTTTAGAGTCAGTATGAATCTTGTTTGGTTTCGGGATAGGTACAACGAGTGACTCTCTCCATATTTGAGGGAAAATATTTTCTGTCCAAAGACGGTTGTATTCTTTAAGGAGTGTGTGTTTTGCATGAAAAGGAAGGTGTTGCAACATGGAGTAATTTATGTTGTCAGGCCCACAACTTTTACCTTTGCCCTTGTCAAGAGCTATCATTAATTCTTCGATAGAGAAAGGATTGTTATATAATTCATTTTCAGAAAAATTGCAAGAAATTGGTTGCTCTTTAATATTTTTATAAACTAAAAATTCGGAATCATAAGAAGAGCTGCTAGAGTTCTCAGCAAAACATTCAGCAAGTGTATTGGCTATTTTTAAAGGATCATCAGTAAGTCCTTCAGTGGTTTCTATGATCGTTATTTTGGATGTTTTATTGATTCCCCGAAGCGCTCGAATACGCCCCCACATTTCGCAAGGCGGTGTGTCAGAATTGAAAGTTGAAGTATAAGTTTCCCATGATTCTTTTTTTGCGTTCCACACTATTTTACGTGACTCGGATCTAGCTTTTTTAAATTCTTCGAGAAAACTAGCATATTCAGGATGATCTTTTCCAATATTCCTAAGAGCCCGAAGAGCTTTTCTTCTTCGCTTAATAGCGGAGTAAACTGTTTCTGACCACCAAGGAACTCTTTTCTTAGGAGGGATTTCTGAAGTTCGAGGAATAGATTGGTGGGCTGCATCAAAAATAATACTACTTATTTCCTCTATTGTCGCTGAGCCCCCTGCTGGAAGATTTTCGTCAATTACTCTTTCGAAAGTATTCCAATCTGCTGCTTTTGTAACCCAATGAGAACGTCTATTTATACTGTTTATATTTTCATTATCAATGGAGATCATTATAGGAAAATGATCACTTTCATATAGATCGTCTAAAACTTTCCATGAAAAATCAATTATTTTTTCTCCTTTGCCTATTGACAAGTCTATACTAGAAATATTTCCTGAGTTTATACAGAAGTGAGTTCCAGAGCCATTATTTAATAAAATCAGATCGTTTTCGTCAATTATTTCTGAAATAATATTTCCAGATCTGTTTGATTCAGAGCTTCCCCAATCAGGATGACAAGCATTGAAATCTCCTAATATTAAAAAAGGTGGTGATAAAGATTTAACTAGATTCGAAATTTCAGATTTGTTCCAATGTCCATTTCGGAGGTAGAGGGATACTATACTTAATTTAAAAGGATATAAAATTTGGATTGCAACAGCTTGTAGTTGTGTATCTAAGGGTAGTTGAGTATGTGGGATATTTTCTAATATTGCAATAGAGACTCCACCCCAAGTTGAGTTGTAGTCCACACCTTTTTTATCATAAACAAAAAAGTTTTTTAATTGGAAGGATTTTTTATGATGAGTTTCTTGTAACGCTATGATATGTGGGTTATAATCAGAAATAAGATGCTTTAATTCATTTCGATGAGAGTTTATACCATTCAAATTCCATTGTAAAATGTTGAAAATGAAAGTTATGAAAAAAGAAAAGTTAAATAAAATAAACATTTTAAATATTATCTATAAACATATCATCAACGTCATCATCGAACATATCGGCATCACTGCGAGAATCAATTGTTGGACTAGATTTCCGGTTATGTTTGCTAGGTGGTTCCTTACTATTAGGTGAAAGAGGGTTCTTCACAGGAGATCGTGAATTTGTTGATCGATTTATGTTCGGAGAGTATTGATCGTTTCTTCTAGTCTTAGGGTTTTGTTTAGTTTCGGATATCACAATATTCGTATTTAATTTAGGTTGAGTATTTTCAGAGCTTTTTGGTGAGGTGAGAGGGACAAGATCTTCCGATAGAGCAATTGGAGATTTGTTAGTAGTAATTGGTGAGTCAGTTGAACTTACGGGTGTAATAGATTGGGATTTATGTTGAGTGTTTTCAGAGCTTTTTCGTTGAGTGAGAGGGAGAATAACTTTCGAGAGAGCAATTGGTGATTTGTTACTTATTATTGATGAATCAATTGAACTTGCGAGAGGAAGAGATTGAGATTGACAAGAGCATTTGCAACCACATTGGCGGGGAGGAAGTGGGACAACTTGGGAAACATTTAATCGATTTGAGATATTTCTTGAAGCATCTAAATATGATTTATGTTCATTTCGTTCAGCATAAATGCGGCGAGCTGAGGGGTAGGGAATGTCGTTATCAATTTTAATTTTTACGATGGCTGCTTCAGATTTGAAAACAGGGCAAGAGGAAGATGTAACGGGATGGGGACCAGAGCAATTTATACATTCAGGAGTAAGTGCACATTCATCGCCATGAAAATCTTGTCCACAGTTCTTACATTTTTTACTTTTTTCGCATTTGTGTGCGACATGACCATACTCAAGGCATTTTGAGCAGCGAATAGGACGGGGATAATATGTTCGTGTTGGTTTTTTTGTAAATCCGAATTTGATAAAAGCCGGAGCCGTTTGCTGTCTAATAGTCAGCACGATGCTATCAGTGTTGACGAGTTTTTCACCCACCTTCTTTTTTATACGGTCCACCTGTACCACGTGTTGATCTCGTAACTCTTCCAAAATGATTTTATCGTCAACGCTCTTCACCTCCGGGGCAAAAATTACTACCTTGCAGAAATTCAGCGACGGATGCTCGAAGGTTTTGATCCGGGTACCATCAGCCAGTTGAGACAGTTGAAGTAGTTTCTCACGTTTTGATCTGCCTCTTATTTTTAGAACAATTCGTGCGCCATTTTGTTCTGTACGTGAATCCTCCACATCTCCAATTGAATTGATGATGGATCGATGAATTAGGAATGGTGATACATCGGCCAAGGAAAAATTTTTCTTATCACTTTCCGCTTTTTCTTTATCGAATTCCACAACAATGTAGAAAACTTCGCCACGATTTGCGATTAAAGATCCCAGAGCTGGGAAATCGTCTCCTCTACGAAACCTCTCTGTCGCCATAGCGACGAGGCTGGTTTTTAACGTTCAAACACACTGTACTTTTTTTTCTAGGTTATTTCGTTAACCTTGAAAACTCTTCACGAGCGAGAAAATAAAGAACAAAGAACAAGAGACCTTCTCAAAACAACTAATAGATCAAAGGAAACGTCCAATCACGATGCTGGTTGAGATAAGACGAAGTTGTAAAATTGATTAAGAAAATTTATACAGAAACATATTCATACACATTGAGAAACGTATTGATAAAAATATTAAACGAAATTCGCATTCAAAATAATTAAAAACAAAAAAATAAGACAAATACTTAACTGAATAATTTCCCTGGATAATAAACTTCGCAATATTTTTTTGCTGCTCTCCAAAAATATTTGACAATCGCAGCAATCGCAGTCATCGCTCAATTCCAACTAGGTACAATTTTGTCTAGTCCTCTGCCACGCAACGCGTACAGAACGCCAGTAAAAATTCCGGTTTTTAAACCTTTTTAATTTTCACAGACCCTTATCGTTCATCATCACTAAATATTTTGAATTGAATTTGTTCTTTAAAGACAGGAAAACATCTTGAAACACAAATTATCTTCGTAAACTATGATTCATGAAAGCTACCGATGTCTCTTCCGAATCCGCAACCAGTTCTCATTGAGCCAGTCACAGTTAACACCGTAAAAACAATAGCCGTTAGAAATTAACACTTTTCACTGTTCAATCTGTCAGTTGTACAAAAGAACACTAAATCTACAATTCGAAACTATTATTTTCACTTTAAATGGTTGCATTTTACAATACAAATTTTGCAGCTCCGAAAAAACGCGTGCTGCACGTTCAGCCAATGCCTACTTCCTCCTCGAATTCCACAAATTTCACCACAGTTTTGAGCATCAAAATGTTTTTAAGGAAAACTTTCAAATGTGCTTGAAATCTTGAATTGTTGTGTAGGATAAACCATAATTTTCGACCTTAACAATTATGACAAAAAAAAACAGAATACGGTTTTTCATGTTATCCGAAATTTCCTAAACTCGGATAAGCGGGGTTTTAAAGGGTGATACGGTCAAAATTTGGTCAATATCAACTTGACGTATTTCTTTCAATTTTGCATTTAAAAAAAACCTGAACACCCCTCATTTTAAAGTTGTGTGTGTGTAGAATGTTGCTCCAATTTTGGTTTTGGAATTTACTCTTCAGTTGTCAAAATGCCGCCCAAGGAAGAAGAGCAGCGTATCAAAATTTTGCTCGCGCATCGCAAAAATCCGAGTTATTCGAACGCAAAGCTGGCAAAATCGCTAAAAGTTGCCAAATCAACCGTTACAAATGTAATTAAAGTGTTTGGGGAACGTTTGTCGACAGCCAGGAAGTCTGGATCGGGGTGAAATCGAAAACCGGAAGCCGTTGAGACGCCAAAGAGAGCTGCCAGTAGTTTCAAGCAAAACCCTAACCTCTCTCTCCGAGATGCGGCAAATAAGCTGGATGTATCGTCTACAACCGTGCATCGAGCCAAAAAACGAGACGGACTATCGACTTACAAGAAGGTAGTGACTCCAAATCGCGATGATATACAAAATATGACGGCCAATGCGCGATCCCGGAGGCTGTATACGACGATGCTGACGAAATTTGACTGCGTGGAAATGGACGACGAAACCTACGTCAAAGCCGATTACAAGCAGCTTCCGGGACAGGACTTTTATACGGCAAAAGGAAAGGGAAAGGTAGCAGATATTTTCAAACACATGAAACTGTCAAAGTTCGCGAATAAATATCTGGTATGGCAAGCCATCTGTACCTGTGGCTTGAAAAGCAGCATTTTCATAGCTTGTCTGGGACTGTCAACCAAGAAATTTACGTGAAAGAGTGTTTGAATAAACGTCTGCTGCCTTTCCTGAAGAAACACGGTTGTTCCGTACTGTTTTGGCCGGATTTGGCATCTTGCCATTACGGTAAAAAGGCCATGGAGTGGTACGCCGCCAACAACGTGCAGGTGGTTCCCAAGGACAAGAACCCTCCCAACACGCCAGAGCTCCGCCCAATTGAGAAATACTGGGCTATTGTCAAGCGGAACTTAAAGAAGACCAAAAAAAACTGCTAAGGACGAGCAGCAGTTCAAGGCAAACTGGCATTCTGCGGCTGGCTCATCATTCATCAAATTTTTATTTTAAAACTTTTGTTTCTTTTTACCAAAATTTCGGATTCTGGATTTTCCAATAATGTAGATTAAATAAATGTAAAGAAAAGCAAATTTTGTAAATTTTCAAGGTTTTTGGCATTATATACATAGTTATAAAGTTCTGTAAAGTTCATACAAGTTTGGGAACCCTGGATCGAGCAGGACGCAGTATTCATAATAGGAATTTTAAAATCATTTTTTGGGTGTTTGAATTGTAGATATTTACATTTAAAGTAGATCGTGAATAAGTGAAGTATTTGTGATCGTTAATATCATGGAGGTTAAGGTAAAAGTGTCACCGGATGCAGGTAAATTAATTTTTTTTTTCATAAGATTAGCAAGCTTGGTTGTGTGATGACGCATCATTAGTTTCGGCCATCATAGAAAACCTCAGAATAAATCGAATGGAGATGGCGTTCACAAACCTTACCGAAGATTCAAACATCTGGCGTTACCGTTACCAAGTGTTACATTTTTAAATTATTTAGCTCTTTTTTAACGACATCTGGTGAGTAAATTTTATTTTCATAGAGGCGACATCTGATGAGTGATTTTTGAGCGCTGCTAAGGATTTTCAAAGATTTTTTGTTTTTTTAGTCTTTTTTGTACGGGATTGTCATCCTCGGCGATGATTCATCCTTCTTTGGTTATCCTATGAATCTATGAATAATGTTTAATCTTTTGAAATGAAATATATTAATGTTTTGCTACAAAGAGTCCGAAAAACATGATAAATTAATTCGATAACAGTATCAGAAAGTTAAGTTGCTTCTAATTACTAGAAAGGTTAACTACCTCGGAAGAATGTCTAGAAGCCTTGTCTTTAGTTATTAATTTTTTTTCTGTGTTATGAATGTTTTTAGTTTACCATTTAATTAGAACTTGGTGAGAAAACTGCAAAGAAATCTTTCCACTTTAGGAATAAGTATTTTTATTGTTTACTTTCATATCCCTTTTTTGAATTTAGTGCAAAAATCGCAAATATAAAATATTCAATTCTAGAATTAGTTTTTTGACAGCTTAATGCTTTGCAGTAAGTCACGAAATTTTTCACTGTGAAGCATTGGAAACATTTCAAAAGTAATTATTCAATACAAACTACAAACGACATTTTTTTTTGTTATATTAAATTTACGTTTAAACAGGTAGTTAAGATAGAGAAATTGCAGGCAAGTAACTGATCCTATTTATTTAAAACTACTTTAGTGGATCGTTGTATAACTACTTCATCTTTTGTCTCATATTGTTCATTGGGTTTTCTCCCCCTTGATAATGAACTACTAATACTGTTACTAATAGTTAGTTTTTTAAACCCTCATCATACTTCTATACATTCATTGTTGTATATCAACTAATTTTTAAACATAAATACCTATTTAATAATATTTAATAGTATTCTTACATAAATTTTCAGCGATTTCGTTGCTCATCGTCAATTGTTTTTGTATAAAGGTTCTGATCATGTTTCCATCCTGGAGGTTGTATTTTTCATAACATTTTTGTAATTACTTCATTTTTTCAGCATCAGCACTTCAAATAACACTAGAATATAAAAATAAGAGTTTTTGAAGCATCGTGTGTCAACCGAACCAGTTGAAAGTTTTGAAAGTTTTAGGTGGTTGTATATTACTATTTTCATTTTGTTTTTTTTTACAAAATTGAAAAATTAATCTTTTTTACTACTACTTTTTGAAGATAACTAAACCTTTATTATGTTTTGTTTTTTTTTATTTCAAAATTTAAAAAATAAACCTTTTTTTTTGCAGTTTTCCTGTTGGCATTTAAAAATGCCTGACTCGATCATAATTATTATTTATTGCAGTTGTCCAACATATGTTACTAAAGTTTATACTTCCACATTATGTTATGTTAAACCGAATAGGTTAAATTGGATTTTAAATTAATTTTTTTTTACAGCTTCTAACAACAACGAAAAATATGGAAAGTTTTTATGTACAGGTTTCCTCGAAGTTTAATAATAATAATAGTGTGTTTTCTACTAACATTCATTCAACTTTACTTATCCAAAAGCGCCATGTTTTAATATAAATCTAAGATTTCAGTTCTCATCGTGTAAATCATCGAATTCTTCATCGCAGAAATTTCTTGAATTAAACTTTAGTTTTATTGAGTTCATCATATGAATTTCAAAACCTCTGCCATACAACTTCAAATTCACTTATTCATAATCATTGACATTGATCGTATCCAACCAATGAAAATAACAATTTACCCTTGTACTTATTTATTTTTTCAAAGACAGAAGAAACATATGATCATTCTACCATGTTTACAATATATTCTTTTTTATTTAGTTTTACTACATTGTTTTACATCATGTCATATTATTTTTGATTGTATCATACTATTTCATACTACCTTTTTATCATTTGATTTTACATTATATTATTTTATACTTATTCATACTGTTTTGTTTTATATTTTTACTGTTATTATTATTTTTAATGTTAAATTGAAAAATTTCATATCATTCAGATTATTTTCATATATAAAATAGAATATTCATTCTCATTTACATAGTTATTTTTATACTCATATCATATATTTACATCACTGTATTAACCATATAACAATTTTCAGCATCACTGTACCTCATGTTCCTGTCTAGGCCGAGGCAACAGAATAATATAATTCATATTAATATGTTTTAATATTTTCTTTAGCCTATCTCCAGCGAATGATCTTTGAAAACACTTTTTGATTTATTTAGATATTTTTTTTTATTTTTGTTAAAAAATGTTTTTTATTTATTTACATTATAGTTATTTTATCAGAATTGAATCTTTCCTTGGCTGCAGCGTAATTATTGTTTTTTTTAATGTATGCATTAACTGAATTTTTACGTTTTTCAGGAAAACAATAAATGAATCTTTTTAATTATATTATATTCTTATTTCACATTACATTATATTATGTAAAATTATATTGATTTCTATAATTTTATAATGTTATATTCATTGTATTTTATTGTATTGTATTATATTATTTTATAAAAATGGTATTTAATGAACGAAAAAATGGGTTGGGGCATCAGGGTATCCTCGTTTTGCAAAAGGAGCAGGTAGCGGTATGTGCTCGTTACCCGTTTCGAATACTGGACGTTTCTCAATTTATGTCAAGGGAATTTGGCATGAGTGAGAAAAAGATCGTATTTGATTACTTTTTGTAAAATTAGGACGCACTCTTTTTTCGGAAGCCTTGGGGGCGGGATTATAATTTACATGCTATTTTGATTAGTCAACAATATGGTAATAGTTTCTCGAGACTACTCCACTTATACCCTGGATACCGTAAGTGCCTCTGCTTGCGATTCTATTCCTTTAAAAGTCTCATTGAGAGGTTATAATTGTGTTGCATGGTAGCCAATATGGACGCGTGGGTTATTTTTTTGGCCATAATCGCGGCGCTGCTGCAAACCCAAGGTGGATTCATACATACATACATACATACAGTTATAAAGTTCTGTAAAGTTAACTTTTTTAACCTTAACTTTTTCTGTAAACAAAAGTTTTTCAACGAATTAGAGATAGAAACAGATTATTGAAAACAGTTGTAACTACCACTTCCCGATTTTCAACAAATGCTTGGAAACAGAAAAATCCCATCATATGTAGAAAATGTTTAACCACACAAATCATAAATTTTCACACACAATTCATAAAATTTCGTCACATTTTTCTACGTTGTCATAGATATTTGAGAAACCGGATGATCAGTTTTTAACGGTCGCCATGGAAGAGAAAGAATCACTGGAACGTACGAACGAACTTTTCTAACCAATAGTAATTTTATTTAGGCTTTTTCGGTCTTGAAAATAGATCAAACCACGGTGCGCGGTGGTTTTTGAAATACCCGACGTTTCGACCAGTTTTGTTGGTCTTTTTCAAGAGAATTTGCTGTCTGTTGTTTTTGTCGATTTCGTTTTAGTCCAACGGCTAAGAGTCCATTGCACAGTGGTCCAAAAGGGTCTGAAATGGAACATTTTTCCTGGTGCTTTTGTCTTTTATTTTAGCTATTAGTTGTCTTCAGAACATTTACTAGTAAGATTGTTTCTCATAACGTGAAAGCATAAAAAATTAGTCACAGCCTGATACGTTAAAAAAAAAACACTAACTTTTTTGTTTGAAGAGATAGAGACCAAATTTGTTCTACAAAGTTGTAGATGTCATCAAAATATGAAACTTTGCAGAAATAATAAGAGCTCTATCTCTATTCAGTGCAGGGTTATAAAGCTTTTAGTTTAAAACATACTTTAAAATTTGTTTTTTTATACTTAACTATTGTTAATTTTGAACTTACATGAATATGATGATGACATTATTTATTGCGATACTCAATACGCACATTTTGAACTAGATCTTAAGTCTCTACCACCTTGTCTTCATAAGTTATCGCAATTTCAAGTTATATTTTTCCTTAATTTTACGAATTTCTAGGGTAAAATGGGGCAAGTGGATCCATAAACTAAATACCACATTTTAAAGTATGATTCAAGTTCTTCAAACTTAGCCAGAAACTACTTGTCTCCACGTGCCCGTTTTTGAGTACGGTCGGCATAAATTTGTTGAATTCATAGATTTTAACGAGAAAATAGAGATTGATTGTTAATAATTCTGTCATATCTTCTCAAGGAATGAATTTTATGTGTTGGTGTCTTCAAATGAAAGTTGCAACATCAAACGAGCTATTGAATGGTATTTTTAAGGGAATATTTGATGATACTGTTTGTACCTTTAAACAATTTTTAAAGCTTTTTTACGATTTTAACTGGAAATGTTTTTTGATAATTTTTTTTTTAAGTTTAAAATTTAAATAGGTGCTAAAATTTCAATGCGTTTTGATGTGCTATTTGATGATTTCAGTTGAAAACTGATAAAGTTATTTGAATTTTAAGCATGTTTTTATTTCAACGATGACAATAAAACTCTATTATCTCGTTAAAATCTAAGAATTCAACAAATTTATGCCGACCGTACTCACCATTTTACCCTAGAAATTCGTAAAATTAAGGAAAAATAAAACTTGAAATTGTGATAACTTATGAAGACAAGGTCGTAGAGACATTAGATCTAGTGCAAAATGTGCGTATTAAGTATCACAATAAATGTTGTGAACATCATATTCATGTAAGTTCAAAATTTACAATAGTTAAGTACAAAAAAACAAATTTTAAGTATATAGAGAGTATATATAGAGTATATAGAGATAGAGCTCTTATTATTTCAGCAAAATTTCATAATTTGATGACATCTACAACTTTGTAGAACAAATTTGGTCTCTATCTCTTCAAACAAAAAAGTTAGTGTTTTTATTTTTATCGTAGCAGGCTGTTGCTAATTTTTGATATTTTCACATCACGGGAAACAATCTTACTAGTAAATGTTCTAAAGACATCTAATAGCTAAAATAAAAGACAAAGGCACCAGGAAAAAAGTTCCATTCAAGGCCCTTTTGGACCACTGTGCATTGATTGCTGCTTTTTTTTGTCGATTTGTTGTTTGTTGTTTTTGACTAAAACGAAATCGACAAAAACAACAGACAGCAAATTCCCTTGAAAAAGACCAACAAAACTGATCGAAACGTCGGGTATTTCAAAAACCACCGTGGTTTGATCTACTTTCAAGACCGAAAAAGCCAAAATAAAATTACCATATATCATTCCTGGTCGAAAACATAAACCTAATTTTCTAACCAGTGTTAACCTGATAGCTTTACCTATCCAGGTAATTTAAGGTTGTTAAGTATTTAAAGCGTTCTTTAGTTTTGATGTGAAATATGATCAAAAGCATAAATAGACAGTGATATGACGTTGTTTTCAACGATCATCAGTACCCTACGATTATTGTAATTGTAATTTGTTTTTACTTTTTCGAAGGTTCTATAAATTTCATTGATTGTTTCATTCAAATAAAAAAAAATCTTCCGAGTCAAAACACATGCTGCACTAAATATTTGAGAAATCATCAATATTATACCCTAAACACAATGTTGAAATTTGTTTCAATAATTCGCATGAGTAAACACACCGTCTTCGTTGATAAAAGCCTAAAACATACGCCCAAGAGAAAATGGTACAAATTATTCCGAGCTCGTTGTTCAAATTGTGGGTGACGCTCCTGTCCACTGTCAACGGGCGGTTTGATATCGCTTCAAAATCGTCTCCAAAGTCGTCGACAAGGCAACGTTTGGCGCGCGCGTCCTCCTCACCGACGACGTCCGCTTGCTCACAAATCCACAAATCGAGTCACGACACTCCAAAAAACAACTGGAGAAAAGCCGCAATCACTATCGCCAAAGAAAGGTATCAAAATAAGCATCAGCGACAAAAAACATCCCCAACTCGATGTGCAACTGCAACGAATCGCACACTCCCCATGATTCAATCACACAGGGAGAAGCTTGAATAGGACTTCGAAAATCTAACAATGATCAACAATTCACAATATATGGAATGAATATTTCAAAAAAATATTAGACAACATGTTCTTATCTTTTTCATTGAAAATAAGCATCAGAATTTAGCACGTTTTAGGCTCACAAAAAGTTCACATCACTCTAAGTTTCTAAACCTTTTGATCACTATGCAGCAGTCCAATGTTTTCAAAGATGTTCATTCATTAGGATTTAAAGGAGAGTTTTCCGGGAAGGCGGGGGCATTGCCAAACAAACTTTTGGCGAGACTTGTTAACGGCCCAAGGTAGTCCCACCTAGGTACCAGATGATTGTTGCCAAAAACAAACTCCCCCGAAAGGTTGTTGGAAAACCTACCTCAACATATCGGTAGGTAACTGAGAAAGAGAAAAAGGGAGAGAAATGTAGATGACCCTAATGGAAAGAGCATGTGGGCGCTCAAACGTTTGGTTTGAGGTGTTGTACAAAATTGAGGAAAGGAAAATAGTAAACGTTCTCGAAGGGCGTACAAGTTTTTTTTTAAATCATTTATTTGAAACGGCTCCATCCGCATTAAGGAGCCAAGATTGAATTTGTTTTCGCACTGTTTACATTTCTTGCTTAAACTTAAAATTAGTAACAAATTAAGAAAAAGTATACAGAATAAATTCGATAGCTTTAAAGAATAGATAGTGTTCGGAAAAGTAGGAGCAAAAGTTGTATTTCTAAAATTGATCTAAAACTTTTTTTTTGTGATGGTCCCACAGGCCCAATTCTGTCCTTCCTCCACCCCATACGCTTCTTTAGAAGTGGGAGGGACAGTTTATCCTATGGATAATTTTGTTTGCATTATTTTATTTTATTCTGTACAACTTGTTTGTCTAACTCCCGCGTATGTCCATCACCGTACAATTTGATATCTGGTATTTCGCCAGATCTTCAACACAAGCATATGATCCTTTTTAGGATTAGTCAATATTTCAAATTGTCTGTTTAACGTGTTGTATTGCCAGTTTCTTGAAAGTTTTTATGTTTGAACTGTCTTTGATATTCTGCGGCAGGCTGTTAAACATTTTTAGACCGTTGTAGAAAACTGATCATTTTGTCATTTCCTTTCTCGTATTCGGTTATCTGAAATCATGGGCTCTTCTCGTATTGTAGCTATGTACATCGTTGCCTTACTGCAGACCGTCCATTAAGTAAGCCGGTAACATTCCGTTCTTCATTTAATATATAAAAATTAAACTGTTATACGCAATTCTCTGTTTCACTGACAACCATTGAAGTATGTCGAGCATCAATGAACTTGGTGTGTATCGATTACATCGTATCACTACTCGCATGATCTTATTTTGAATTCTTTGTAGGCGCTTTGTTTGTTTATCAGATGCATGCAGTAAAATTGTAGCGCAATAGTCGAAGTGTGGCATAATAACAGATTTAACGTAGATTATTTTCGACCAGAAAGTCATATATCTACTTACTCTACAAAGTACACCATATTTCACGGCAATCTTTTTGATTGTGTAGTCTATGTGAGCTATAAAATTCAATTTTTCATCGAATTGTACTCCTAGGTATTTGACTTGACGAACCCTTTCGATCTCACAACAATCGATTAATAACTTAGGGCTAGAGATGTACCGAATATTCGGTCGGCCAAATATTCGGCGCCGAATACCGCCGAAAAACCGTTAAGCCGAATATTCGGTTCACCGAATAGTTGAGCTAAGTATTCGGCCGAATAGGCCGAATAGGCCGAATATCTACTACAGACTTGTAAATTTTTAAAATAATTCTGGATAAATTATCAAATATCCAAAAGTAATGTTGTAAAAGCGACACAATCACAAACTTATGGTTTCAGCAAAACATCTATGGTGTATCCGCGTATCTTTCACTGTAGATCGTTCAGGAGAATGCTGCGGTGTCGCTTTATACTTTGATTATAGTTTATTCCAGATTTTATGGATATATTCAGGCTCGCCCATAAATCCAGTAAAAATCCTGATAAGTCAAATCTGGCCGGGATGTCCAGATATTGTTTGCAACTTCCTGGGTTTTGTTCGGACTTATTCAGATTATCCGCTAAATTAAATAAAAAACTTAAATTCCTCTTTATAAATTTTTAGATTTTGTGTTCAATAACTATTTCTAAAATATTCATAAATTTTGAACTTTTTGAATTTTTTTTTTTTTCAAAAATCGTCCTGAATGCCTGATCGTGTGGATACGTGTGGTTGAAAGTATGGTATGCTTAAGGTTAAAGATTATCTATCTTTTCATCAACTATTTTGAAGATACCTTGCGGAGATTCGACCTTCATCTATGTAATTCAATATCAGATAAGCAATTTCAAATAGTAGAGGCTTGTGATATAGCTCAGCTGGCAAGTCTATTGTCTCCTGAGCCGATGTCCGCGAGTTCGAGCCCAAGAGTAAACATCGAACACAGTTGTTCCGGATAAGTTTTTCAATAACGATCCACCAACTGCAACGTTGATAAAGTCCCGAATGCCATAAAAATGGTAAAACGACTATAATCGAAACAAAAAAAAAAAATTCAAATAGCTTGGCACCTGTTTCCACATGTTTTATCTCAGATTTCATAGGAACGCAATCTCCTTGGTGATAAACGCCCTAGAAGCGACTAGTCATCTGATGCCATTTCAATTATTGGTAACATTTTAAAAATCAGAAAGACACCTACTGAGAGTAAAATTTAAAGGCTAAACCCCCTCTTTAAATAAACGTACAACAAAGACCCCTACATAAAAAAAATATTGTAATATATCATCCGATAATATCATCTGGTTGAGAATAATCGACTTAAAACATGAGAGGCATTAATATGGAAGAAATTGAAAGCATTGAAATAATCGCTTAAATTTTTTTCATTAAAACTCAATAGAATATTCGACCGAATATTCGGCCGAATATTCGTTTGGCCGAATAGTTGAAAAGGTCAATATTCGGTATTCGGCTGTTCGCCGAATACCACTATTCGGTACATCTCTACTTAGGGCTTACCCCTTTTTTGAGATTTCCAATAATCATCCAGTGGGTCTTATCAAGATTTAAACATAATTTTCTGTGTTTCAAAAAATCTGCAATATTTTTCAAATCAGCATTTGCTTTTTGTACAACGAGTTCTAGGTCATTTCCACTCCAATAGGAGACGCAATCATCTGCAAATAGCTTGAGACGGCCGTGATTTAAGCACATTTTCAATGACATGAAAATGTGCTTAAATCACGGCCGTACAATATAAATAACAAGGAACCCAACACACTTCCTTGGGGAACTCGTAGGTTATTTTCTCTGTATCGCTAGTAAGATAAACCATATTTTGTTCGTTGCATTCTATTCTCCAAATAATTTTTGAACCAGCTTAGAACCGTACCATTGATGCCAATTTTTACCAACACTTCTAACAGCAGTAGCCGAAGAATAGTTTCGAATGCTCTCTTGAAGACTAGAAACACAGCCACTATGTAGTTTCCGTTTTCAATACTAATCTTCCAATTTCGAAGTATTAAGTTAACTGCAGATTCAGTTGAATACTGCTTCCTGAATCCAGACTGTTCAGCAATCAATATGTCTTCACGCTCAATAAAGCGTAAGATTTGCTGTTTTACAGCTAATTCTAGAACCTTTTCTTGAATTTCTAACATGTTTATAGGACGATAAAACGTCGCCTCTTCTGCATTATTCTGTTTTTCAATGGGAACTACAATAGAACACTTCCATGTATTAGGTATTATTCCTAACTGAAGACTCGTGTTTATAATATTTCTCAACGGGTTGACTAATACCAGCAAAGAATCCTTAAAAATTTTTAGGGAGACATTTTCGATACCAGCTATGGGTTTCAAATCGTTTACTATTTCGTCGAAATCTTGACTACTTATTGTTTCGAACTATTTCCTCAAAAAAAATCAATAGTTACATAAAGCTTAGTTCTTTTAGAAATGGGACACTTTCTTTTGCTAATAGCTCATTTACTGTTAATCGGACATTCCAATTTTTGACAGCATTTTGTTGCCAGTGAAAAGTACTTTTAGAGCTATTTTTTCTGAAATTTAGAATTCATGCGTTTTAGAGATATTAACGATGCAAGAGAAAACGAAATAAACAAATCGATAGCTGACAAAACCGTTGATTATTCAAAGAATTACTGTATGCGAGTGGTGGAAAAGTATGCAAACACTTTCCAAAATGTCCACAAAGTTCAAATCAAGCATTGGAGTGAAGCACATGATCGGCAACTACGGTTGTTAAGGGTCATCAGGAAGGTCAAGTTCATACCAGCATTTTTAATATTGAATAAGCGAAAGACTTAGTGTAGATCGCTGAAATGTCCAAAAAAATTTCGTCTAGGGTAAATGTACCCGAACTTGGCCCCTAAGGCATGGTTGACTATATTTCCCATGATTGTAGTCTTCCTGTAATATGTACCTTCAAAAGTCCTTCGACAAATATGATTGCTTACTAGCCTGAAATGTAGTAAAAATATGTCCTTGCTTTAAAGCGGTGGATAATTTGATATAAACCTGATCAAACTATCGATTGAAATGCTCTTTATTGTGGCTCCCGTTCCGAATTGTGGCCCTTTATGAGTTCCTTAAATTGGCCGCCTCTAGAAGAAATTTGCCTCACTAATACAACAACAGCCCCCACGGATTCGTTGATAATATCCTGGAAGGAAGCATAACAATGTTCTGTGTTGTTTTCAAAAAGTCGAAAGTACGAAATGTCAACCAATTTTTAGAATTGATATTTGCGTGCAGAATTATAATCTTACGTAAAAAAGTTTTATTTGTTTGTTTCAGTTTTAGGTGTGTTTAAAATTTCTATTATCAGAATGACAATCTAGAACAAAAAGGTTCCAAAATATTGCATTGTTTAACATAAATATGTTTATTAACCGAGCAAACAAATCGTTTGTTCAATTTTTTAAAATGAAATCATGATATATCTGTTTCCATTGAAGTTGACATACGATAGTGAATGTTCATATTTTTTTATTTCACTCCCATAAAAGGAGGAGAGACATTTTAAAAACCATTATGACCGAGGCAAGAAGCAAGCTAAAGCTAAAACTCAAGTAAGCGAACGATTCTTTGAATCATACCTACATATTTAAAATTTAGCCTACATATTTTAAATTTAGCTCTTAATAACATAATTTTTCAACATTGTAATGCAACTACTTTTTTTAAATAAACATAATATTTAGAATGTCATAATTTGAACTTTGTAACCATTCCTTTCAAAGCGACACATAAACAGCAAATGTTCATCTCCAGCACAAATACAATTAAATCAAAATACGTTGGACCTTATTTATATTTGTAGATTTCTTTTTTGGGTATGAATAAAGTTACTTCAACGTTGAGATCCAAGATATCGATTCGGATCCGAATCCTGTTGATTTCGTGCTCAGAAGTTGAAAGGAAAAGTTCTAGAAATTTACCAAAAAACCAGGCAGCTAAACTTTTAGTATTATAATTCCAACTAAGATGCCAAATACGCTTGAGAGATAAATAAATTGATTATAGTCCAAAATACATTTATGGTATTTTTAAGTTATTTCAATTCAATCATTCTTTTTACTTTCGACTGGTTTTAAATTTCCAGACCACTGTGCATTAACGGCCGACGATTCGGCTGCCGGCTGCCGGCTACCGTCTGCCTGCTGATTTCGTTCTCACACATACATACAAACCTCAATTAGTGGAATTTCATGCCAAGATTAGGCGAAAAAATTTTGTATTTGCTGGTTATTTTGTATAAAAAAAAATGGTTTGCCCAGATTCCGCTTCCATGGAAAAAAAATCACAATTTTCAAAACGAAAACTTTGGTTTTCTCTGTCATTTAAAGACCTCAAAGAGTTCTTGTATGTACCTTTCACAACCTACGATCTATATTAACCGATCATACTTAAAGTTCAATCTCATGATGGTTTTACTTCATTATTGTCAGATTTTGCCAACAGAAATTCTGCTTTAAAGGAGCTCAAAAATAATCAAGGTTTGTTGATTTCGAGTCAGCTGTATCCACTAACTTTCCCTCAGTTTCTTTTAAAAGAGAAGTATTTGACCAAAAAGTAGCAGAATTGAAGAGGAGGATGCAGTCACCTAAAATTCAGATTAGACGAAGATTAAGTTAGAAATTTCTTTCTTAATAAAAAGTATTTCGATCAAATGAATGGTTTTTGAGATACACGGATTCGTAACTGTCCCGTTTCTAAAAGAACTAAGCTTTATCATTACTTTTGGTATTGAATTGAATTGTCTTTATGTGAATAAATTTGGATGAGAATACCCTTGACCCTCTCAGAAATCAATGAAACTTTGTGGGCATAAAGATCTTACCTAGTAAAGCAACTTGGCAAACTTAGTTTCCCCAAAAATTATCTGAAAAGGACCAAATTTTTCGGGCAAAAAATTTGTAAACATTTTTAGCTCGAAAATTACAATTCCTTCACAAATGTGGTTCATCAGTAGGCTTACCAGACGTCCTACTTTGGTAGGACATCTCCTACTTTTCCGACCTGTTCTGGCACCACTGTGGGCGCCGAAAGCAGATAAAGCAAGTGAAACAAAATTAGATGACAGATAGGGAGATTATGGTCTTGCGAGAGTGGCGAGTGGACTAATGGCGTATTTTTTTTCGATTCCGGATTTGGATATAGAACTGTCAGAATAAAAAAATGATTTTCGGGTTTCGAGTTATTCCATACGTAGGTGTGCGTGAGAACGAGCGCAATGTTTACATGCAGCTGTCAATTTGTTCTCCCTTCTGGATTTCTTCATTCGGTTCTTCACATCCGGATTGCCTTTTTTCGTGTCCGGATTGCACTGGACAGCAGATAGTACGATTTTGCTTGGCTGAGAGGCTCAAAATCGCGGCAATAATCATTTTCCCGTTCATTATTTCAACTGTTTTACTTTCAGCCAAAAACAGCTGTTTAATGTTTTGACAACAACGTTGAGAGTATTGGTGAACTTCTCGCAAAACTGACTTTCTTCTCAGGGCGACTCCGTCCGTTTTTCGAGCGAACCTAGGTTGCCTCTTGAGCAATAAATGAGCACGATGACAGCAGTTAGAGCGAACCTAGGTTGCCTCTAGTTTGCCTCCAGGTGAAAAAAAATACGGTATAAGATAGTTTTGCACCTAAAAAGAAGAACGGTTATTCTGACTAGTGAAAACGTGTTTAATAATTTGATCATTTGATCCTAAATTTGTAATTACAGGCTTACTTAAACTATTATTATTTGTATCTGTAAAATTCGACCTTTTTGCAACAGATTTAGGTAGCAATAGGCTACGAGCGAAGTGGTTCGTACATCACCACTAATCGATCCGTAATCTATCAGGTAGAGGTTATGAAACATGCAGGAACTTTGCCAAACATTAACTCCTAATTTATTAGATTGCAGATTAATAGTTTCGCTAGAGGAAAAGGCATCATTAAATTGTAAAAGGTTGAGGCGGATACAAATGTAAGTTTATTTACAGTATGCCACGAATTTGTTATAGAGGGAGAGCATGAGTTTTGTGCATTGAGAATGAGTTGCTAATCCCAAGCTGCATTCTTTTGGCCCTTGTACAAAATTTATGGCCTCGATCAATCACGGAGTAGCAACCATTGGCGATGTGGAACTCGTTCTACTTAGCCACGCCAGCGATCATGAAATTCGAAATGCATTGAATGATTTGACACAAAAGTTAAATGATTTGACACAATATAGTATTACAACCATGAGAAATTGGCAGTATTGTTGAAGACTACTTAAAGCATTTCGGGCTTAATGATTTAAGGTGGATATGAGTAGTCAAACAAGCTAAGCTAAGCTAGCTAAGTATGCCACGAATTTGTTATTATCATTAAATTAAAATTTTAGCTTTGAGCTGCACATAAAACCGCTGCTACAAGGATCCGCTTATTCAGAGTGCCTCCAGCTACGGGTGGATGCATATTGTGGAAAAGTAGGCAAGGGGTACCAAAAGTTTCTCATTGGTGGGGGGTGGAGACGGAGCGCTTTGTGACAGCGAATTGTTCGCCTACCATGCCTACGATTACGATTGCCTGTCACAAGATGGCCGATTCCGTGCATTGGTATAAGAACACACCTGAAGCCCTATCCGCCTTGCGCTTATTCCCTTCCGAACACGACCCTTGTCCTACCGTCCTACTTTGGACCCAAAATGTCCTACTTTTTTACGGTAAGAACCATTACCTTGTTTATCGAATTTTTTAACTTTTCGTTTTTTATTATTTCGATCATTTTTTCACGAAATCCTTTTTGGCCCCTTCCATTTCAATGCAAAACTATAATATTTCATCCAAAGTAAGGTATTTTTCTTTTACCGTGTCATAAAAACCCAGATTTAATGTTTAGTCCAATCAAGGAGTCAACCATTTAAGTTTTATTTTTATACATCCGATGTTCAGACTCCGATGTCAAACTTCATTGTCAAAAAAATATATTTATCATAACGTTATCATGTAAATTTTAAAATGTGAAGCTTATAGCATTTTTAAAGCATATATTTCTAAAAAATATACCGAGAAATAGATTGAAAAAAAATAGATTTTGATAATTATTATGTGGAAATTTATAACAATCGACGAACAAAATTTGAAAAAAAAACGTTTTTGATCTTAATTTGTTGTGATATCATCTTATCTTATTAAACATTTTTTTAAAAACTTTTTTTTAAATAAAAATCACAAACAGCGTCCTACTTTCAGTCCTACTTCAGATTGAAAAACGTCCTACTTTTTCATAGTATTTTGAGCAAAATGTCCTTTTTCCCGAAATTTTATTCTGGTAAGCCTATTCATGAGAGAGTTTGGGAAAAATGTTTGAATTTTTAGAATGAAATATTGATTTTTTTTTCAAATCCTACACTGAGAAAAATGCATATAGAAAATTAAAACTCAATTTTCAAAAATACCAGAATTTGATGAATTTTTGTTCTAAGCCGTAGTAATGAGGCCCACACGCTGTCGTTACATTGCAACATATACTTTAGAAATAAGCTTCAGTTAATCTAAAATTTGTATTTTCTTTCAAAAAAAATACACCAATGCATTAAACTATACGTACAAGTTGCAATGTATAGACGTAGGCATTATTACTACCCTTCTTTCACAGAATTCGGCGATGGCAGTTTTTAAGAAATTGATTTTTAGTTATTTAAATTCATTTTTCTCAGTGTAGGATTTGAAAATATTTTTTGTCAATATTTTTTTTAAAAATTCAATCATTTTTCTAAAACCCTCCCGTAGGCCACATTTGTGTTGAAATTCAAATTGGCCTGACAAGTTTGGCCCTTTTCAAATGTTAGTCTAGATCTTTTTTGAGAAAACTAATACCGTATTTGTTTTCTCCCCTCGTTCAGTGTTCCACCGTACCCGATAAAAATTAACATAAACCGTCGCCAGTGTATTGCTACCTCACTCACTCACATGCTCTCTCGCAATAAGGACAACATTTTCGGGGCACCACCGTCCGATAACAGTGCAACACTAGGTCAAAACCAGTGCAACACTGTCCGAATAAACAAACAGTTTGACAGCACCTAGTGGTGCACCAGTGCAACACTCGGCATAAACAAATACGGTATAAGTATGCCAAGTGCCTAAATTACGTGAGGACTAAACACACACAAAGTTTCAATCAATTCTGAGAGGGTCATGTCAGATACTGTGTCGAGTTGGCGCAAAATCCGTGAGGTAACCATAACTTCTTCAATTTTCAACCGTTTATGATAAATTATCATTTCAAAACAAAGATTTTTGAAATAACATTTAAGGTAGGGTTTCCATCCGTCCTGCTTTTTTAGAAAATGTCACGCCGTTCCGCTTTTTTTATCAAAAGGTCTCGCTTTTCCTGAGAAAACTTTTGCGGTAGACTCAACCTTCTCCGATTCTACGACTTCAAAATAGTTGGTTCGTGCTTGATTAAAACGCTTCTTATAAAATCTCTCTGTAGACATAAGACATTTGTGGACATTTGGAAGTGTTTTCATTTCGGGTTTGAATCGAAGAAAAGTTACAATAAAATGGCAAAAATCACTACACTCTCCTCGATCGTTTTCAACTAATGTTGTTTTTTTTTAAACTTCTTTTATCTATTTATGATCTTCAAAACTAGAAATGTTCTTACTCAAAGAACATGACATTCATAAGGATCAAATGTGCTTCCAACGTGAATATATCAAACAATTTATAAGCATTGAAACGTATGGTACTGCCTACATATGTATGGGAATGGTTATAAAAATACGGATTTTAGCAGTTTCCCACTTTTTTCGACGATTTCCTGCTTTTTTGTGAAATATCCCGCTGTTTTCTGAAAGTATCTGGTGAGCCTAATTTAAGGCCCATAGAAAATCTTAATTTTAAAATGTTACCATCGAGTCTACGACTGTCGATGAAACAAAGTTTTCTCTAAAAAAAGGCGTTTTTTATCATTATTTCTATAATTAATTTACTTACATCAAAAATACTGTTGATCAAACGCAAACTAAATAAGTTCAAATGATCGATAACAACTTTATTCATCTTCAATATATGTAGAAAAAAGATTTCAGATTAATTTTAATATTTGAATGAAAAAGTAAAAGTACTTTTTTATATTTTTCCAACAGACTTATTTTGCTAACGAGATGTAAGGGCCTCTTTTTGCTAAGTAAGTAGAGCCTCGGAAATTCAGTGTGTAGGCTCTGAGGCAGCTCTCAGAATAAAACAATGCGTTGTTATTTGCAAACAGTCTGGGAATACCACTGCATAATTTATCCATGTTCAATGAAAATGATAGTGGACCTACATTACTTCCTTGTGGTACACTCACATAAAGAGTTTCCACAGAACTCTTATTTTGATCTTACACGATAGCCATTTATTTATTTTTTTAGGAGGAATTCGTCAAAGCTTTCTTTCAAATCCAGGTACATAGTCCTATCATAATTTCTATCTGTTTTCTATATTAGAGTCTTTCAACTTGTACAGCACCTCAGCATTGAAGCCGTATTGTAAGCTAAATATCTATGAAGAATATTGTTGTCATTTAAAAAGTTAAATAATTTTCTGAGTCGAATAAGTATTCCATGCAAAATACGATGCACCTTACTCGTAAGATCTATGACGAAACCATCATGTCCAAAACTTCAATTTTTATGTCTCCTATCCTTATCTAAGAAAGAATGTCCGAAAACAGGTATCCCACACCGATTATTTGCGGAACGAGTACCTCAACCACCCCTATCGCAAACCGGCTAAAAGAGACCCCAAACAACTCCCAGCCCAGGACCGATTCGACCAGACTCGATAGTTGACTCAACTCCCCAAGCAGCTCGGCAAAACAACTCTCAGCCAGCAGCTTGCTCCGAGGAGTTGCTCACCAAAAGTTGGGGTAGTCCGGGAGTCGGACGGTTCAATCCTCGTGGTATAAAAACAAAATGTTGGCAAGAAATCGCGCTTAATATCACCTTGATCTTGAACCGGTGGAGTTGCACTACCGTGTCGTGTGGTTTATGTCTCTGGACAGCTGATCCGGTGAAATTTTTCTGTTTTCAAAAAAAATTATACGAATGCGAAAATTCGTGCGTGTTGTGCTCCGGGAAAAGGCCAATTACTGCTAAGTAGTGGCTAATAAAGCAATTGACCCAAAAGGCGGGGGAGTGTGGCGTTCGAATTTTTCCGGCAATCGGCGGGTGATCGTGCGTGTGTGTTTTTCGGTTTTTGGTTGTTTTTTTTTTCGTTGCTCGATTTTCGAAAGTGACTCAGTGATTGGATATATTGAACACGAACAATGATAAGGCCGAGGCCCCTGATGCTGGCCGCTGTCCTGATACTGGTCACCAGCGGCTGTCTCACGTTGACGGATGCCGTGAAAGCGGAAAAAAGAGGTATGAGTTACACTTTTAATGGCGTTCGGCGCTTGGCGCTAGGCGTTTGTTGTTGATGATGTTAATAATGTTGTTAAAAAGTGCATGGATATTTCATTTGGCTCATGAGATGATGAGGAGGAGAATAGAGCAATTTTTTTTTCCTCAACTGCGTTCGGAATCTGTTGATAGATGGGGAAGCCGCAGCATAGAAACTCAACAAAGTGTGATAGTAGATAGTTGGTAAAAAGTGGCGGAAATGCAACAACAACAGAAGTGAAATGGTACACCTCTCTGCTACGGTGATAATAGTAAATTAAAAGCCGAGAAGCGAATAAAGAATAGCTAAAAAGAAGAACATCGACATTTCCGCAATGTGTCGAACAAATCTTTCGCGCAATTTAGCAGGTGTGCTGTCGTTTTGCTATTTGCAGCATATAATGCTGGTTTTCAGTTGACAAGCAAACGTTGTGCATAGATCATTTATGAACATACTTTTTTGTGAAGAAAAGTGACATTCGAGTTGCTGTTAATAATTAATTTTCCTAACACCAAACAAACTGTAACATTAATATGACGGAAGATAGTTTTGAAAATTATTAATCTGCCTAACATTAGAAAAAATTATCAGTTTTAAAAACGATTGAATGGAAAATTAGTTCCTACTTTGTTTTCATCATTTTGAAATCGTTCCAACATTGAAAACATTTATTATGTTATCACCATGTGATGAAAAAGAGGTGTGATTTCCAAAAATGATTCCAATATGCTCATTGCTTGGAACAAATTTCTACAAAACTCTTGTGCAAATAAAACAATTCTCGCTCAATTTGACAAAACATGAAATGCATTTTTCAAATCTAAAACCTAAAGATCATAATCAAACAATACTAACCAGATGAAAAATACAAAAACAGCTTTCTTGGACAATAAGTGAAATTTTCTCTGATCATTCCGTAGCTGATTTAAAGTTTTTTCCGAAGCATGTTTTTCTGAATTTTTTTCCTTACTTCTTGAATAAAGGAAAAATGAAGTATTGTAGCTGAATATTGTCTGAAAAACATATTTTAGTTACATTACGAGGTTTCCAAAACTATGGATTTTGTTTAATTCGGTGGAGAAACAAGAGAGTTACATAAAGCGATTGTGTGCGATCAAGTGTGGAGTGTCAAATTCAGGCTTTCAGGTTGCGTCCAAAAAAAAAATAATGATGCAGAATTAAAGATTTCGAGAATTCATTTATAAGTCATTTGGCATTAAAATTATAATTTCATTTTTTTTTTTTTTGGATTTCCTTTTGTCTTCCCTTATGTAATTTTTTAAAATCGTTAAGTCGATTAACGTAAAAATTTTTTTTTCTAGATCACACCAGATTTTGACGTTTTATGCATTTTTAGGTGATTTGACATTAAAATTAAAATTTCCATTTTTCCGATTTAATATTTGGATTTTTGCGAATTCTGGTGATTTTTGAGGGTTAAAAAAACCGAAACGCTGAGCGCTTTAAAGCACCCCTAAATCAAGTCCGAATCAGCTGAAATTTTGGTCAGTTTTTTTGGCTAATCTACGGTCAAAATGGTCTAGCAAACTTAAGAAAACACAACCATGTACCAACTTTTTTTTTCTATCGACCCAAAAAACTGGGCAAAACTTAAGCTCTATCGGACATAACTTAAGTCGTTTTCGAAACGTTATAAACTTTTATTTTTCTAACAGCGAAAAAAAAAATTTTGAAGAAACTTTTCTAGATGTCTTCCTATTTTTCCATATAGGGTTAAATGAGGCTATTATGAACAAACGTCGTTTGCGCCATCATGATCATGCAAGCTGAAAAATCTATTGCAATAATGAGATTATCCATCATTCAGTTATAACTTTTCAGCCTAACTCTATAAATTTTGTAATTACAGACGTTAACAAAATTTATGTCTCTGACAAACGAAAATCGAGTTGAGGTATGTATGTTCTATCAATTGACTTAATTATTGATGATAATGTGCAAAAATTTATTGTTGGTCAAAATTACCCCGATGATCAAAATTACCCCGTTTTACGGTAATTCAATTTTGGTTAATTTTCAAAGTTTGAGCATTAATGAAATATTTCTACAAATTGTTAGTACCATGGCCGTAGGAACAGGTGGAGGGAGGTGGATGAAGGTTTGGTGGTAGAACCCCTCCCATGAGGAGCTGCTTTCAAATCCTGTTCCAATTTGGTTTAACATTTCATATCGAATTTGTATCATGTTTTTCGCAATCATATGCATTTTTAATATTTTAATAAGTTTTCCAAATATAAAAAAGATAGGTAATTTTGTTTTATATTCCAAACATATATTCTTAAACTAAATTTTTACACCAAATTCAAACATTTAAAGCAACATTCAAATAGCAAACCGAAGTTGAAAGCTCAGATTCAGATTCATTATTTGAAATTCATATTGAAATTCAGATTCAAATTTCAATATAGATTGAAAATTAAAAAAAATTAAATAGTGAATTTAGATTAAACTTGATCTACAGAATTTAAATAAAAGATAAATTAATGAGGGCTCTAAAACTCGGCTCATGAATTTCTGATCTGAAATAAAGATTCGTAGTTTTTGTACATTTCAGAAATCGTATAGAAATTCGGATACAGATTCTTCTTCTTCTTTCATAAACATGGCTAAAACATGTAGGCGTCCTGGAAAATGAAAGACTTGCGTCTTTCATTTTTCTATTCAGCGTATTATCTGTTACATTTTAACATGCATCGCAGATTCTACTACGGCCAGGCCAACCATGTGATGAAAACCGCGAAAGATTCAGGAACAAAGGAGGAACGAAGCGTGGCCTTCCCTTCCAAACGCTTCATATGATATTTTGCTATTATTATTGATTGACTGGTAATAGTGAAAAATCTGGGACGAATTAAGGTTAAAAGAGTAATTTAAAAAAAAAACGACCTCATTAAACTCCATTGAAATGTGAAAGGTTTACATCGGTGCTATCTCCCAATTTTTCCTGATTGCGGTCATCTAGAAATTGGTTGCATTCACATGTTCTGATCAGCACTGTTCCCTCAATTTCAACCGCCTATCATCAATCACCAAACCAAATAGGGGAGATAAAGGCATAACGAGCATCCGGGACATATTAAGCGCTCCATTTTCGAAGTAAGTACGAATTTTCTCAAATAAATTTTCATGAAGAACTTTTTTGTAGTTCCTATAGTATTAATTTTTCAGCAGCTCTATCATCTTTACAGAAATATTTAAAACTAGCTGACCCGGTGTGCGTTGCTACACCTCTCAAAATCAAATGATATTTTCAGATATTATTCAAATTTTTATTGTTTTGTTGGCATAATTTTAAATCAAATTATAACATCATTCATAAGCAATCGCTATAAATGAGAGCTGCAGCTGGAGTTTCGAATTGCAACACAATGATAACTTAACATTATATTCTGAATCTTGATCTATAAATTTGTGTTAAAGATCTGATAATTTTAATCCGCTCTCAAAAAGGAGGGTCTCAAATAAATTGTATGCAATGAATCTAACTTATAAAATATGGTTGATTTCGCTTGATATGTTGTAGATTTATGCAAAAAAACTGAAAAGAGAGCCCTCCTGTCCTTCCTTTCACCCCCTGCTGAATGGAAGTCGTGATCTTTAATAATCATTCCCATTTTTTATCGTTCCCAAAAATCCTCTTATATCAAATATAGTTGCATTGGTTGATCAGTTTTTAAGCTTTACAACAAATTTTATATGGAGCCCCCTCCTTTCTTCCCCTCTCTACACTGTAAAGCTTAAGGGTCTATAACAATCATAGAAATATATCTCGTAACCAAATACCATTCCAAGCCATATTTGTTTCCATTTGTTGGCTTCATTAACATAAATTGAGAACTTATGCTAACAAAATTGTATTGGGCTCACCTCCCTCCTCCTATGTACCTACTCACAGAAAGAAGGATGGTGTGTCAGATAACCATAGAATCATACCAAAATGATTTTCCATGTTAATTTTTGTCCTTTTCTCGGATTTTGTAAAAAAAAAGTTAAATGTAAGCTTTCCTCTTACCTTCCTATATTTTCAATTCTATCATCCTACTGCAAGAAAGGAATTGTTTCACATAGAAAAATTTCTCGTATTCTCGTTTTTCTGATCCCATACCAAATTTGGTTTTATTTGCGTAGTAAATTCTTGAGTTATGCATAAACTTGAAAGGAAGTACCATCCCTTCTTCCGTTCTCCCCATTGAATGGAGGAGAGTGTTTAATATTCATGAAGTATTTTTCGTACTCATATACTTTTTGATGCCAAATTTATCTTTCCGCTGAAAAAAAGTGGGGCTTCAATTTATAATAGAAACATTTTTCGTATCTAAATACCCTCACATGTCAAAAATGGTTCAATTGGCTCGATCAGCTGTCCAGTTATGCTGAAAATTGTGAAGGAGAACTCTCCTCCCCTTTTCATCCACCTCTTTGAAGGATTGAGGGATACCAAATATTCATAGAAGCATTTCTCGTACCCAAATATCGTTCCATGCCAAATTTGGTTCCATTTGCTGTTGTAGTTCTTGAGTTATGCAGTAAAAATTGTATGAAACTCCTCCTTCCCTTCTTCCTTCTCCCCGCTGGAAGATGGAAGGGGTCTCAAATAATCATTAGAACATGTCACGTTCCCAAATACCCACCCATGCCAAATTTGGTTCCATTTGCTTAATTAGTTCCTGAGTTATGTAAAAAATTACAAAAGAGGCCCCTCCCCCCTTTACATCTCCCTACAGAAAAGAGGCAGGGGTCTCAAATAATCATATAAATAGTTTTTGTATCCAAATTCCCTCCCATGCCAAATTTGGTTCTATTTGCTTTATTAGTTTTTGAGTAATGAAAAGAAAATATAAAAGAGGCCCCCTCCCCCTTTCTACTGGAAATAGGGAGGGGTCTCAAATAATCATTGAAATATTTTACGTATCCAAATACCTTCTGATATGTCTTCCAGATGCTTCCAGAATAAAGAAACTTTGGATGTACTATTAATTACTACTTTATTCTCTGACAGTAACAAATGGAATGACAAAACTAACATGTGCTTTTTCAGTGGACTGCTTAGATTGATTTAAATTTAAAACGATTGCTTCGATGGTCGAATATGACATCTCCCCCCTTAAGCCATCCAGTACGGCTCGAACCTCGTTGGCAACCGGGTTTGTCGTCGTTCCCTCACAGGAGTTGCAACCGGAACTGGCACTGGATCTGGCTGAGGCGGATCGTCGTTTTCGCTGCTTCCATCCGAATAGTACTCTGAACCGTCAGAGTCCACGTCTCCGTTGGGTGGTGGATTCGGTACTACTGCTGGAACGGCTCGAGTTGGCACCTCAAGACCAAATCCGTCGACAAACACTGATAATGGACTCGGGTCTTGGTTTGCACCTGGATCGGGAACAGTCTTGGTCACACAATGCTTCAGTTGATTGATGTGTGAGCGGATGAGTCGTTGACGATCTTGAAGGAAAACGTTGTAGTTGACTCTTCCAATTCGTTCGATGACCGTGGCGGCCTGCCACTGCCATGCATTACCTTGATGAGCCTGGACGTACACAGAATCACCAGGAGCGAACTGCCTTGAGACTGCACCATTCTTGACGGTTTGCTGTTCAGTCTGCGTTGCTGGAATGCATGTGGTTGGTAGAAGAATCGACGAAACAGTTCGGATTGACCTACCGAACATTATTTCTGCTGGAGATTTGTTACCGAGATCTGCTGTTGGTGTTGTTCGGTAAACTTGGAGAAAAATCAGCAGTGCTTCCTCCAGTGTTTCTCCCCCGGAGCGAATTTTCCGGAGCGTGCGTTTCAGCGTGTCCACGAAACGTTCAGCTAACCCGTTGGATTGAGGATGGTACGGTGCTGTTCGGATGTGGCGGATACCTTGCTTTTCACAGAAAACCTGGAACTCGTGGCTAGTGAATTGGGTACCGTTATCCGAGACGATGGTTTCCGGAACACCGAATGTTGAGAACGACTGGGAAAGTAGCTTCGTTGTTGTTTTCGTCGTTGTGGTTCTTGTTGCGTACACTTCCGGCCATTTGGTGTAAGGATCCACAATAACCAGGAAGTACAATCCGTCCACAGGTCCTGCATAGTCCACGTGTATACGTGACCACGGCTTGTCGGGCATGGGCCAAGATTCGGGCGTTGATTTGGTAGGTGTTTTCCCAGCTGTGCAGCATGGAGTGCACCGCCGGATAAAATCCTCGATGTCCTTATCTATTCCTGGCCAATAGACAAAACTGCGTGCAATCGACTTCATGCGAACCATACCAGGGTGTCCGCGATGAAACTGATTCAGGATCTGTTTTCGAAATTTGCTCGGAACGACTACTCTGTCGCGGAACAAAATACACCCGTCGACATGGGTGAGGGAGTCTCGTCTGCTCAAGTAGGAATGCACGTCTGGATTTGTGATTGACCGTGGATCGGTTGGCCAGCCATCACGGATGAACTTAAGCACTGCCTGTAGCGCTTTGTCTGTCTTCGTTGCGGTTTGGATAGCTGCGAATGAAACTGGGACTTGATGGACAGTGTTATGAATTATGCTCACCATGTCTTCTTCGAGCGAGATCGCTGCAACGATGTAGTCCTCCTCTGGCTGCTTGGTACGGTCGATCAATCTGGACAGCATGTCAGCGCAACCGAATTCGTTGGTGGAAACGTAACGGATGTCGAAATCGTAATTGAGCAGCATCAGCGCCCACCTTTGAAGTCGATTTGCGGTATGCAACGGAATTCCCTTCTTCGAACCAAAAATGGATAGTAGCGGCTTGTGGTCCGTGAGAAGAGTGAATCGTCGACCCAGTAGGTACTTGTGGAATTTCGTCACACCGTGCGTAAGCGCAAGTGCTTCCTTTTCCGGCTGCCCGTAGCCTTGCTCTGCTGCAGTTAAGGATCTTGATGCGTGCTGAATTGCCTTTAGGTGCCCATTTGGAAATTCGTGGAAAATGACTGCACCGATGCCCGTACTTGAAGCGTCCGCAGCCACGATGATTGGTAGCTTCGGATCGTAATGAGTCAGCAACATTTCGGACTGCAGGATTTCCTTAAATCGCCGGAATGACCGTTGACAATCGTTGTTCCACTGCCACTTCGCATCTTTCTTAAGTAGCTGGTCGAGTGGATGTCGAAGTTCATGGATGTTACGGACAAATCTGCCATAAAAATTTATGGCTCCCAGGAATGAGCGCAGCTCTGAAACGTTGGTCGGTGCTGGAATGGAGGCGATGGCTTGGAGCTTTTCTGGATCAGGGCGGATGCCTTTGTTGTCGATGATATGCCCCAAGTATTTGATTGCAGTTTGGAAAAAGTGACACTTTTCCATCTTGACGTGGAAACCATATTCCTCCAATCGCTGAAGTAGTTGATCCAATGACGCTTTGTGTGCTTCCCAGGTTGGTCCGAATATGATGACATCGTCGAGGAATGACCGAACACCAGGAATGTCGGCAATCATTGTGTCAACCAGCCGTTGGAATGCCCCAGGTGCTGACTTCACCCCGGGAGCGAGGCGGTTAAATTGAAAAAGCCCCCGATGTGTGTTGATGGTTAGAAGCTTTTTCGATTCCTCGTCTACCTCCACCTGCAGATACGCATCAGAAAGGTCGATGATGCTGAATATCGAACTTCCATTCAGCTGAGCGAAAATTTCCTCCGGGACAGGTAGAGGATAGTGGTTACTCTCCAGCGCTTCGTTGAGTCCAGTAGAATAGTCCGCACAGATGCGAACTTTACCATTCGGCTTGCGTACTGCTACTATCGGAGCGGCCCACTCCGAAAAATCGATCGGCGTGATGATGTTGAGCGATTGTAGACGTGTTAGCTCAGCATCCACAAGTGAAATGGTGTTGAATGGAACTGGTCGCTTCGAACAGAAAACAGGCTTGACGTTAGATTTAAGAAAAAGTTTTACCTTTGTTTTCTTGCAGTGGCCCAGCGAGTTGTCGAAAACCGTCGGATGTGTTGCTTGAAGCTGTGATGTTATTTCCTCGAAACATGGCTTGGAGATCGATGAAATTTGACTGCAGAGGGTGTCGAATGGAACCGACCAAAGGTTGAACATGTCGATCCAATCAATTCCAAGCACGTTGAGGTCTGGTGATGACGTAACAAAACATTGGCCACTCTTGCTCATGCCGTTGAGGGTGACATCGCAATTGAATTCGCCGATGAGATTGAGTCGACCACCGGATGCGTTGGATGCTTCAATCGATGATGGTGTAAGTTTCGGTTTGCCAAGCTGGTGCCACGTTGCCTTGGAAATTACGGTGATATCGCTTGCGGAATCTAATTGCAGCGAGATAGCGACCTGATTGATGGTGACAGTCACATACCTGCGCTTCCGGGAACTGTTTGCGATGTGGTTCACGTAAATGCCCTTGGCTTCGGTTCTGGAGCCAACCTTCTTGTGGAAGTGCTTCTTCTTTTTCGCTTGGGGTTTGATAGAAGAATCGCCTGACTTTCTCATGCAGCCACAGTAGCCTTCTTTGTGACCGATGCGGTTGCATGCCTTGCAGAGATGGTCGGAAAAGGGACAGTCGCGAACAAAATGCATTTGTCCACACTGCCAGCAGGGAGTGCGAGGTGTGGACTTATTTTCCGTTTTCGATGGACGTTGTTGGATGCCGGATTTCCTCTCCGAAATGCTGTGGACCGATTTGTTGGAACTTGATGGATGTTCTATCATCGTGGTGTCCGACTTGAGATTGACAATTCGCTGGAACTCGTCGATAAGAGTTTGAATTGTCACCGGAGCTCCGTCCGTTCCTCCTTCGATGCGGGAAAGCAGTCTTGCTCGAATGTCGGCGTAACGTGGTGCTTTGAGACCGCAGACAAAAATCAAGCATTTGAATTGGTCGATGCTCAAATTTTGAAATTCGAACTCCTCGCATGCTCTGTTGACTTGACCGCCGTAGGAAATGATGTCGTCAGCTTCCGATTTCACCAGCTGTAGGCACTGGTAGCGCTTGTTGAAAACGGATGTTTGCCTACCGAAGATCTTTTGCAGTGTCTTGATGGTGTCAGCAAAAGGGATGTCCTTCGGCAATTGAGGAAGGATGTAGTTCACGTAGCGACTGTGGGAACACGTGTCCAATTTTCGGAGCAGGAGCCTAACCTTTGCTGCATCGTCGAGACTGCGTGCGTCGCTTTCGAACAAATCCGAGTAACGGGCGAACCATTTTTCGAATGTGGTGCCGTTCTCCGGATCGAACCTGAACTCGCTGATGTTGGTGGACAGCGATTCCAAAACTTGCTCTGGGTTTGCTGCTTGTGGAACGGCCAACCGCTGGAGAAGTTTCGTCATCTGCAAAATCGCTGCTTGGTGTTCTTGATTTGCTGCCATTCTTCCTCGGGTTCAATTCTGGATGAGTACTTGAATTCCAGAAGTGTCCTCGTCGCCAATTGATATGTCTTCCAGATGCTTCCAGAATAAAGAAACTTTGGATGTACTATTAATTACTACTTTATTCTCTGACAGTAACAAATGGAATGACAAAACTAACATGTGCTTTTTCAGTGGACTGCTTAGATTGATTTAAATTTAAAACGATTGCTTCGATGGTCGAATATGACACCTTCCCATGCCAAATTTGGTCCCAATATCTTGATTAGTTTTTGAGATATATGAAAAATTGTTAAGTAGCCCCCCCCCCCTTCCTTTCAGCCCACTGAGAGGGGGGAGGGGTACCTCATATTCATAGAAATATTCCTCTTTCCCAAATACCACCCCATGCCAAATTGGATACCATTGGCTTGATTTGTTTTCGAGTTATACAAAAAATTGTCTTTTGTTTGGGAGACCCCTCCCCCCCTTCATGAGAGAGGGAGGGGTCTCAAACCATAATAGGAACCTTCCCCTGCCTCCAATACCCCCACCTGCCAAGTTTCACGCAAATCGGTTCAGTAGTTTCCGAGTCTATAGGGAACAGACAGACAGACAGACAGACAGACAGACAGACAGACAGACAGAAATTCATTTTTATATATATAGATAAACCAACTAGGTTCTCAAGTGACGAAAATATTATCAATTTTGAGCACTGGAAAATAAGCTCTTATTTATGATCGTTAAATCATATTGATCTATAAAGTACGCACTTCAACATGATGTACACATTGTTTCTCAATTTTCACCATCATCATTTTTTTATTTTTCACAATAAACTACTTGAAAACGCGTTTTTACTCTAACTTGTTGACTCGGGGTGTATAGAGCGCCATTGATTGGGGCACGATGAAAATTTTCTGCCGTAGAATCTAGTAGCGAGCTCAACTCGATGAAGTCATTATAGGGCCACAGCTTGACAAGTTTACAACTGACGATCTAGCCCGTGGGTGGTCAAACCATGGCCGATCAACTTTTTATGGCCCGCGAATTACTTTTTGGAAAAGCCATGTTCTAAGAATTGATCGGTTTTCTTGGTCTGCGTATATCATTTGGAAAAATATATCTCAATATTTTTTTAACTAAATTCAAAACAAAGATCTGAAAATCTCTTCGAAGTGATATAATCCAAAGAAGGCCAGGGGTTAAAGTGTAAAAAAACTAATTTCGAGAAAACACGCTTTTAAATTGTTGTGTTTGATCATTTTCCATACATTTTTCGAACATTTGCATTTTTCAATAATTTCGCAATAATTAGAAAACATCAAAAGTTTTCTCTGTATATTTTTGTAATTTGTTATTGTTTGCTAAACTTAAACAAAAAAGGATTTATTCGAGAGATTTAAACCAAATCTAAATATTTGTTTTAATTGGCATCTTGCTCTGTATTTATGAACATAAATAAAGAAAAACAAGACAGAATTTACAGTTGGATAGTGAAATTCGACAAGAACCGGTTTGGCACTGACAATTCTTTCAGAAGTGCGATTTTTTTAAGCAAAAGTTAAACTTGAAAAAAGTGCAATGATTAAAAAAAGACTCAATTTCGTATTTATCCTGTTCAAAGAAGGCTTTCCAAATTCACTTGTCAAATCGCAATATTGAAAAAGTTGGATTGAGTTGAGGTTGACGTCCGTACTTTGAAAAATCGATATTATTTATGATATATGTAACTAGAATTCGTCGAAAAAAATATTCTTTCAAATGTCAAAAGCTGGTGAACGCTTTTTTTTCAACAATACAATTCTGCGGTTTTTTTTAATTTGCCTATCAAATTTTTCTTAGGAAACGGTGAACTTGAAAAGTTTGGAAAATGGGCGGTCATTTTTATTATATTTGGAGACTATAAAATTGAGTTTATGTCCATTTTAGTCACCTCATTTGACATTTCTGGGATGAATAAACCGATAAGATTTTAAATGTTTTGCAGACATTGACGTTCATAGTACATAAGGATAATTGATTTCGTATTGCGTAATATTCAAATGGAACAAAATTTGTAAAAATATGCAAGAACAAAAACGACGTATCTAGGCCGGAAAAATCCGGACTATTTTCCGTCTAAAAACGTGGTTAAATCCGGGCAATTGATTTCATAATTTTCGACAAAATCTTCAGGCAATATCAATAGCAAATAAAAAGCAAAAAAACTTGATAAAAAAAATGTCTATTAAAAGTAATCAGCAGATTTTAAATCGTGTTTTAGGCTTCCACAAAACCTTTCATGATTAGTTTTGTAAAACCTAATCGAAAATTCTCCTTTTGGATTCAAACTATAAAAATTTACAGTACAATTTGACTGTTTTTGTTCGATTTGGCATCCGAGCATTTCTCAATTCAATCCGAGTATCCGAGCCGGACCAGACTTTTCCCAAATTTTGTATTAAATATCCGGCAATCTGGCAAGCTTAATATTTACTCGATGTGACCTAGGCAAATATTTTTATAGCGTTTTCAAAAATCTGTTAGTTTTTTTTTAATACTCAAAAACAAATAATTTTTTTGGCCCGCGAGTCAATCTTATTTCAGAAATTTGGCCCGCCTGTTAAAAATGTTGGCCACCCATGCTCTAGCCTATTGGTTAGGTGTCGGAGAGGTAGTCAAATGTTTCTTACATTATGCTTCTAGTGCTTCGTTTAGCGGATGATGCAACGATCGAAATAATCGATCATGAATGGTTAATAAAAAAATAACCTCGAAAAGGAATCGATCTCGAGTCTTCTGATTACCTCTCTGCTCAGACTTCCAGTTTGTTTTTTTTTCGTTCTTCTACTCGGAGAAATCTACATAAGCATTTTCCGAGAACCAAAATTTTAACAGAAATACACTCATCGATTTATGCACAATCATGAATATCCCTCCAACCGAAACTTAACTTATTTGATTTCAAACATAAAAATCACAACGACGAGAAATAGAATTCATTTTTCTATCACCAACGATTGATTTTCTTCTCACACAACAGAACACCAAATTAAAAAATGAAAAGCATCTATTTCAATTATTTGGATGCATTTCAATTACGTGCAATATGTACCTTTCTAAACAGAAGTCTCAAAACACTTAAAATCCACCAAAACTGATAATCGCGAAAAAAACAAACTGGAAAAACTCGACGTTGGAAAAAACACGCTCGTTCTCAAGCATGGCTTGCTGCGACTCGTATAGAAATTCGGATACAGATTCAAAAGCTCAATTTTTGAACTTAGAAGTTTAGAATTCCGATTCAGAATGCAGATTCAAAATTCAGGAAAAGATTAAGCTTGTAAATAAGTTTAACAATCAACATAAATTGTGAGGAATTCGAATTCAACTCAACTAAGTTTTATCTACCAGACTCTTAAACAAAATCAAAGATTTTAACCATCCAAGAAAGTGAATTTAGCTCACCCTTATGGTTTAGGACAAAATTTCTAAAATAACGATTTTATACGAAAACTTTTAATGTAACAGTATTGAAAAATTATATACGGGAGAGTGGGGTAACGTGAGCCATGGGGAAACGAGGGCCACTTTTAATATCTTAGATGTGTGATGATTTAAAAATCTCAATCTAACTGTCATCGCCGTCACTTTGCGTAAGCATATTTTTCTATATGTTGTTGACTTAAATTCGCATCATATGCTTCTTTTATTTATAAAGCTTGAAAAAAATTAAAAAAAATTACTTTGCATGTTATTTGATCAATTTGGATTTGGTGGCCAAAATTCCCCACCATTTTTCAAAATCCAAAAAAATATTGCTTTTTTCAAAACAGTTAGAACTTGGGGAAAGAAACTTATTGGAAATTTGAAAAAAATGTTTTATGATACATTAGAAATGTCAAAAATCATACCATTTATTTTTTTTCATTTTATCTTTCATAATAAAGAAGTTATGGAACATAGAAAAAAAGGCCCATGATTCCCCATGCTCCCATACCTAGTTACAAACATAATTTTTTTTCAATTTTTTGTCAGTCAACAGTCGGTTCTTCCAACGGCTCTGGTTAGTATCTTTATAGAATAGAGTATTTCTGTTCATAGTTAAACAACTTTACTCTGCACCCTTTAAGCCGTTATTATTTTATCCATTAAAAGAAAAACATCATACCTAATTGGTTTCTTAACCTATTAGAAAGTAAAATTTGTTTGCCAATAGCATAATTGATTTTAAAGAGGAAAGTGCCATAATCCTCGAACGAAGTCTTTCAAATAGTAAAATATTTAAAAATAATTGAAAATTATAGATTTTAATTTTAGTCGCCTTGAAAGAAAAATAATATTTTCCATCTTCGACAGTGAACTTTAATAAACTCACACCTTAAAGTTTTGGTTTTCTTTTTTACATAACCCAAAACAAGACTTTAACCTCTGTGAATAACCAGGGTTAATTCGCACGCATTTCCGATTTGAAAGTTCATTCAATCAAAGGCGCGCGCGTCAGACGGCAGTAGACACACTGATCGATGGCCGAACATTCGCCAAACATGTAGGCAGTTAGGTTAGGGGTAGATATGAGACACTGCCACCGATGAAAGTGAAGAAAGCTTCATTTCTTATCCCGCCGTCTACACTCATTTGCCCGAATTTGGACCCCGGACCCAGACCAAATCAGACACTATGGCCCGAGTTGAGGAGGTGAAGGAGTCAGACGGTTCCGGCAGGTTGGGTCATACACTGATGATTGCGCGCGCGATTGTGGGGCCAAATGGTGTTGTGTTGGGCAATTGATTTGAGGGGGTAATTTATTTCGATGAAAGAGGAGAGAGAGGTTTTGACGCGATGTCTTGTCGTAGACTGTTGGGTGCCTCTTGGGGCTTGTGGTCAATTGGTATTCCTCTTGAACTCTGTTCAAGATACCAACTCTATACCGAAAGATATTTCGAGAGCTTTTGGAGGTGTTTTCACCGTTTGGTATTCGAGGTCGGATACTTTCAGCTTCGGAAATGAGCAATTTAAAATTTTCTTTTCGGTGATTATGTGGGTGTTTTGGCGTAACTGGAGCAGCAGATTTGATTGCGAGCCTTGAAATCGTTAGATAATTTTCGCACAAGTTGAGGTAGGACGTGACGTTGATAGAGAAAGATTTATATAAATCTTAGATGGATCAACAAAATTACTCCAAATAAATTGTTAAGAGTTTTTTTTTCGCTTATATCTACTAATTTCCTCAGCCAACGGAAAAGAATCCACACAATTCAATCGAAATTTGCTTTTCTGAAAGCTTCATCAAAAGTGAGAAAATCTGTTGGTCGAAACGTTTTACACCCTGAAGCAGGAAAAAGGGCGAAAGTTATCGCCCAAAGAAATGTTTGTTTTCGTTTTTTGACTGGCACCTTACACAAACCTCATGGTCATTTTCACAGATCTATTTGCACCGGGAAATATGAAAACACATTCCGCAAACAGATTTTCCAGCTCCAAGTTCGATCATAAGGGAATTCGTCAGAGCGGAAAATCTATGCACGCGAGCTATTTCACAGCTTCCATGCGTTGCGTATACAACTTAGGCATGAAGAGGTTTGGGAGGAAATTTCCGAGTTACTATAATAGTGGTTGAGGTCTCTAGCTGGGCATTTTCAATTCTGTCTGGTTGGGTGAGTTCGAGCCAAAACAACCCGGTGTTTCTACAGTGGATGAATCATTTATGATGGAAAAATTTCATCGCTGTGGTGTTCTGCGAACAGTTCGAATTGAAATTAGTAGGAACGGGAAAATGTTCCAAGTTTCCAGTTAACAGTCAAAGAAGTCGGTTGTATACATAATTGATAGGTGAAAATAAGTTCACCGGGTGCTTAGAATTGCTCATGCAATTCGTGTCACACAATAGCATTTCTATACGCTGATTTGAAACTGTTCACAAATTTCCAATCAAGATGTAGGCAAAATAAATTAAACTTGCGTTTAAATTATGGCATTCTGAACTTAGGGCATTAGAATTATACCAAAAGCGTCATAAATACCAAAACGAAATTTGCAAAAAAAAAACTGAAGCACAAACTTAATTCATAAATGGAACAACATTTTATTTAACAAGTTGCAAATATTGTTTTTTAGCACGAGTCGTGAATTTATCCAATGAGACTAGGGTTGCCATCCGTCTCGAAAAACCGGGACATGTCCCGCTTTTTTTCTAAAATATCCCACGTCGACCTCACAGCAAACAAATATGATGCCAGATTTTTCTTTGATCACTATTTTCTACCAAAATTATATTAAAATACATTCATCTTTTTGGCCGATTTAGGTTTTACAGACTGAATAAACTTGTAACACTTAAGATTAACATTTAATAACGAGCAACAAGATGAGGATCAAACCCACACCATCAGGGGCGTACGAGAGTTTTGTATGCTAGTCTACGAGCTGAAACAACGCTTTAAAGTCCGATATGCTGCCGAATGTTATGCAGAATATGCGCAAAAGAGCTGCTTTTTGCATAAAAAATAGTCATTTCATCGGCGGTCATTTCATCTACAACGTCGATGCTTGTTAAAGTCGGGTTTGAAAAAAATAACATAAACATCCTGAAAAAATCTTGTTTATTTTATGAAGGATTAATCACCGTAATTTATGTTTGTAGATTTAATTTATCGGCCTAGCAGTGAAAAGTGCTGTCCTTTTTAGTAGGGACATCTAAAGACGTGTCGTGTTTTTTATTTTTTTTTTGACCATATAGGTGGATAGAAGGTTAGATGAAATGAAAGATGTTGAAAATGAGTGGATGGAATTTATTTAGAAGCATATCATCACACGTGAGGAACAAAAATTTGATATGTGATGATATGCTTCTAAATAAATTCTACCCGCTCATTTTCAACATCTTTCACTTCATCTAACCTTATATCCACCTATATGAAAAAATTCCCTAATCTTTAGATGTCCCTACTAAAAAGGACATCAATTTTCACCGCTAGGCCGATAAATTAAATCTAAAAATCTTGTTTATTTTTTAAAAATCGGCTGAAAAATTGCAGAGTTATACGACGCGACATTGAAATCGGATACATCCTGATGCACACCCTGTATTTGATTCTATTCTTCAAAAATGTAAAAAATCGGTTGCATTTGGCGAGCTCATGGCAGATATCAATCCATCAAACTTTATGGACAAATATATTGCTCTTTAAGTTTTATGCAAAACTAAATGTAATTTAAATAATATTTCATTTATAAATATAATATGTTTCAAGTTTTTGTTTATTGCCGAGCTTCATTTTTTAAGTGACAACATTTGAACTTATGTTATTTCCTATTTCCGAATCTCCTATTTGAAATAAGTTTCAAAGGTTTTATTATTCTAAAGGATTTTTTTAAGTATATCATATATATAATCGTTGATTAACCTAGCTTTTAGAAAGGGTTTGTGTCGAGGAGCTCCACGATGGAAATTTCCTCTTGCAATTAAAATATATTGCAAAAAGATTTCATTTTGGGTAATGCTAAAATAATGACAAAAATAATCTACATTACATTAAAATGGATTCACTCTAAACCCTTATATCCATAAATTTATTACTACTATTTTATAATAAAGAATAAAATAAATCGTTTATGTCATTACCAATTTTATGCTGATATGAAATACTCTTCAACAAAACCCATTTCAGCATCAATTTTATTTCGTGTAACTACACCCAAAATAATCTGCACGTAGCGGCTACGTGAAAAACTTTAAAATTTTTATCCAATTGATTTTCACGTATCGGTGCTTCATGAATGTCATTTAAAATTTATATGAATTTAAAATGGTTTCAATTTGGTTTGATAGTGAAAGAAACGTGAAATTAATTTCGTATCGAGGTGTTATTTTGATTGGTTTCTTTGTTTCTTTTATTTATTCATACTATTATTATGTTTCGAAAAGCATTTTAATAAAAATTCTACCATAAATTTACGTAAAATCGTTTATATTGCGAAATATTTTCAACTTATAGTAAAGTTGCCATTGCATCTGTTTTTGCTGCTGCTGCTACTTATCGAACCTATTGTGTAGCTGTGCCTGTAAGGTTATAGTAAAAATTAAAATTGATATGATTTTGCCTCCTGCAATCTTGACTAACCGTTAGATGCATTTGAGGACCACCAGTTTTGCAACCTCCGGCCTTTCCCCGAATGCCTCGATCCTCCAGTCTTGAAAAACGCATCACGATCTCGTCTTTTTTTCCTCGACACCAGAGCCACTGTCGTCGTTCAGTTCTAGAAAACAATAAAAAAAACAAATGAATAATTTAGAGCAAATCGAAAAAAAATTGTTTCTACTCACTGTATGGGTTGCTGTCTCCTTTTTACAGTTGTCTTCTTTTGGACATCGATTTTGGGCACACTAAACCTTAAAAAACCAACGAGAACACTATATTATTTAACTAAAATTTCGAGCAAAGTTTGTGGGGACAAAGCTGACGTATGACTATTCTATTTTTCTTATATGAATCACATGCTAAAAGTTCGTTTAAAAAGCTCAAAACGGATTTCAGATTATCCACTTAGACTTTACGTGAATTTCATGTATCGTCTATGTGGAAGGAATGAAGTTATCAAAAAATCACGTAAAATTGATGAGATGCAACAAAATCTTCGATTACGTGAAAAATACCGTAGAATAAATTTTTTTTAATTATTTTGGGTGTATTTCATTTAAATGTTTAAATCCACATTCAAAAGGGTTTTGGTTAAATACGCAAGGCAACAAAACTCACATTATTCCGAGGTGCAAAGAATTTCAGAGCTTATATTGATTCATTTGGGTGCCCTGAATCGAAATATGCAGTTGATTTTTTTCTAACAGCTTTTGTCATTGAAATAACTTTTGAAAATAGGTAAAAAATCATTGAAGAAAACTATTTTCGATCATTGTACCTCTGAAATAACAATATATCTAGGTAAAATTATATTCTTTGATAGAATGGAGGATGTTAAATAAATTCAGATTTATTTTTTGGTTTTCATGTAGATTTGTTGGTTCCTCAGTTGGCAATGATTGATTTCACTTAAATCTGATTCTTCTAAATGCCATATCATGAAAACTAGAGGTGGTAGACAAAATTTAACAAATGATTCGAATTCAGGACGTTCAAAAATTAAACCATAGGCATAAAAAAGCAGTTCCATTGAATTTTATAAATAAAATTTTGACTCTATAGTGTTGTGAGCCTACTAGATCAAATGATTCAACTGAATAAAAGCAATCGGAAGATTCTTTTTAATCCAACCATGGTTAATGAAAAGTTCAGATACCGGTATTTCGATAGCAACTTAGTATCTTTTCTTTCTTTCTTTATCGATTTGGTAAGAAGTTTTTATACAGAAATAAAACCTATCACAATGTTGAAAAATGAATCATCAGAACTTTCATAGCAAAATATTTTTATTGACGGTGACAACATATTTGAAGCTTGGAATTTTTAACGTTTGACAATATTAACGTTTCACTTATTTTCAGTATTTAGTAAATTTTCTTTTTTGAATAAAGCACGATTTTTGAATTACCTAATCATTCAAAAAATGATTTGAATATTTAAAGCTTAATTTTAATGCGTAATGTCAACAAAATTTCTTTCAATATTAACAACAAAACTTGATTTTTCTCATGTTTTTTTTTACAGTTTCTCATTTAAGAAATCAAATTTCTCAACCTATACTTTATCAGTCTAAGCTTTCAATAATGAATTGAAAATGTTGCATAACATATATATTTAAAAGTGACCTTTTTTAGTCTTTGATTTTGATAACTGGAAAAATTTGAATGTAAAAAAATATTTCATTTTTTGACTTTCACCACTGGCCTTCTTCGAATAAAATTAAATTTCTTCTTTTTATTTTCAAATAGAATAACTCTGTATTTTGTTCAAAAGGGATACCTTTTAATTTTAATCCCCAATGGAGAATTCACATTTTAAATAGGGATGAAATATGTGTTTTTAAATTAAGAAAAATACCCCGGGATGTTTCAATCAATCTAATCATGTATTTTTTTTTAATCTGATGTAATATTTTATGTTTTCTATTTCTGAGCACTGAATTTTGTGTCCGAAACTTTTAATCCTGGATTTCTTCGAAATTATACTTCGAACTAGTTTTTTGGTGTTTCGGAAATACTGATTTTTAATCTGTTAACTAGATAGCTTAAAATTTATTTTCAAGCAAATCCCCAATTCAGAGGGGCACATTTTGAACAATGGTTAACGACTTACCGGAAAAAGCATTGTTTTGAAACTTCGATTCTGATTTAGCGTATCAGTAAAATCGATAATTTTTACGAGTTAGTGTGATGGACATTAGAAGGTTATGATTTTTAGGAATCAATTTCCTTATTTATTGTGTTTTTTTTTTAATTGTTTTTACTTCTAACTAAATTTGAATTTTGAAACCCCTCCAACATGCGTGAGAAAAAAACAGGTTTCCTCATCAAATTGCATCACTTTGCAAACACTGTGGAAAATTACCCATTTGGTATTTTTGGTTGAAAATTTGCTTGAAGATAGTGTATAGTTTAAAACGTTTTTTTTCTGTAATTTGAAACTTGAAAAAATAGTCACTCGAAGAGCGACAATACCTACAAATTTAATTTGCTTAAACATCAGAAAAAAGCTGGGGACGTTGAAAAATAACTCTTTTATTATGATTTTTAAGATAAGTTAACCACCGTTTAAATTCATTTTTTGTAAATTTATTTTCGGCATATCGGTGAAAATGTATATTCTTGGAGAAAGAATATCAGACTTCAAAATTGATAGGATGGATAGAAAAGTTAGAAGAAAATTTTACAGGTGTTGAAAAGAACGAAAGAACATTTTTGAGAGGAAAACTTATTAACGTACACCATACTTTACCCCATATACGTCTTCCCCAAGTAACATTTTAAGTTTTATAGCAGGCTGCTAGATCAAGCTTTGGTTTCATAAGGGGCTTGAGGAGTTTTATAAAACCATCGGTGTTACTTGGGTTCACCACATGTAAATAAGCTTCGGACCAACCAAATTTCATTGTATAGGTTAAGTTAATACCATCTCTATCCCGGTCCTATTCCTCGCAAAAATGCTCTTTCGCTCTTTTCAACACCTGTGAAATTTTCTTCTAACTTTTCTATTCATCTTATCAATTTTTGATTCTGATATTCTTTCACCAAGAATATACATTTTCACCGATATGCTGAAAATAAATTTACATAAAAATAATACGGATCGAGCTGCGAGTTTTGTGATTAAACGTTACTACGCAATTCTGAAAATCAATAGAAAAAGCACGAAATTTAGGGGTCTGTCAGATTAGTAGTTAGGATCTACAAGCGAGTGAGTAAAGTTGAGTATCTATAATCTTGAGTCTCTATAATCCGCTCAGGAAACTATAAAGCGACGCCATACAAAGTTTTTACCAAAACTGTTTTTCAAAGGTGTTTGAATTTTTGATGATAATTCATTGGATTAATAGTAAAATGATACATTAATATAATTTTTACAGCATTTTTTACTTGTAACTAGCAGGAAGTGGAGCAGGCCTTGGATTGGGAGTTGGGAGGACGTGAAAAATGTTTCTTCTGGTTTTAAAATTACAAATTGTTTGAATTTTTTATTTGATTTTAAATTCAATGTTAAGTGGTATTGTAAGTGATTTTCCGGAAGAATTTTGATTGAACAAAATCGAAGCACGCATCTAAGTTTTCTTTAATTTTTTATTTATTTCTAGAAGTTATTCATTCGTATGTTTATTGAAGAAATTGTAGTATCCTCTTTAAATTGTTCGAGGTAAGATGATGGAAATGTGTAATGTGTATTTTATTTATTAAATTTATACAATCTAAATTGCTTAACTCTATTAAAGGGAATTAGTGGGAGGTCGGACAGGACATCGAACGATCCGAAAACTGATATACAATGGATTGTGGGTTCAAGCCAGCCGGAGTTTATCGGCAAATTTTGAATCTTGAGAAGGATACTTGCGAAACTTTGCAGAATTCTTTATTTGTTACGAACAGTTGGAAGGGAGTAAGATGAGTCAAACCTGTCCCAAGCCAGTGGTAACGGACCCCTTGGTTGTACTGCAATTATTGTTGATGAGTTAAGCATGAACAATATTTGAATGTGCGATCGAGACTTCCCGTACCGACTCGGGTCGAAAGTCCTACCAGCCACTGGTGGGTTTAACTACATACATACATACATACATTAATGGGTATTAACCTTTATGAGAACGTATGCATTAAAAAAATAGACTTTTTTCGGATGATGATTGAAAATAAACCAATACAGATAGTTCAGTTTCGTAAATTTGGAAAAATATACAATACCCTTCGAAATGGCTGGTTCAAGATATTAAAGAAACATCAAAAGGGTTGGGATATATCTATCTATTAAGAGACTCACAATCGGCTCAATCTAATCCTACTGACTCTTCTAGTAAAGTTAGTCGGTAATGCTTTGGCATAGCGGGCTGGAGTTTGCGGGTTCAAATCCTGCATAGTGTATTAGATAATTTTTTCAACATTCTCCACATAATTTTTTCAATTATTTTTCAGACTATTTCAGCTGTTTGAAAATGGAAGTAATTTTGTGAACCATTGAATCACATTCTTGCCGTATTTATGTAAGGCATCATGATATTCAATCGAAGAGTGCTGATCACTTTAGTGAGGTTGGTTTAGATAGCAGTGAATCCCTTTCATATGATCTTTAGTAAAACGACCTACATACAAAAAATCACTTTTCAGAATCGCTCAAAATTGATCAAAACAGTCCGAACTGTATTTTGCTATTTTCACCACCGCGTTTAAATACAAATCCCAGTTTTAATGACCCACATTTGGCTCTGTGCAGCCATGGGCACCCGACCTAACATGTTTTCAAACAAGTTTCGCGAAAAACAGAACATACGTTACATTTTCCTCCTCAACAAAACGGAAAGTAAAACGTCCCATATTCAGATCCCACATAGTGGATGGTAGAACTGGAAGAAAAAACTGGACATGTTGTCCGCAACCGTAATCATTCCGTTTCGGACTAGCCAGCTGGTAAATCATGTTCTTGAAAGCGATATCATTCATGTCGAGTTGTGGTCGAGTATGTGAGAAAACATGTTAGAGATTCACTCGGCTCAAGTGGGCCGACTACAACGACGTTCCACACTACTGCTGATTGAGCTTGGGAGGCAAAGCAACTGTCAGAAAAGTGGTTGACTCACTTCTGGAACAACAACATTGCGATGCATAGCCTGGAAGAAACAGGCCATCTCGAGTAGTGATTTCCTTCTTACAGGTTCGCTTTGCCATACCAGGAGCAAAAATGTGTTTAACTGCATCCCCATCACGAAGGAGGGAGGATGCAGTCGATGGACCACTCTCGATCGATGAGACTGAGATGCCTGAGGAAGAAAGTTTTCTTGTCTTCTTGCAATTATACATATTGAATACGCTCGAAGGTACGCTTCGCTTCATGAAGAGGTTATTATTCTTGGGCTCAAGTCGAGTTGACGTAAGCGGAATAATATGCGTTTGTCGATATCGGATGCAGGGGAGAAAGTGGTCGCAACCTTGAAATATCTTGTTTGTTTGTTGTCGCCCGTAATCAGATCAACTGATATGGTATTCCATGTCAGGTATGGTAGCTTGAATCGAGCAGCAGCAATCGATTATTTACCTTGGGAATGTGAACAACCTCAACTTTGCAAATTAACAAAAAAAATCAATGGAATGACTTATAGACTTTTGTAAAGGAATTACAAACTATTGCAATCCTTTTTATATTGCCTGAGGCTGTTAAGAGTAAAAATGTACTGAATATTTGGCCAGCCTATTAACCCAAGACCGTTAAGCCGAATATTCGTCATACCGAAAAGTTGAGTTAAGCATTCGGCCGAATAGGACAAATATTTGTTTATAAAATCTGTACAGTAACAAATTTTCCAAAAATTTCTAATGATGTTAGATAATTTATACAATGTCCAAAAGTAATGCTGAAAAAGCGACACAATCACCTAAAAATTAAGCCAGTAGTGAAGCCTTTTCAATAAAATCTAAAAAGTAGACCCCGTAATATTCAAAAAGAACTAAATAACAATATACCTTCTTCGATAAAACGAATGTTTACGCTTCAAAACAAAAGAAACAAACCAAAGGTGGCCATGATCTTTTTTATTTCTCGAAATTGATTGTTAGGCAAAGTCGGCAACAGATTACATCGTTTTGTGAAAAAATGACCGGATTCTCTTCACAGAGAACAGAGTTCGGGCTGAAGCTCAAAACGGGCGTGAGAATACCTACCTAAGTTTTAAACCAAATTCGTGAGTGGACTAACAACCATTAGATGTCGCTACCAGTACACCTGTTTTTTTTTCATATTTTCGACACGCTCAGAAATCAATACTCATCGCTTATCTTAATGAAGGCCAGTGCAATATATGACAATAACACAATTTTTTGTGTAAAATTTTTTAAAAACATCAGGAGCTAAAAAAAAATACAAATTATATTTCAATCACACTTTAATCGCTGTCATATACCCCATATTGTTCAATCAATATTGGCGCCGAATTGAAAGTTGAATTCCAAGTTTTAAAGTATGTGCTGGGATTTTACTATCAGTAAACAGTTTTCGAGAACAGAAATTGTGACTATAAATGTTATAATTGTAAATAACGGGTCGATATTTCGGTTGAAGTTACCTGAGATCGATACATGAGGACTTTAACATTTATGATCACATAACATTTATGTTCACATTTTCTGTTCTAGAAAAATGATAGTAAAATCAAGAATATGGAGCATATGACAGCGATTAAAGTGTGGTTGAAATAAGATTTGCATTTTTTAAAAATCATGATGTTTTTAAAAAATTTTACACAAAAAATTGTGTTACAGGTTGGACTCGATTATCCGGAGTATCGATTTTTTTTTTCACTCCGGATAATCGAATCATAAAAAAAATGTTTTTTTTTTTCAGTCTGAGGACGTTAAATTGTAATTTTTTTGTGCATTATTTTTGTAAAATGCAGTGGCGTAGCCAGAAATCATTTTTATAGGAAAAAGGGGTAAAGCCGTGATAAGAAAAAAAAAACAAATTTGAATTACTGGTTTCACTTTACCTTGACCTGACACATCTCGGAAGTGATTTTTGTTCTCATGCTTCGTTATTCAATGAATGAATTTGTTTTTAAGCTTAAATAAACGACAAGTTTCCTGACAAGAAATATGTATTTTATTTATCCAAAATGAGAATGTAACAAAAAAGAATATTAAAAGGGGAACATACTGAAATGACACCCTAGCTTAAGTCCCTCTTTTTTTACTACGTTCACGTTTGCACATTTGATCATACTTTGTAAATAAACTAATATACATTTCAAAATCCACTCATTTTCAACCAAAGACAATCAATAATTTATTAAACTAGATAATAAATAACTAACCCGTTACTTCCCACGATTTTTTTTTAAATATTTGAACAATAAAAAAGCTTTTGTAAGGAAAGAGCTTGAACAAAAGTTGTTCCCCTTGGTCTCAAAAGTTGTAATTCGTTGAAAAAAGTTTTTGATTGTTTCAATATTTGCTAGATTGTTTTTCAATAGTTACTATATCTAAATTTCAAGAAGGCTTATCGACAAGCACAATGAGTACACAAGGAAGTTTATACAATTATTGACTGCATCATAGTAGATTTACAAACTTGATGAAGACGCAAATGTTGTGGATCACTTGTGCTACCATGGGATGTAGAGGGTTAAACATATTGACAACTCTTATTCTTACCCCTCCTGTTCCTAGCTACCTTCTTGCTTGACCACATATTTATATTATGTATTATAGAGCTAATGAGTTTGATCTTGAACAATACACTGTGGATAACCGGAGTTTTAATATAAAGTACAACTACTATACTAGCCCCTGACCCCCCTTACTCCGTCCAAAGCTGAAAAAAATATTATTTTGTGAATAATAGAACTAAATCATTTAAAAAATCAAAATAAAAATTAAAAAAAAATTTTTTTTAAACTCCGGATAATCGAGTCTAAAATTCCGGATAATCGAGTCCGACCTGTATTGTCATATATTGCACTGGCCTCCTTCGAGTTAAGCCATGAGTATTAATTTATGAGCGTGTTGAAAATATGAAAAAACAGGTGTACTGGTAGCGACATCTAATGGATGTTAGTTCACTTACAAATTTGGTTAGAAACTTGGTCGTTTTTTTTTATTAATTTTAATTTGTTTTTCATTTTTTTTCATTTTTCTATTTTTTTTTAAATTTTCGAATTTTTTTTCAATTTTTTTTATTTATTTTATTTTAATTCCTTTTTTTCATTTTTTCATTTTTTTTTCATTTTTTAATTTTTTTTTTCATTTTTTAATTTTTTTTTACTTTTTCTCAATTGTTTTTTAATTTTATAGTTTTTTTTATTCCTTTAATTTTATTAAATTTTGTTTATAATTTTTTTTACAATTTAAGTTTTTTTTTATTTTTTTTTTATTTTTTTTTTATTTTTTTTTTATTTTTTCTGAATACTTTATTACTTTATTTTTTTTTTTATTATTTTTTTATTTTTTTTTTTATTTTTTTTTTATTTTTTTTTTCATTTTTAAATTTTTTTTAATTATTTTATTTTTCATTTTTTTTTAATTTTATTATTATTTTGCATTTGATTATTGTTTTATCTTCATTCGTTTTTTTTATTTGATTTTTTCATTTTTTCCATTTGATTTTTATTTATTCCCAAGATATTCTTTATTTATTTTCAATTTGATTTGTTTATTTATTTTTTATTCGATGTTTATATTTTTTTTTTTCACTTGTTTTTTTATTATCTTTTTTTCATTTGATTTTTATATTTATTTTCATTTGATTTTTTTTTTCATTTGATATTTTAAATTTTTCCAATGTGTTTTTTAATTTTTTTTTCATGTGATTTATTTTTTTTTTTCATTTGTTTTTTTTTATTTTTTTTCATTTGATTTTATTATTTTTTTTTCATTTGATTTTTTTTTCATTTGATTTTTTTTTTTCATTTGATTTTTTTTCATTTGATTTTTTTTTTCATTTGATTTTTTTAATTTTTTTTTCATTTGATTTTTTTTTTTTATTTCAATTGATTTTTTTATTTAATTTTTTTTTATTTGATTTTTTTAATTAATTTCTTTTTTTTTTTTTATTTGATTTTTTTTATTTGATTTATTTTTTATTTGATTTTTTTAATTTTTAATTTTTTTTTCATTTGATTTTAACATTTTTTTTTCATTTGATTTTTTTATTTTTTTTTTCATTTTTTTTTTATTTTTTTTTCATTTGATTTTTTTTATTTTTTTTTCATTTGATTTTTTTTTATTTTTATTTTCATTTGATTTTTTTTGTTTTTTTTTCCTTTGGTTTTTTTTTTTTTTTTCATTTGATTTATTTTTTTTCATTTGATTTTTTTTTGTTTTTTTTCATTTGATTTTTTTATTTTTTTTTTTCATTTGATTTTTTTTATTTTTTTTTTCATTTGATTTTTGTTATTTTTTTTCATTTAATTTTTTAATTTTTTTTCATTTGATTTTTTTATTTTTTTTTCTTTTGATTTTTTTTTATTTTTTTTCATTCGTTTTTTTTTCTTTTAATTTTTTTTCTTTTAATTTTTTTTTCTTTTAATTTTTATTGTTTTTTATTTTTTTTTTCTTTTAACTTTTTTTTTCATTAAATTTTTTTAATTTTTTCACTTGATTTTTTTAATTTTATCTCTTTTTGTTTATTTATTTTTTATTTTTTTTTTTTTATTTGATTTTTCTATTTTTTATTTCATTTTTATTTGATTTATTTTATTCGATTTTTTTTATTTGATTTTTTTTTATTTATTTGATTTTTTTTATTTATTTGATTTTTTTTTATTTATTTGATTTTTTTTTTTGTTTATTTGATTTTTATTTGATTACTAGCAGACCCGGTGTGCTTTGCTACACCTTTCAAAATCAGAAATTGTTTTTTTTATTGTTTTTTTGGGATTATTTAAAATCGAATTATAACGAAATTCATAAGCAACCGCTATTATATGAGAGTTGCAGCTGAATCTTGATCTATAAATTTGTGTTAAAGATCTGATAATTTTAATCTGGAAAAAGGAGGTTTCCAAATTAATCGTTCGTAAACAATCTAACTTAAAATGGATGTTTTGCTTGATATGTTCTGGATTTATGCTAAAAAACTGATAAGGGAGCCACCCCCCCCCCCCCCCTCTGTCCTTTCCTTCTCCCCCTGTTGAATGGAGATCGTGATCTTTAATCATACCCATTTTTTTCGTTCCCAAAAATGTAAGCTTTCCTCTTACCTTTCTATATTCCCAAATCTATCATCCTACTGCAAGAAAGGAATTGTTTTACATAGAAAAATTTCTCGTATTGAAATACCATCCCATGCCAAATTTAATTTTGTTTGCGTTGTAAATTCTTGAGTTATGCATAAACTTGAAAGGAAGTACCATCCCCCTTCCGTACTCTCCATTGAATGGAGGGATGAGAACTAAATATTCATAAAAGTATTTTTTGTTCTCATATTCTTTTTGATACCAAATTTGATTTCATTTGCTCTATTAATTCTCGAGTTATGCAAAAAAAATTGTATGGAAGCCCCCCTTTCCCCCTTTTTATCTTTCCGTTGAAAAAAGGTGGCGCTTCAATTTATAATAGAAACATTTCTCGTATCCAAATACCCTCACATGCCAAATATAGTTCAATTTGCTCGATCAGCTCTCCAGTCATACTAAAAATTGTCAGGGAGACCTCTTCTCCCCCTTTTCATCCACCTTTTTGAAGGTGTGAGGGATACAAAATATTCATAGAAGCATTTCTCGTACCCAAATATCATTCCATGCCAAATTTGGTTCCATTTGTTGTTGTAGTTCTTGTGTTATGCAATAAAAATTTTATGAAACTTCCCTTTCTCTTTCCTTTCTCCCCGCTGGAAGAAGCAAGGGGTGTCAAACAATCATTAGAACATGTCACGTTCATAAACATCCGCCCAAGCCAAATTTGGTTCCGTTTGCTTGATTTGTTTTTGAGTTATGTGAAAAATTAAAAAGAGGGCCCCTCCCCCTTTATATCTCCCTACTGGAAAGAGGGAGGGGTCTTAAATAATCATTGAAATATTATTCGTATCCAAATACCTTCCCATGCCAAATTTGATTCCATTTGCTTTATTAGTTTTTGAGTTATGAAAAAAATATGAAAGAGGCCCCTCCCCCTTTTAACTGCAGGGAGAGAGGGTCCTCAAATAATCATTGAAATATTTTTCATATCAAAATACCTTCCCATGCCAAATTTGGTTCCAATATCTTGATTGGTTTTCGAGTTGTATGAAAAATTGTAGGGTAGCCCCCTCCCCCCTTCCTATCACCCCACTGAGAGGAGGGAGGGATACCTAATATTCATTGAAATATTCCCCGTTCCCAAATACCACCTCATGCCAAATTTGATACCATTTGCTTGATGGGTTCTCGAATTATGCAAAAAATTGTCTTTTATTTGGGAGGCCCCTCCCTCCCTTCCTGTTAGGGGGAGGGGTCCCAAACCAGAATAGGAACCTTCCCCGGCCTCCATTACCCCCACCTGCCAAGTTTCACGTAAATCAGTTTAGTAGTTTCGGAGTCTATAGGGAACAGACAGAAAGACAGACAGACAGACAGACAGACAGAAATTCATTTTTATATATATAGATTTTGATTTTATATTTTTTTTATTTAATATTTTTTTTTTTTTATTTCATTTTTTTTATTTTTTTTTTATTTGATTTTTTTTTATTTTGGTTTTTTTTAAGAGGGATTTATCATCGTAATTTATGTTTGTTGCTTTAATTTATCGACCTTATCAGTGAACAGTGATGTCCTTTTTAGTAGGGACATCTAAAGATTATGATTTTTTTGTATATAGATGGACAGAAGGTTAGATGAAATAAAAGACGGTGAAAATGAGCAGGTATAATTTATTGAGAAGCATTATCATCACATATCAAATTTTTGTTCCTCACGGGCCTGCTACTATGAAGTGGTAGATACAGAAAAAGTTGCATCTACCACCACACATTAGTAGGCCAAGCGTGGTTCGACCCACAAGTGGAAAAACTTGTAGAGCGAACGAACTTGCGAAAATAGAAGCTTGAAGTTATTTATTTCATTATTTCTTAGATATTTTTTCCTGAATTTCATTGTTTTATTTTTATTTCTAGTATTTTTTTTTATTTTTTTGTTTTTTGTATTTTTTTTAAATTATTATTTTTAAGCATTTTTTTTTTAATTATTATTAATTTTTTCATTTTTATTTATTTAATTTTTATTTTTTTTAAATTATTTAATTTTTATTTTTTAGTAACTTTTTGAGTTTTTATTTTCGTTTTTTTTTTGTTTTTACGTTGTTATTTCATAATTTTTTTAATTGTATTTTATTTGTGTTATCATATGTTTTATTCATTTGTTTTATTAAGTTAAAATCATTCTGAAGATATTCTAAAACACGAAATAGTTTTCAGGCTCTTGAAAGTTTTTTTGAGATGTATTTTGAGTTGTTTTAAGCTTTAGTTATGTTTTATGTTCCTAGCTTCTAGATGTTTCAAAACTTCATATTTGCACTCTGCTATCAGGTGTTTTAATTTTTTTTAAGTTTGAGAAACATTTTCTTTTCGATGATTATATGAATTAATGTACTTTTTGGTTCAACAAGTGTGAAATTCTATAAAAATCTTATTTTCAATTCCATCTGATTTTTCTTCACTTTTCGATAACGAAAATTTCTAGTTTCAAATCTAACAAGACACTTTTATTTGCTGTCAACCGGCCGTTGAGAACATGAAATAAAATTTATTGCACCCTCTTCGCTTATGATGATGAAGTTGTACGACTCGCGCGACCATAACTTTCATCAGACAAGAGTGCAAACTAGCCATAAAACTACGAAGCGTGAGTGATAGGTACTATTAAAAGGGGAAGAAGGAAAAACAACCGTTCACAATCGTAGGTACGCGCATCATGAAGCATGTAGATTACCCATTTAAATTGTTGCATCACAGACCGATAGTGATGGTCTGCATAAGTAAGGACCACAACATTGTTTGAGATGATGTAAATTAGTAAAAAAAACTATAGGAGAAGATCTCTTTGAAAAAAAAACAGCGAAAACAGAAGCATGACCAATGGGTAAGAGGAAATTCCTAAGATACAACATCAAGAGCACAATAGCAAAAACGTTAAATAAATCGATGAAAATCAAGACAGACGAATTGTAGAAAAAAAAACTGTCGAAGAATCACCATGACCAGCAAAAAATCACCCTCACTCGGATGGTCCGTAAACCGTCTATGACCAATCATCGAAACGAACTTTCCAACCATTCTTCTTCCTATGCTTCACAAATCCTCCGACTTTCAGACAATAGTTTTTATGCTTCCGTTTTAATTTAAAGTCCACAAAAATTGCATATTGAGTACACCCATCAATGCATTTTTTTTTCTTCTTTTATCTCAACACTCATCAGTTGAGCGTCATTTGACACAGACGCTTCCAGTATGAGTCAATTAGCACAGTTATCTTCTAATTTACCTAATAACTAACTGTTCCATTTGCCTCCCATAATCACTCATTAATGGGTATAGTCTTCTTTCCACTAGCTTAGTACAGTTATTGCTTTGTGTACTCTATTATTTACGCCAATTTTGTTTCCTCTCTCTCTCATTGTTTTGCAGTGTCAATAGATTCCTCGGCTCTCCTAGAGGGCGTTCTGTGCGTGATCCGATCCAGTCCCATGCAATGCATTCGACAGCAGGCTGGCCGAATGCTGGACAACTGGGAGGACATTCTCGACACCAAGAAGCGAGAGATGATGGGTAAGTTTTGCATTGAATTTTAGCAACTGTTTCCTCCGATTGTGTTTATCAAATGGAGGTTCTTCATCCAAGTTCCTTCATTGTTATTCATTGCTAGTAATGGACATTTATTTTCACTAATTTCGGAAAATTTTAAATCATTTAATGATCATTTCAAGTTATTTTCGGATTAGTTTCATTAATTTCCATTCTTTTTCATTCATTTCCATTCTTTTTCATTCATTTTCATTCATTTCCATTCATTTTCATTCATTTTCATTCATTTTCATTCATTTTCATTCATTTTCAATCATTTTCATTCATTTTCATTCATTTTCATTCATTTTCATTCATTTTCATTAATTTTCATTCATTTTCATTCATTTTCATTCATTTTCATTCATTTTCATTCATTTTCATGCATTTTCATTCATTTTCATGCATTTTCATTCATTTTCATTATTTCATTTTGCTTTGTATTAATTTTGGTTAATTTTCAAAAATTTACATTTGTTTTCTTTCATTTTAATTTTTTTTCAATAATTTAAATTTAACATTTTTCGTTAATTTTTCATTAAGTTTTGTTGATTTTCATCAATTTACATTCATTTTTAATTCCGTTAATTTTATACCTTTTCATTCATTTCCATTCATTATTTCATTATCATTCATTAAAATTAAGCTGTTTGAAGTTTTTATTTATTTTCTTTTACTCATTCAATTTCATTGATATTCCATAAATTTCTTTTACATTTTCATAATATTATAAAAAAATTACTCATCGTTAGTTATGTTTGTTAATGATTTATCAGCCTACTTAGGTGAAAAGTGATGTCCTTATAGTAATAACTTTTCAAGATTATGAAATTTTATAGATGGATAGAAAGTTAGAAGAAATGAAAGTATATATCGTTCTTAAATCAAATACCCTATCCGCAGTTGCAAACCTCATGAATGACATAACTATGCATCTCGATTATAAAATGAAATATCTTGCTTGTTAATCGATCTGAGTAAAGCATTTGACTGTGTACATCAGAAAGTTTTGTTTAAAAAAATTGAACGCAATTGGCTTTGAAACGATTGCCGTTTCGTTAATAGAATCATACCTGTCAAATCTCACTGAATCAGATTAAATAGGGTCCAACTTTAGTTCATCGAAAACTATTTAATATGGTGTACCCAAAGGACCCGTTCTTGTTCCACTATTATTTAATATTTACGTAAAGGATATCTTCCAACTACCATTAAATGGGAAACTGCAAATGTATGCAGATCACGCTCAGTGGTCCAATTCCTAAAAAAAAAACCCTAACAAAAAGTATTTTTTCAAAGTTACTAAAATTGTTCAAAAATACTAGTTTATTTTCCAAATCAAATAATAAATAAAACAAATTGTGTCGTTAAAAATTTTAATTAAGGTGTCCAAAACGAAATTTTTTGAGCATGTTTTATGAAAATAAACGTGAAAGATTTTAAGGAAGCCTAAAAAACCATTCAAAATCTGATGTTGAGTTTTGATGCAAAAATTGGTTCCCAAGTTTTTTTTTTTGGCTGAATTTTTGTTGTGTATTTCCTGGGATTTGACTAAATTTACCCGGATTTTTGGCTTGTCAATTTTGAAACCAATGCTCGGAATTTTTCAGGTTTTTAAAAAAAAAAAAGAGCTACGAATTGTCCGGCCCAGATACGTGCTGATAAAATTCAGGCAACTCTTAATCTAAAATCAATAAAAAACTAAAATTTAAATAAAATTAAATTAAAACAGATTGACATGGCAACGTTCTGGTGTTGAACACTTTTTTTTATTTTTCATTAACTAACGAGTTAATATTGAAATTTTATGGTGAATAGAATTGTTTAACAATTTTGCATATACTGATCAATATTTCGAAATTAAGGTATGTAGTTTTTTTTCTCAAATTATTATTTGTTTTATACACTAAGGTTTTTCTATGCGGTATGAAATCTGTCGTTTACGTACAGGACTTGGAATATTTTTGCTCAAAAAGCGTGTTAATTCGCGAGAGCCATGTAGAAGAAAACAATTATTTTTTTTAGTTTTAGGTGTGGTTTATTAATGCAACTTAAGATTTACATCTTTTAATTCGTTACAAATGGTAGGTAGAAAAGAAATCATATTTGTTTTTGAGGTGTTCATTTCAATTGCGCCTATCTCACTAACTATGCTCCGTAGTCTGCAAATGTTGCTTTAGTTCTATTGCCCCTCGCCAAGCCATGCCAATAAATTTCTTTTATAGATACTTTTCGAGTTAATCTGTTTTAATTCTTTAGGTAGTGAATTCCAGTTTACAATGCCTCTTACTAGGAAAAAATTACTATAATAAGACGAACTGTGATAAGGAAAAAGTAAGTTTGCAACATGGTACGAAGGTATGAGGTTTTTAACTGTCAATATCTTGTGAATCGAAACTAAGGATCTGTAAAGAAGAAGGTTCGAAAAGTGGCACCGGATTAGTCTTTTATTTAGATGCGACACTCTGGAAAACCTGTACAAATTAACAACATATCTCACAGAAGCATTGGAGGCTACATTTAGTTTATTCAAGCATGTTGATTTAGCATTAAAATAAATAAAGTCACAATAGAAAAAATGAGGCAATAAGTATGTCTTGAAAAGTCTTATCTTAGTTGAAATGTCTGCCCGGATATTGCTCGGTTATTGTCCGGATTTATGATCGTCAATTTTGAAATGCTCGGATTTGGTCAGATTTTTATATAAAATTACCCGGATACGTGCTGAAAAAATTCTGGCAACCTTATTTTAAATAATACTATTAAAGTTTCAAACTATTTTTCAACTTTCAATTGGTTCTCATTTGACCAGCAAAAAGGTTTTATGATGTGGTCATTAATCAGAAGAATATTTGGGGAACCGAAATTTCATCATGTTTTGAGAGTTATTTATGATAAAAAAAAAATACACAGAAATTCATGATGATAGTGCTTCAAAATATGATTAGGATGGTTTATGAATGAATTTGTGAGCAAACTGAACCTATAGATCAAAAAAAAAACAATTTAGTTCGTGTTTTTCAGAAAGCTATTTCCTTAGAAGTTAAATTTGAAGAAAAAATAGTTCTACTCTTCGAAATCGTTCCAAAAAAATGGCAGAAAAAGGCAACCGAAATTGCAATATTTTGTAGTTGCAAAATATGTGAATCTATTTATTTATTTATTTCTTTATTGACATGTAACATAAGATCAATGATCTTTTAACTCGTTACAGATTTGTAATAAATATAAGAACAATTCAAGTAAATTGGTATAACTAATCCTGACGTTGATGGGAGAATTCTTAAATATTCGTAGGGGAGAGGCGGGCTATATGCTCATATTAAGGAAAACACTCATTTTCTCCCATATTCCGATAGATAGGAGCCTGAAAACTATATGCACATGAGCGGACATCTGTTTTCTATACTTAAGAGCAATTTTTCTGTTAAAATCTCTTACGGTTTTTGTGAAAATAATTTTATAATAAAAGAAGTCAAAATAGCCGATTTCCGAAACCGGCGGGCTAAATGCGCATATTTATGTTTTAAGCTATATTTCATTTACACTCGCAATATTTTGATTTTATTTAATTGAAAATGGTAGAAACGGATGTTAAGCATACGTCAAGGCTGAAATTTTGGTAAAATTTTTTACATCACTAGTTCTTTTGCATGAAACATAGTTAAGTATGCCATATGGCCATATTTCATGGTAATATTTTGTTCATATTGTATTTTTATCGGATCAATATGAAATTCTTCTTTTTTCGCTGTAAGATCGTGATTTGAGCGTCAATTTAATGTTTAAATGATAGAAAGTAAAAAATTTATAAGAATAATCTATTTTTCTTGATATAGGCATTTAACCTGCCTTGATATGGGCATTCAGAACCTGTCTCGTATTCTAATATCTTATCATCTACAACTTTGCCAAAAGCTTCAACTTGTTGAATTTCCGATTTCCAGATGAATAAGGAAGAAAAACCATTAAAATTTTTGTTCACAGAATCTGTACGCACGATAATTAAAGTTCAATATATTATAACAAAACTGACAAAAATCTTGCTTGAATTTTTAAATTTTTTAGACTTTATATAACAATATAATTTTTTCTTGCCTTGTGTTAAAAGCGTACTACCCTCAAACTGCACTGATTAGATATGATGAATCTCTAGCCATATCGTCAATCGGCTGTATGCGCATATTACCTAACATGCGCATTTAGGAACACTTCCCCCTACGAGTCTAAACACTTCTATTAAGCCAAACCAGCAAGTCCCCTTTGAAACGTGTTTTTGAAAAATTCATCTTAACTTGAATGGGGAGTTGGTTTCAGTTTTTTATACCTCTAACAATGAAAGAATTACTGTAGTACAATGAAGTATGATGAGGTAAAAGAAAACAGGATGAGCGCAAACTACGTAGTGGAATGAATAAAGAATTCAAATAAGGAGGCTTTCTACTTTTTATAATATTAAATACAGTCATGCAGCTACGGAATATATAAAAATTAGAAAAACTGCAACCAAGAAGAAATTTCTGGCGAAAAGTAACGCTTGCATAACGATCAAGGCTGTAAGCCTACGGAAAATTTGTAAAGGGTCCAAATATAGGAGACTATTGAATTTGATGTTCCATTTTGAGACCTGACTTCACCAAAACTTTGTTTTAATACTAACAAATCAAAAAAGGTGCAAATTTATAATTTTTGTCAGCTTTACGCAAATAAAATACAAATAAGTAAACTCAAAAAAGTTTTGGCTATTGTTATGCTGATAGAGCTGGCGGGGAGTGAAAGTGTTTTAAATATTAATGACAGAAATTTAAGAATTTTGTATCATTAAAAAGCTGTAATACTTTTTAATGATAATATTTGATTCAAGATTACATTTTTCGTGAGTTTTAAGATTTATTTTCAGAAAATCATATTTTACTAAGAATTTTACTTCATCATCATTATCTTATGCATTTATCGTTTCACAGACATTAGACTTAGAAAATTTTGAAAAATATACTTCAGATCCAATAATATTCAAATCAACTTTTCTCCTTTAAAAGAAATGCTACATCAATTCCCAATACATCGTTAGAAAGCTGATTTTCTTCTCTTTTCGAAATATTTTTCTTTTTTAAACGGTTATCAAAAAGTATAAAAAATGAGTAGTTTTATGATTAACTCAAAAGGTTTTAATATTTTGGTCCTTTTTCTTACCTAACATTTCCCAAAACTTGTTTTGTCTTTAAACATAGCTAAGCTAATCATGAAGCAAACATTGTTCATAACGTGCAAGATTGTGACCAAAATCTACGATAGAATTTCGATATCTGCAGAAATAACTAAGATTATTTCCCGAAAAATATAAAATTTTAATACTGCATTTTTTTGCGTGTTCTCTCTAATTCTTTATAAAAAACTGAATCATCATGAACAAAAATAGCCTGAGTGGTTTTTCCTTAATCCCTCAAATATTTTTTGTGAACACAGAACTCAAAAATATTCAGGCGTTTACTAAATAAGTTTATTTTAACAAATATTGTTTCAAAACTACACTATGCATTTTTACGAGTTAATGTTCCAATTTTATTGCCCATGTAAAACCAAAGCTGAGAGAAGTTTATATTGGGTTTTGGATGTATACAACTTATTTCATCTTCAAAAAAGTTTATAAATTGCAAAAATATATTTTTTGCCGCCCCATTATATGGGGCTGCCCCATAGTGCATTTATGAGAAAACAATATTATTTACAAACCACCGCTTAAAGGGTAAAAACGGGGAACAAGTACTAAATTTGGCTGAGAACCGTTGAAGATGCAAATCGATAAGTGGTACAGTTAACGGCACAGTTAACGGCAAAATACACCAAAAAATGCACACAAAAGCGACCGTTTTTCTCCAATAGCACTTTCAAAAGTTTCTCAAAGTTATAACTCTGTTTTGGTTATTTAGATCTGGAATCGTACCATTAAGCGAAAACTGTGATGGAGTGATAAAAAAAAAATAATTATGTTATTTTCTTGCTGATGGTGAACAATCTGCTAAACTTGTCATAACTACCATATAACAAAAAGAATTTGAGTAATTTTGAAGATACAACTCCAGGAAATAAAAAAACATTAACGAAAATTGCATCGATTTAGAAAAACGGTAGTTATAAATGGCGCATATGTTCCTTAAATTTTTTAGACAATATACTTACTCAGTAGATGTTATCTCAAAAACTTACTAAGTAGTATCACTGAAAATTTCATCATTTTTCATCCAGCCGCTCAAAAGTTATCCACAAATGAAAGTGCTGCATTTTTTTTTTCGAATACAGTCCTTAAAGTTTTATGTTGTTCAGATTTCGACTGGTTTTTGTTGATGTGGTATTGACTTACTTTTCTGAAATCGGCACTGCAGTCTATTTAAATTACCAGATTTTTTCTTCTTAACCGACACGTCAAAGGCAGTAAAAGCACAGACTAATAGTAAAAGTTCAATTCATTCAGTAGATAAGCAGCCTGAACGCACTCATTGATTATGTCGTTTCTAAAAGAGATTGCAGCAAATTCTCTTCGAACACTTAATGTATTTATTCATAACTTGAAAACTGGATGTGAGACCATCCTAAATTTCGTGAAGATCTGTTTCTAAACTAAATCTTACAACATTGCTGCATTGCAACAACAATCCAGAACTAATGATCTAAACATCCTCCTATCATTCGCGCCTCAATTATCCGGCAAATGATGCGCATGTTTCGTTTTAACTAATCCTAATCAATGCTATTTACCCACCCGCCATCATTCATTCGCGTTGATGATTCATGTTTATGGCGGCATCGTTACTCCAGTTAACACATTATTTCGAACTAAATATGCACAAGCCAGAAAAAAAAACAAATTCTACGAAAGAAACTGGCAAACAGACAAACAAAACAGGCAGGCTTCCGATTTATCGCGCGCTTCTTCATCATCAGGATCGAAAGAGCTGTGAAGTCAGTTACCGGGTTCGTGTCTTGAACGCTGTTCAAGTCTTTCGTTTTCGCCTCTTCATTTGCCTCGCAGTATGACTTGTCGATTTCCTGGCGTTTGTTTGTAGATTCATCTAAAATAATAAATTTTAAAATTTAAAATTGTTTTTAAGTTCTTTAAATTCTATTGAACAAAACATTTGAACATTAAAGTTACTTAGTTGATGCCTTCGACTCGTTTCATCCATTTTTTTTTTTTTTCATTTTGCTGAATCAATTCACTCCAACGAGTCAATATATGCGAAGAAGCAGTTTACCCTGTTGCTTTGCGTTATTTTTTCCACCGAAGATTTTAACTTCCTTTGCTTGCCTACTCGGCGCACAGCTTAGAAGATACTACGCCTGCAGAAAATTGACTTAAATTGGTTTAATATGTTTACGATACGATCAGTAGCTGGAATTGAAATGGTTGAATGGTCGGCAGCATAATGGAACATTTTAACGGTCGTTAAAAAAGTAATGGCAAAGCAATTGATAGTGGACGTTTCATGTCGGAGCGGCGAAGCCAATAAGCGAGTGGGCAGAGCCAATCAATTAGCCGTGATATCGATATGTGTTTGAACATCTGAGGTGCGCTAACAACTTATCACCGGCGTACTTTCTTGTAATGAGTAACTACAAGTGCTAAATGGGAAATTTCATCTTGACACATTCCTTTTTTTTATTTATATTAACCTGGTGCATGTCAGTTTATTTGTTAAAAAACAATTTTTTTTTATTCGTTTGTAAATTTAATCGTTTTCCAGTTCTTTTGAATAATTTTCCTTATTTCCATAAACTTCTGTTTTGGTTCATTTCAATGAATTTTCACCCATTTTAATCATTTTCACTCATATTTTTTTTTTTAATTGATGTTCATTAATTTTCAATAACTTAATATTAATTGTTATCCATTTTCATTCATTAATAATAATTTCACATTCAATTTCATTCCATTAATTGTCAGATATTTGTTTGGTTATCTAATTTTAATCGCAGCTGGGATATATTTTTATTTAAGTTTAGGGCATATTGGCAAATTCTAATTCTAATTAGAGAGTATTAAGACAGAAATGAAAATTGGTAGGTGAAAAGGTCAAAGCTAGAGCGCTTTCAGCAGAAGAAAGGAATTGTTGGTGAAAATGTGAGCAAAGGGCTTTTATTATCGACAGCTTTAAACTACTTGTGTGAAGGTTCAAGTTAATGTAACAAACAAGTCAAAAATAACATATTGTCTGCCACAGAAGAGCAGCAAATTCTGGACTCCTAACCGTTGGATAAAAATGACACTGACAAGAACAACAGACTGATAAGTGAGTTACACACTACATAATTTATTAATTAACAACGCTTCGAAACAAATTTGTAATTCAATAAAAAATTGATAGTTCTCTTGAAAAAGACCACCTAACCTGGTTGAAACGTCGGGTATTTCTAAACAAAGTTGTTTGATATACTTAAAAGACCGAAAAAGCCAAAAATATTCAATGAACAATATCCGGTCGTAGCATAAAACCAAAATTTAATTTAATTTATACTCATGTTTTCGCTCTCTTTCATCATTCTTTTTATGTCTTTGTTTCATTTTTCTAACAATTATTCTTTTTTTGTGTAATCACTAAAATGATCAGTTTTTGTCATAGTCGTTCTTTCATACCAGGGGTGAGCAACCTTTTGAAGCAACGGGTAACTTTTAATATAAAAATATAAGTAATAATAGTTTGCAGCGCTATTGTTATTTTTCAAAACGAAAAATTTTTGACAAAAAAAACTGAAAAGGATAAATAAAACGAATTTATGTATGTACCTACATGCATAAACATTTTTTTTAAATTTAAGTTCATTAAACCAGCCTAAATCGAATAGGTTCATCAATAAGTCTTCATTAATTTTCAATAATTTCAATGTTTTAATTGATTTGAAATTTTTATCGAATATTCAATTTTTACAAAAAAGAACACATCATTTACTTCCCTTTTATTTATTAAAACGAAAAATTATGAAAGTCTTTCCATGGTTTGTAAAAAGATTTGAATTTTTCTAAGAAACACCCTTTTTTGTTCGAACCGATGCGATGGTATTTTTGTCATCACTACTATTTAAGCTTAACCATAGCGATTTTTTGTGTGCCCATTTTCGAAAATTTTTTTCACAATTTATTTAAATTTTGTCATGTAGTCTAATTACTATAAACGGTGATTTTTTAAATTTGAAGTTCTATATGAAATAAATTCATTGTGATGTTAAACAAGGTTTCAAAATCATGAAAAATCAACAATTTTACATATTTTTAACCAGATTTGTCAATGCTGCGGTCTACATTTTTATTCTAGAAATTTCAGATTTCATAAATTGTATTAATTTTATCTTTCTATGTCTGAATCATGAAAATCTTATGACTTTGGTAATGTGGGTTATTAATTTGGAAGTAAAATGACTCAATTTAATCAATGTTTGGCATGAATGGCCTATGAAATTTTTAAAAATAGCAGCACACATAACACATGACAACAAAATTCACATTTTTTCGAGGTGCAAGGAACCTCAGAACGGATTTTAACTTATTCAGGGGCGCTGAATCCAATTATTCAATTTGTTTCTTGTCAGCTCTAGTTTTCGAGATAAATAAGGAAAAAATGAGTTATTCAAATTGTGTACTTTTTTGACAAGACTGTAAAATACAAATTCTTATTGACTCAATGTTTAACTTTTCCAAAGACCGGGAGTAATTTTGAATTCCTAGAAAGAAGTTATGGAAGTTTTTTTTTGTTAATTTTTCCAAACCTGCAAAAAACGGCAATTTTGACGAAATTTTGAATAAAAAATAAACCTAATTGAATTTTTGATATTTTTAAAACCGTAAATCAAAGCATTTTGCAGTCTTCAACAAAGTTTTTAAATGAATTAAAATCTTTAAAATTGAATGTTCAATAGCTTTTTTTATGATGTTAAATACTTTATTTATTTCTGTCATTAATCAAGAATCATTTGAAGTGATGCCAAAAGTAGTCACACCCTTGAGGAGTGATTTTTTTATTATAAAATGTGTTTTCCTAAAAGTAGACCTGTTACTAAAAACATATTGTAAAAATCAGTTCTGAAATTTCATGCACCATGGAAAAAAGGAATTTTGAAAACCTGTGTAATGAAAAACCGAAGTCTGGTTTTATCAAAAAAGTGATTGAATAAGTCACAGATCCTAAACCTCTCTATCAGAAATATAAATGTACAAATCAAAAATCAAAATGTAGAGGAAGATATTCAGAATAATTTCAGATTTAAAAAATGAAAATCAGAAGTTACATAAAGATAGAAAACAATTTAAGGCAACACATCCGTTTCGATTGTTAAAAAATGCCTAGTAAAGTTTCCGATAGTTCCGACTAGTATGTGGGCCTTCCAATTGGACATCAAAAGATGACAAGGAACCTCGATAAGAGCGACAACTTTCACTTCTTATTCATTGCAATTCCTTCCAATGCTCAAACAAACGATGGAATATTTCAAATGCTTCGAGTTGACACAAAACTTGAAATTGCCTAATATCCATAAAATCAAACGGCCATTCACATGAGACATGGGGACCTTCTTTTCCCTTTTTTTGTACCGTACGATTGTACCGGTAATTAATGGGCATGCTTTTCCGGATTCGGATGCTGACTGGGAAAAACTCGTTCGTTACGATCTGGTGAAAATCTACTATCTACGATCTAAAAGAAGATGGTAAATCTTCCATCAGGAGGGCACCTTCGTTAAGGTATCAGATGTCCATCAGGCGGTGTGATCAGGACTGGTTTTTCTCCCTTAGTTGGATTTTTTTTTCTCAGGAGCAACCTTTCACAGATGGCATCTCGCCATCCTACGGATAGTGTTGCCCTGATTAGGCTTTCCATTGGTGTGTAAAACCCCCATGTTTGGGGAGAGGATGGGCACTTTCGCACCATCTCCATTGATCCTCTAACTAAGCGGCAGCATCACATAAGCCAGCTAAATCGAAAGTTTCCCTTAACAAGCCGAGCTGAATAGTTACGATATGATAACGAAAAGGTTTCGCTTTTCCCTCCGGGTCCGGTTCGAAGAAGGTCTTTCCCGAATTGGAGGTACCAAGGTTTATACCTACGCGGAATAAATGTGTTCGCATAAACACTTAAATCAGCTTAATCTGTCTGTACTTAGACGGTTTGTTTAAGTGGTGATCTTCAAAGTAGCGAAAGTTGACTTGTTCGCTTCAAACGGGATACATTTTGGAGAAGGATCAATTTCGTTGAGAAAAACCAGATAGGTGGTTCACGGTTAAGTGAAAGTCGTCATTGAAGAATTTCCACGACAACGATCGTAAAAATTGATGAAATTCCAGCGTGATGTTTGTTTATTACTGATTTGAAACGCTTAGCACATACTTAATATGTAATCATCATCATCTAACGAGTAAATGTGTATTCTCAGACGGTTGAAACAGATCACCACTTTACAATGAGTCAATTTCAAATTTTTTGGCCAGGAAAATTTCCATAGTCCATTTTATGTATGTTTTATCGTCCTCCTCTTAATTTGTTGACTTTCCAAAAATTAATTTTGCATTGTGCATCGTTGATCGAGGCCATTTATTTTTTGCAAGGGCCAAAAGAATGGTGCTTGGGACTAGCAGATTATTCACAATGCACAAAACTCATGCTCTCCCTTTGAATAAGATCAATAACGGCGCCGGCCACGTCCTAGTAGTCAATGGGGGAAACATGAAGGGATGTTAGTAAGATACTCTTTAGGTTCAAGCAACAACCTTTAGTCCCTAAATGTTTCAAAGACTAGTATTGAAAAAATCAAAAACAAAGGTAGGTCATTATCACCAACTATAGAAACCGTCTGTACATCTGCGAATCTATATTCAAATATCCAAGGAAAGGGTTGTGTTAGTAGGGGATAGGTTCTAGATCAGGATCCATTTTGGTAAATGGTGCGATCATTTCTCCTACACCTTCTATGGTTCTAGATTATTCATAAGGAAACTCCCACTTCTATCAATGAGGCAGTGATGAAAGGCTCTAAAGCTTTCTGAAACACAAAAGTATTGTCATAATGCAATTATAGCGAATAAAGCATATTTTCTGAAAATCTTCAAGCTTACTTATTTTCCTAGTATATTGATGTATTGTCAAAAACGTATGAATGAAATTGATTAAGGTCGTATTTGGAAACTTGTCAATACGATACTAATTTTTGCCTTATATTGATTTCGTTATTACGGAGAAGAGAAAGCTTGAGCTTGCTAATAACATTAACAAAACGACGAAAAAATAATTCGTCTCAAAAGATTCGGTCTAACCCCTGAATGTAACCTTATCAGGAATGACGAAAAATCTTTACCACATCAACATTTGATACATTCAAAGGCTAAATATAAACAATCAAACATGGTAGATATCGACAAAGTTTGCATATTGAAATAGTGCCTAACATTTCCCTTACTATACCTCATTACCTGGTTTATCTTATGAATTCAAATTTAATTACTACTTAACTTTATATTCAACATAATACTTATTGATTGATGCCAAAACGGCCTTTTTGCGTTCTAAATAAAGTTGAAATATGTTTTCTATTGATTATCGGATATCGTCTTTTTTGGTTTATTGAAACTTATAAATATTTCAGAGCTGATAAACGAAAACAGCAAGTACATTCAATACATAAATAATTAAAATGAAAAATAATCTGGTTACTCACTAAATTCAATTGAATTAAAAAAAAACTTGGATTACCCTTTGAGTAAAAATAGTGACGAAAATATATTACATTAAATTTTACAACGAGAGTATAATTAATTTTTTTAGTTTTTCAATAATAATAAATAGAAGAAAGAACATGATTAACGAAAATTTTCTGCTTTTAATATTTTAATGTTTCGAAACTCGTATTTTGACATCTTTCAAAAACGGGTTTGTTTTTTTAATATTATTTGAAAACTATTTACTGATTGTTTGGCATTGGCATTTGGCATCGCAATCGTCCAATACGGAAGTAAGATAGGTTTGGTTACGTTACCAGAATTACATTTATCATTCTGGACTGCTAGATCCGGTAGCATCTACAGTAGGGTGTCCCAAAATTGCATAATTTCTGGGAATGTGGGGGCTCACCCTCCAAATGGTAGATTAGGATGTGGAGAACAAAATCATGTTTAGAGGTTCCGCAAGGGCGATCTTTGAAAAAAGTCGCACTTTCAAAATATTTCATTTTAAATAAATTCTGGGTCCAAAAACTTTTACAAAATTTATATATTTTATATTTTTTTAATTTTTTTTGGATTAAATACTACACGTAAAAAATAAACCAAATTCGTATCAAAATTGAAAATAAGCAAGCTATTTTTAAGAAAAAAAAATTTGTTGGTCCAAAAATTTTGTATTCAACTGACCAAAATGTGTACCTAGCGTAAAATATTTTTGATACCAATGCCATCAAAAGGTGCGGATTTTCGTGCAAAAAAAGACTTGGATGGTTTACAGGAAAACTAAATGCCAAATTTTAGCTGAATCTGACTACGGAAAAGGGTTGCACTGAATTTAAAGTGTAAAAGCGATTCTGAGACATTGTACAAATTGTAGTTTAACACACAATGAGTACATTTTACTCATTGTGTTTTACAGTACAATTTGCGACCAAAATACAATCTTTTAACAGTCATAACTTGTTTGTCTATTCGAGTAGCAGTCTTCAGGTGAAATGTCAGTCATAATTTAAATTTTAATAAAATAAACATAATTAAGCAACCGATTGGTGAAGAAAAAAAATTCGATGAAAAACCAGTTTTTATGCTTATTCAGAACACAATGTCTCAGAATCCCTTTCACACTTGAGATTCAGTGCAACCCTTTTCCGTAGTCAGCTGAAATTTGACATATAGCCTTCTGATGATTCCTGTAAACCATTCAAGTCTTTTTTTTTGCATGAAAATCCGCACCTTTTGATGGCATGGTATCAAAAATATTTTACGCTAGGTACACATTTTGAACAGTTGAATACAAAATTTTTTGACCAAAAAAATTTTTTTTTCTTAAAAATAGCTTGCTTATTTTCAATTTTGATACGAATTTGGTTCATTTTTTATTTTTTACATGTAGTATTTATTCCAAAAAAAAATTTGAAAAAATATAAAATATATAAATTTTGTATAAGTTCTTGGACCAAGAATTTATTTAAAATCAAATATTTTGAAAGGGGACTTTTTTCAAAGATCGCCCTTGCGGAACCTCTAAACATGATTTTTTTTAGTTGGCCACATACAAAATTTTATTCTCCACATCATGGCCGTAGGAACGGGGGGAGAGGGGGGGGGTTTTGGGGGTTAACCCCCCCCCCCCCTCATGAGGGTTCATCAAAAGCACGTGAAGTATTCAACTTTACACTCAAAAAATATAAATTTTTATTCAAATTTCGATGATGGAGTAAGGTTAATCGATAGTAACAATCTTGACTCAAAACTGACTAGAACCTCGAAAACTAATTCCAGGTTCAGAATTCAGCCACATATTTTCAAAATTTTCTCACTTATGGAGTAATTCATTCCTTAATACTAAATTTTATACTGGTTCCTTACTATCAAAATAAAAATTGCATTTGGTTTTCAAATTCCGGATTAGGTATCCAGTTTAGGATTCTTGTTTTTGGTTCGAATCATCATAAAATAAATCTAATAAAAAGCTGTGTTTTAAATCGTGTCGTTTGAATTTGGTTTAACATTTCCTTTAAAATTTGATTCATGATTTTCGAAACTCATACACATTTTTTTTCATTTAGTAAATAATTTTCCAAATGTGAAAATAAATTAGATTTTTTTATGTCATATTCAGATTCTAAGCTCATAAACTTTATTCTTATGCCTCAATTAAAACATAATAAAACATCAAAATAGCGATATAGATTCATCTTCCAAATTTTTATTTTTTATTTAGATTTGCAAGTAGGGTAAGGAATACATTTTTGTATTAAAGAATATTCATTGAAACCCAAAACATTCGAATTTATATTATGAATTCATACATTTCAGAGAACGTATTGAGATTCCGAATTAGATTGACAATTCAAATTTTTAATTCAAGTTCAAAATTCAGATTCAGATTCAGCTCGTAAATAAGTTCCACAATCGAAATCAAATGATCCAGGTGACTATTTCAGTAAGAATTTAAATTGCAAGAGATTGTAGGATGATTATTCTGATTGTTACTTCGATTTTAAAATTTAACCACAGTCAGTTCGTTTGCACAATTCAACTGAAAATGACAAAAATGTTGTAGAATTAAAGTTGATTTTGCAAAAAAAATCCTTCCACAGGAATTGATTTTTAATGAAAATTAATTGATGGTAAAGAAATCAGTCGATTTTTCTTCCTTGATTTTTGTGGAATAGTTCGTGGATTGTTGTCTTATTATTCCGAATACTGGCCGAATGAAGGTTTGAAAATTTGAAAATTGAATGTCCAAATTTTGCCAGGTTTTAAATAAAATAGCCCGGATTTGCCCTACCCGGTTACGTGCGGCAGAACTTTTGGCAATCTTAAGCTAATGATGAATTAAAGTTTATCACCGGTACTTTTTATACGGTTTTTTCTTATTGACTTTTTTCGGTGAGGTTTTAAATTTTACGTAACGTTTCGGGTTACTTTTCTTCACCCATCATCAGACGTCTAAAAATATTTACTTTTATTAAAAACTTTAAACTTTTAAAATTAAATTACATTTATCAAAATTACAATACTTCACATCACTTACAAAAAATAAAGCAGCACAATTTTATTCTGTTCGGCTGCTTGTCGGTTTGTTAACTGTCTCTCCTCTCAGTTTGGCTATGAGACCGTTGTAGGTAGCTAGTTTTCCTACTTCGGTTTGTTGATTCGATGTTCGCTCCTTTCCTCTTACTTGGATGTGTAGGGTTTCGGCAGCTTCTCTGGTTTCCCGAACTCTCAAATTCCGCTCGAGTACTCCTGGTTTCTTGAAGTCGAAACAGTGTTGCGCTTCTATTGCGTGTTGCGCTAATCCCGATTTTGGTTCGTTTTTTGCGATTAATTTTTCATGTTCCTGTAATCTTTTTCCAAGCATTCTACCTGTTTGGCCAATGTACACTAGGTCTTGGCAGTCCTTGAATGGTATGGAATAGACCACATTTCGTTGTTCTTCTTTTGGAATAGGGTCTTTCATTTTAGTGAAAACTTCGTGTTTAATTTTCTCTTTCGGTTTTGTGGCTAGTGTCATATCATGTTTCACTAGTATTTTTTGCAGTTTTTCACTTAAACAGGGTACATATGGTGTTGAAACATATCTCTTAAAACCATTTTCTTTGTTGTTTTGTAATGTGTTGTAGTGTTTATGTACTCTATCTTTGATGATTGATTCAGTAAAATATGTCGGGTAATTGTTTTTCTTTAATATGTTTTTCACTTTTTCAATCTTCTGTGGTCTATTCGTCGCATCTGTTAATTTTATAGCGCGATCGGTTAGAGCAATAACTGTATTACGTTTGTGAGTGTATGGACTTTCTGATTCGAAATCCAAATATCGGCCACAATTTTGTTTTGGAAGCCAAGTTTTTTGTATTTTTTCATTATTTCTTGTTAGTTGCATATCAAGAAATTTTATTTTTCTATCACTTTCCAGTTCGATCGTGAATTTGAGCTTGTTATGGAAATCGTTAAAAGTTTCTTGAATCACTGAAATTTGATCACTCATACCAACGCAAAAACAGTCATCTACATACCTGCGGTAGAATATCATGTCGATCTGTTTCTCCTGAAGTTTTCGTAAGCATTCATTCTCTAGTTTCTCTAGTGTTAGTTCAGAGAGAATTCCAGAGAGAGGTGAGCCCATAGGAACTCCATAGCATTGTTTGTAAACAACCTTGTTGTACACGAAGAAGGTGGATTCCATCACAAGTTTGATCGCGGCAACCAAGCTGTGGCGTTCAATACTTGTGTGCTGTTCGATCTCTCCCCATCGCTCATCTATACATACCAGAACCAGATCTAATGGTACGTTGGTGAAGAGAGACGTCACGTCCAGAGAGAATAATACGGCATTCAAAGGTATCTGAACCGTTGATATTTCTTCGAAACTGTTGCGTACGTGAAAAATTGATTTACCAACGACTTTTCCCAATATTTTAGCTAAAAATTGGGCCAAGCAATACGTCGCGGATCCTATTGTGGAAACAACAGGCCGCAGAGGTCTTTCCGGTTTATGTATTTTTGGCAAACCATATATTCTCGGCAAGTTAGCGCTAGAAACTTTGAGTTTGAAGTGTTGTTTTTCATTTATATGTTTACCAGCGAGCCAAGAATTGGCGAGTATACCTTGTTTTCGTAGGATATTGGGTGTGGGGTCTGACTTCGGATATTCACCTATTTTTTTGTAGGTTGAGTCATCAGTCAGCATCGCAAGCATTTTTTGATGGTATTCGTCACGTTCCATGACAACAGTTTTACTGCCCTTGTTGGCTTTCGTTACCACCAAATTGTTGTTTTCCCGCAAATACTTTTTTTGTCCTCCCAATATCTTAATATTAATAATCCATTCGTGTTGTGTGTGCCTAGGTTGTTTCGTATAGTTGTAGTGGTTGACCATAACATTCGCGACGAAGTTTTCACTAAAATGAAAGACCCTATTCCAAAAGAAGAACAACGAAATGTGGTCTATTCCATACCATTCAAGGACTGCCAAGACCTAGTGTACATTGGCCAAACAGGTAGAATGCTTGGAAAAAGATTACAGGAACATGAAAAATTAATCGCAAAAAACGAACCAAAATCGGGATTAGCGCAACACGCAATAGAAGCGCAACACTGTTTCGACTTCAAGAAACCAGGAGTACTCGAGCGGAATTTGAGAGTTCGGGAAACCAGAGAAGCTGCCGAAACCCTACACATCCAAGTAAGAGGAAAGGAGCGAACATCGAATCAACAAACCGAAGTAGGAAAACTAGCTACCTACAACGGTCTCATAGCCAAACTGAGAGGAGAGACAGTTAACAAACCGACAAGCAGCCGAACAGAATAAAATTGTGCTGCTTTATTTTTTGTAAGTGATGTGAAGTATTGTAATTTTGATAAATGTAATTTAATTTTAAAAGTTTAAAGTTTTTAATTAAAGTAAATATTTTTAGACGTCTGATGATGGGTGAAGAAAAGTAACCCGAAACGTTACGTAAAATTTAAAAAAGTTGTTTCACTCACCGAAAAAAGTCAATAAGAAAAAACCGTATAATCTTAAGCTAAGTTCACTAGATTTTGATGCAAACTTGAGATCAACCATCGATGAAAGTAAGTTTCCTGTTTTGGTGCTAAAAGATTCTTTATACAAATCCTTTTTTTTTTTTTTAACTGATTTATTTGAAACGGCTCATACGATTAGGTTTGAAGGAGCCAAACTCGTTTTCTTTTTACAATCGTTTGCTTAGCTTAGCACATTTTTAGAAGAAAAAAGAAGATAGAAAGGGAAATGTGAAAATAAAAAGGATTATAGACGAAGATCGATAGCTTTTAGAAAAAGGTAGATTTCATACATGTAGTCCAAATCTAGCACAGCTAGTACATCTCTCACTGGAACGTTAGGTGGTTTTCCTCGGGCCCGAAGGGAGTCTATTAAATTCGTTCTGGCGACAAGATGGACCTCACACGACCAAACAATATGCTCGATGTCATGGTAGCCTTTGCCGCAACCACACAAATTGCTGCCAGCAATATCAAAACGATAAAGTACCGCGTCTAAGGAATAATGGTTAGACATGAGACGGGAAAATATACGAATAAAATCCCGACTCAGGTTCAACCTATTAAACCAGGATTTAAGGCTTACCCTTGGGATAATCGAGTGGAGCCACCGACCCAACTCATCCTCGTCCCATTTGCGCTGCCAGTTAACAAGAGAGTTTCTTCGAACCAAATAGTAAAATTCGTTGAAGACGATTTCACGTGGATACGTGTCGCCTTCCATCGCCCCCACCTTAGCCAGAGAGTCTGCCTTCTCATTACCCACTATCGAGCAATGAGAGGGAACCCAAACAAAGGTGATAGTAAAGCGACGTTTTGATAAAGCACTCAAATTATTACGTATCTTCTCGAGGAAGTACGGCGAGTGCTTTGCCGGTTTTATTGAATGTATTGCTTCAACAGAGCTCAGGCTATCCGTAATTTTCTTAGATTTTAGGGTGGCGGGATTCGATCCGAGGATCTCTGGCTTATAAGTCAAAGACGTTCGCCATTAGGCTAAACGACCACCCCATAGATTCTTTATACAAATCCTTATTATCATTTTAAAGATTGTAGGATATATTTAACACGAAAAACTAGTTTTTATTCAACTAGAAAAATGAACTTAAAAATGAATAATGAAATAGTATTAAAACAATAAATATTTTTAATTTTTTCAATTCATGAATTTTTGAGCAAAAATGTCTTAGAAAAAATCGTCACCACCCCCTCCCCCCCCATGATTTAGCTCTTTCTACGGCCCTCCCCATCCTAATCTACCATTTGGAGGGTGAGCCCCCAGATTCCCAGAAATTATGCAATTTTGGGACACTCTAATCTAGTGCTAAATGCACTTTATTCCGATCTACCGTTAAAATTATGAAATTAGCTGAAAAATAAAAATTCAATTGGATACGAACCCTCCTGTACTGCCGATCGACCAATTTAAAAAGTTTGCTTCATGCAACTTTTTCATATAATTTTGAAATTAGACAGTAATTTCCCAACATTCGACTCTAAAATTTCAGAACTCACAAATGTCCTTTAGTTTTAACCCAAATGCACAACAAACACAGGCATTTAAGAAATCTCTGTTTTTTTTTTATTGAACCTACCCAAAGCTAGTTGTGATCTTCTACAGTTTTGATAACAAACTAAGGACCTTTATTCTCATTTTTTTATCTGCTCTTATCTTCAATCTTATTTTGCTCAGCAACAAAACACAAACAAACACATAAACAATTCCCGTCTCAAATAAATATCGAATGATACTGTTAAAAACTTAATTTCAAAAAGATAATTATTAAGTTTGTTTGCACTTATAAAGTGCAGACTTCTTGTCGCATGATATAAAATTATCTAATATTATTTTATTTATTATTGAAACAATTGATAATAACAGAAAAATATTAAAAAATCTAAATTTGTTGCAGTCTGCCACTATACTTTAGATGCATGAGATGAAAAAAATAAATAAATCATATTTGTATAATGTATATTTGTTATGTTTGATTTATGGATTATTATTAATTTAACTCTTTATGCAACTAGTTCGTAAACATATGTTTAGTTTATAAGATTATCTATTCTCTCGTTTGTTCAAAACTCTAGCCACAATAAAACAAATGTTAACTTTTTATACTAGACTTACTAGTGGCACTTTAGTGCTCAACGTTAATCTATTAATCTTGCGATTTATAATGGAGTATCGTTTCACGTTTGTCAATATTTTATAAATAACGTACTAGTTGGTTTTGAGTCATCTTCGGAGTTCGAATTGCTAGAAGCGTCGACATTATTCGAAACGTTTTTCTTGAAACATTTTTTGGTCCACTTACTTTTCATGGGCCATTAGACTGGGTCGATTTGGGGTCATTGAATTTCTCAAACCCGGGGGTACTAAAAAGCTTCGTTTTGGTTCAAAACTCATCCATGTTTTTTTTTGCAGAGTTTTTAAGAACTGGAGAATTAATATAACTTTTGTTTCTTGAACCGAGCATGCTCATGGTTTTGTGCAAATTTATAAATTCTCTTAAGGAAATTTTCCGCTGAGAAAACTTTCTCGTAAACCGTTATTTCTAATCTTATTAGATAAAAAAAAATTATAAGCTGTTTAACAGGAGTATATCTTTTGGCATTGAAATACAATACATTCAATTGACATCACTGCTTGTTGTTCAGCGAAAAATTTCCTTTAGAGAATTTATAAATTGGCAAAAATCATAAGCAAACCATAAACAAAACTGATGTTGATTTTTCAGTACAGTTCAGTATAAAATTTTCCAGTACAAACCTAAACTTTCAAATTTACTCATGTAAATTTTTCTTTAAAAATTCTGCAAAAAATCATGAATAAGTTTTGAACCGAAACGAGGCTTTTTAGACCCCAGGGTTTGAGAAAATCAAAAATGAACTCAAATCGATTCAGTCTACTGCTCATGGTGATGGAGATTAAGCTAAATTTAATTAATTTTCAAAGCTATACTGACTTATCTATTTTCAATCCATCGACCCATCTCCTTCAAATCGCTTTATGCAAAATCATTCAAATTATTCCTCACCTTCGTTCGGCAATACACCCGGAATTATCCAATCGCTTACGGTAACGATATTCCAATGTCACTCAAATGCCAAAAGGCCAGACAGCGTTGCATGTCCCCCGGAAAGGAGAAAACTATGTATTCGAACCTGCAGAAAAACGTTTTTTCCTTTTCGCTTTGCTACAGAAGCCATACTAAGATCGTCTTCCGATCCCCCATACTCTCCAACATTCTTCCCACATACTACCATGGTAAGGCTTCGCTAACTGCTCAATTCGCGACTGGAGCCACCACGAATCATGCCAAAAGGTTATCTACGACAAGCGATCTCCCGTCGGTAGTTTCCTTTTTTTTCCACTCCTGCACGATCCAGACGATGGGAAAAAAGGGAAAACTTGTGAAATGGATAATCGATGTTGACAAGCCCATCGCGTGGTCCAAGCGCTTGGAAAAACGAAGAAATTCATCGGTTCCCTCCTTCCTATCATCCGGGAGGCGAACCTCGTCGTTCGTAGGTATTTAAACAGGAGCTCCGAAGATGAAAGTGAAAAGTGACTCGGCGCGGCACCTTTTCTGGACCCGGGCTTCCAGAGCTATGTTGGTGATTTTCTACGTGCCCTGTAGACAGTCGATGGACTTTTCTTTTCATCTGTCAGCAGAAAGCTTGATGTGAGTTAAACGAGACATAATTTGTGTATTTGTTTGCATTGAAATGTCTCTCGTTGGATGGCAGTAAATGATCAGAAGTTGAATGTAAAATACTTTTTTTTAGTTTATATAGGTAGTTTCGTTTATTCGTAGTCAAACAACGATAGTTAATATTGGGTAAAACCAAATATATAAATGATTGTTTTAGATTCAACGAATATTTATGGAGGAAAAAAATTAGGAAAAATTAAAGAAAAAATTGTTTTTGGATAACCAGCTTTCGTATTTTTGTGAAACTGCCCTTGAAGCTTCTTATATGAAAAGTTTGGAAGACCATTGACAACTGATATTATTTAAGATTTATCGATTCTGTCAGTTTTGCCACTTTTCGTTTCTGAAAATTAGTAGAGTTTTTTAGATCATTACGTAATTACATAAGCCGTTTTCGCTAACATACGGCAAAAAGTCGCTGCATTCCTTCGACTTGACATAACATCAGGTACGTACGGGAAAGATCATATCACAAGTACGAGACGCCAAAAACTCTCCAACGGAGCCCACCTGGGGATTAGAAAATTCCAGTCACGAACCATATCCGATTCAATAGTACCACACTGGAACGAATCATCTCCCCCTCCTACCGATCGGGAAAGAAGCTTAAGAAAGCAAAAAAAACAAACTCACGCGACGGAAAAAAAAACACATTGATTGGGTAATTGCATCACAATGCTTTCGCTTTTCGAATCGATTGATTCCACCTAATATGTACTTCTTCCTGACGATATGAGGAAGCGCATAACTTTTTTCCACCGATTTTTCCCGGCGCGATTTTCTCCGGGAAAAAAATACCTGCTGATATACCTATTGGGATTACGTGGGAGCTTAGAAAGTTCAGAAGATGGGGGATGTCGTGATGTGATCGAAAGAAGAAAAAAAATTAACTCAAATATGTGGGCGAGGAATAGCTTCCGATTCGACATGGGGAGAGAAAACTTGATCATGAAATATGCATTTTATTTATTAAAAAATCAAAGGTTTATTACTTCTGCTTCTTTATCCTGTTCATCATTCTCTTATTTTTAAAATGGAAAAAAATGATTCAAGACTAAAAGGTATTGTTTGCTCTTTTCTCCTACCCATTTGCAGAGGAAGCGGACCGAGAGAACCGGAAGCGGGCTGCCCGGGACATGAAGGATCCGGAGGATGGTAGCGCACCAAAGCAGAGCAACAAAATTACACCCTCAGATCTGATGGTACAGATCGAGGAAGGACTGGAGGCGGTAGCGGATTACGTTTCAGACGGCGTCGATGAGTAAGTAGCTTCATCTTTTATAGTCGTTATAGTAGAAATTATAGTAAAAATCCATTATCAACAGTTATTACAGTAATGATTTATGATTCGTGAGCAATTCCTTTAAAACCACATAACTTAAAAAAAGGTCTACGAAACACAAAACCAGCAAAAAAATGATCGATTGTGAGTTTTCAAAACAGTCAAGTTGCAAATTTGTTACCCTGAAGACAGGTTTATATCCGAACTCATTTCTGTAAATATTACTTTACATTTGAGATCTTTTCAATACTATGGATCGATTCGGTATAGCCCTACACTCTGAAGCTAACATAGGACCTCCGACCTTGAGCTCTCAAAAAACCATGACGAAACTATACTTTGCAATATTAGGGCACTATTTACATATCAACCTATCTTCTCTCAGCATGAAATCATTTGTGAACTATGATCTTCAGGAATCATGGGCTTTTTTACCCAACTAGACTTGTGTCGATCGGCAGACGCTTATCCTTCACATTTTACTTGCACGTTCAAGAAACTTCTTCTACCCTAGAAAATGCGTCTTGCTCTGAACGCATCCGTAGTTTCTACCTTACTAATTAGCTAGGTAATACCTGGTGATGAGGTCACGTTACGCCGACTTGAATGATTTTTACCAGCGATTTACATAGGTCGTCATACGAAATCCACTACAAAGCATGACATGTCTTATCCCTATAACTTCACTTGTCCGAAACAGGTTTTATTACGTAATCTCCGTCGACGAATTTATCCTAGAACGCAAGCGACATACTCGAAGGTCCACTGAGCCTTAGGAGTTCTGATGCCCTAGCTTAGTAGTTTCACTCGCAGGGTCGCAAGCACTAAACTCCAATGCCCTCCAACGATGTGATCATTCGACCAGTGTAAGTGATTGATACACTGGTTGTGATGGCGCTAGCATTCAAAAATTACTCCACGTGTTCCACAGCATTTTTTCGAGTCACTTGAGTTTAATGTACAAATATTTTCAACAATAGACGGAATCTGTTAAATTTAGCAACGAGAATCAATAGTTTATAATTCGAGAAACACATCCCGGTGAATTATTCAAGTATTTTTGTTCTCGCATAACAATAAGATGAGTTCCAAAATCAGCAGTATAAAATTTTTCTCGTGGCGTTCAGTTCGGTCTGGTCGAAGTCAGGCCATATAAAAATCAACTCCTCATATTAAAAATAATGATTTGGATAGTAAAATTTGAAAAATAAATTAATAATAGAATCGAATTAAAATGATTTTTTTTTATATTTCTTTCAGTAAATGTAAAAAAGTCATAGATTTGAAGATTTTCGAAGCGAATCTTATTGAGAAAAAGAATCGCATTTCTTCAAAATAAGATTAGAGAAGAATTAGAGATTAGAGATTAGAGATTAGAGAATATACTCTTAAGATCATCTTTTTTTTTCAATCTTCCCCTTTGGATAAAATTTTCAAAAGCTCGAAACACTCTTCAATAACAAAGGAATTGATCCGCCTCATTGAAACCAAAATTTAACTAACTGAGATAAATAACTCTCAATGAAAAATATTTATGAATTATTCATTAAAATTAAATGATTTACGTGAAAAGTCAAAATTTAGTTAATGGTATCATTACATGATCGGAAAACGAGGCTTCGGGAATGATGAGTTAGGTGGCGCCAGGAGCTCTGGGCGATTAATAATTTTTTCCTACGCAAGGGGAGTTATATCAGCTTATCAGTGCTCACATCTTGGCACTCCGAAACACCCATGAACTGGTAGTGTGCATTCAAACTCATGCAGTTCTTCTCAAACCGCGTTGAGCACATCTCTCAGATTTAAGCTTTTTTGTCAGATTTAAGCTTTTTTCTCAGATTTGATCTTTTTTCTCAGATTTGAGCTTTCATCTCCAATGCTCTCAATGCAAAAAGGCTTAAATCTGAGGAAAAAAAGCTTTTAAACGATTTTCACTAACACTTAGCAAATAGATATTGGTCACACGATACATAGACAAATTAATTGCAGCCCCCTGCGTACTCCATACACCGGAAACATTTGAGTGACTGTCCATCCCACTTTTGATCCTTCTATTTACAGCAATTCGTAAGCTGCGCTAACCGGTCCCTTCATACGCGCTGTTTATATTCCATTGTTGGAAAGATCAAATCAGAACCAATTCGTGGCGCTATGACAATCGTGGGGCTGTCTGTGTCTTTTCACTTTTGGCACATCCCTTTGGTCCATAACAACAGAACAATTAAAAGTCAACCTAGGTTCAGCAAAGTTACGCAATGATTACTCAAGTATACTTCTTTTTCAACCTTACCAAAAAATTTGGAGTTGAAAGGCGAGTGTTGTGAGATCATCCAGGTCTTTAACGCTGATGGTCACTTTGTGGTTAAAGATGTACATCTATGCTTTGTCTTTTATAACTTCCTCTGTCAGCACATATACAGAATGACCCATAAAAAATGCGAAAATCTATCACCAAAGTTCAAAAACCCTTTTCTTGATATTAACATGACTTAATTTTTTTTTTATTCGTACAGGCATATAGATAAACATATTTAAAAAAAAACTCTATGTGTCCACTCTCATTCTCAACTACTCTCTCCAGGCGAGATCTGAATCGGGAGCATAAATACCTTCGCAATATAAGCCCACAGCTCAGAGGTGGAAGCCTCCTGAGAATCGACACTTGAGTGACAGGGTCCATAGGCCTACGTCCACTTACGTTCTTATCAAAAAGTCGAGGGGGTTGAAATCCGGACTGCTTGGAGGCCAAAGATCATTTTGTTAAAATTTCATATTCTCCTCCAGCCAGGTTTGGGTCCGTTTCGAGTTCTGGTAAGGGCTCCATCTTGTTAGAAAATTACATTCTCGGGTTCACCGAAGTTTGCCCGAATGTATGGAAGAACCCGAATCTTCAAAAAGTTTATGTGGACTTCAGTATTAACTTTCACTCCAGATTTAATGAAAACAGGAGGCATCTTCAATTCATTCGAGGCAACTGCTTCAAATACCATGGCTGCGGTGAGATGCTCAGCAGTAAACAAAAATTTCACATTCTCTGGTGGAAGATGCTTAGCTTTCATGATTGAAATATAGGGGAGAATGAGGATACTTGATCCCTGGGGATACTTGATTCCTTAGCTATTTCTTGAAACTGGAATGGCTTACAAGGATCAAATTTTCTTGAAAAATATGCTAAATGGAGCAAAACAATCATGCTATTAGCTCAAAAAATTTCAGCAAAAAAATTTTTTGAGTTATTGAATTTTGTTCGACAAATTTCACAGAATGCGACTTGAAGATCTTTTTTTATCACTTTAAATTGTTTCTGACATGAAAAAATTAAATCACTTATGCATGTTCCAATGCATAAATCGATAGAGTGTAACATGAACTTGAAAATACCATATTTTCAAAACAATGGTAAACTCTCAACATTTTTCAGATAAAGTTTACTAAAATTTTCATTTTGGGTTCAATCGATCCCTAGATTTCAAAAAGATATTTTTTCTTCTAAAAAGATCGTGATCATTGCTAATTAACAGATTACGATTATTTATCCAATAACTGATATTTATATAATTATTGTCTGGCAAAAAAGGCTAAGAAAATTGATTTTCTCTTAAATTCAGAAAATAGCGCCTTAAAGTATGCAATGAAATTAGGGTTGAGACATAGTTTTGGAATTTTCTTCTTCTGACATTTATAAATTGTGAAAAAAAAATTAACAAAATAGTCAATTGACATTCTTTTTTGAAATTTTGTTTGATTTTTTCCAAGGACTAGGGCCCCCACAATGAAGGATCAAGTCTCCTTCAAAAAAGGATCAAATCTCCCTTAACTTCAAAAATATAGCAATTTTTTTACTTCCACAAAAATGCTTCTAGTTCATTTACGGGTTCATGTACCGTTCCAACTTTTGGAGCATATAAACTTGATGTTACACGCCGTCAGAAAATGCAAAATACGGCGAGTTGCTAAATTTTTCCGAAAAGATATGATAAAAATCTGAAAAGGGGATCAAGTATCCCCATTCTCCCCTACCGATCCGTACGTAAATTAGACACCAGATCAATCCCAAAAAAAATTTAAGACTAGAAATCGCTTCGAGCGCTCAAGTCGCAGTGCTTTAATTCGTTCTGTTATTAAATGGCGCTTTGCTCTTGCCTTTAATGATGCATTTCAGTCATCTTTGATCAATCGTTGCATGAAAAAAAATTGAGATATTCGCTTCCTTTGCCAGCCTCTGGATTGATAAAGTCTGTTTCACATAGATTCTGGTCGGATAAAATAGATCATTTCTCCGCAAAGAAATAAAGTATAAAAAAAAGTAAAAATGTCATTTTGTAGGGTTTCTATTGCACTTTAAGGAAAAAATACTTAAAAATCATTCGTCAGCTTTTCGGATGAATTTTCGAACTTTTTTTTTGTGATACCACCCATCATTTTCTGCACAGTACTGCTGGTAACCTCATTCGCCATCTTGTTCCACCACTTTTCCATTTGAGGGGGTTTTTCATGGTTCTGCCACATTTCTTCAGTTTGCCCTTAACTATTGCCCAATATTGTAACGAGTCATGAGATTATGAGAGAGGCTTGGCGAAATTTGTGGCCAATCTAAATAATTGAATCAAAGTGCTGATGGGCGAAGGCTATTTGGTTATCGGCTTATCGCCGTGCACTCGGTAATAATGGGAAAGATTTTGCGGCTTACATGCGTGCTCTCCTCCGTGTGATACGCCCACTTCCGGTGCACACCCTGGAGTGCTTGGATTTCTCCGGATGACGTCTGCTTCGTGACCCACGCTCTGCTGATGCGCCTGGAGTTCTTCAAGCTTTCTGGAACTTGCTGGCCGGCTCGGAATTTGCCGTCGCACCGAACGCCTAGCAGAGACAGCACTAATACTTAACCCAGACCGCTCGTTAAAGATCCGTGGCACTTTGTTTCCTCCTCCGCCGCGTGACCACTGATCTCTTTTCTTCGAGGAACTTCCCCAGTGGTACCACGCTGTCCAAACGAACCCACACGCACTCCCGTCACTCGACTCGGGGTGATTTCAATCGCACACTTCCGCCAGCCCAAGAATGAGCCCGAAACCTAACCTTCTGTTCCCGGATAATTTGAACTCCGAGAGAAGTCAACTTTTCTGGGCGACGTCGAAAGGTCACTCCTTTTCTCCGCGTTTCAAACACGAACCAGCTTCCGAGGCAGCTATACGCTGAAATTCCGGCAAGAATGGAGCTTGATTTTCCGCTAGAGAAAGATTTTTTGCTGAATCCAAATTTTCCAGCCGCCTATCGAAAACGCACCGATCCTTCCTTTTTTACTCGCCGCGTGGCATCCCTTCGCCCCCCCCCCCCCCCCACGATTTCGAGGAGGCCGAGTTGAATTCGGTTGTTTTGTCGCAAATTTTCTTGTCGGGTTCTTGTTCCGACACACGGTCATGTCCCCTCGACCAATGTTACAGCACTGTGATTCGCATTTACCCATTTTTGAGTGCATTATCCGTATTTACACACATTTGATCTAAGTAACGTTACAATATTTATCGATGGGACGAAAATCCGGACAGTTTGGTGGATTGATACTTTTTTCAACAAAATTGATCTAGTTCTCCTTATACCACTTAACGACATCCCGGCTGTAGTGGCAGCTTGCCAGGTCCGGCCAGAACTTCACCGGACCTTTGTGGGACCGAATGAATGGCAAAACCCTCTTCTGGAGACATTCCTCTTTGTAAACTTTTCCATTCATTGTGTCCCCAGTGATGAAAATCTTAGTCTTCTTCCCACAGCTACAGATCCCTTGCCAAATCATCAACTTACGAGCAAATTTATCTGCGAAAACAAACTTGAATCTACCCGCAACACCGGGTACTTGTCCAAAATCCATTTTGACGTAAGTTTCGTCGTCCATCAAAATGCATCCGTTGTACTCGGTCAACACTTTCTCGTACAAGTTCCTTGCCCTGGTTTTGGAAACCAGGTTTTGTTTCAGCGTCCGGTTGGGGTGTTTGCTTGCATGATACAACCGCAAGCCTTCTCGAAAACAAATTCGTCGAGCTGTACTGTGGTTCGTCTTGAACTTTTTCGCCAAATCACGCAAGATTCCGGGATTATTGTGAACTGATCGAATTACCTTTGCTCGCAGCTTCCGGTCATATGTTCCACTTTTACGCCTGGTTTGTTTTGCTCAATCCACCGTTAGGGTCTCCCGGTAACGTTGCAACACCGAATTTACAGTCGATTTAGGGTATTTCAGGAATTTCGCGATCTTTACCCCTGACCACGTTGGTTTCTCTACGTGAGTGTGCAGAATTTTCTCTTGCCTTTCGCGTTCCATCGTCGATAACTTTTGACTGACTGCTTCAATCTTGATGAAATTTCCACCACTAAGTAAACAAACCATCCGGATCAAAAAACTGTCAATAGGTTCGCGATGTGACAACTAGGGGCGCTGCAGTAAAAGAAAAGATGCGACCAGATTCTATGTGAAACAGACTTTATTACTAGATTCCGCTCCAGTTAGGTCTTGAACAGTTTTATCATAATTACAGTGCGTGCAGACCGTGGCATTCCACTATCCGTCTTCCTTGGACTTGTTCATGGAGAGAACATTTTTAATACGCGATAAACAGTAGCTTGATGGCACCCTCACCATCTCTTTTGTGTACATCTTGCAGATTTAGCTTACACTGTATTAATACATTGTTCACGTCTATTGATAGATGAAAGTTAGTGCTTATACACCCAAATAAAAATAATCCTCAAAAATCGTCAAAAACAACTGAAAACAGACTCATAGTTTTTATTCATTTTTATGTGTTAGGTATGTATGAGGTCTTGGTACTTGAAATACTTCTTGGAGTTAAACCTTAAGAACCCCTACTCGACCTATGCCTATAACCTGGATCATTATGTCACCAGGTCCAGGACCTGCAGTTTATGTATATCTCACACGTAGTAGGACAACGCTACTTTTGGGGAATATCCTTACAGTGTCGTTTCATACGTTTGGAACTGTGGCTTCTCCACAGTGATTATTGTAAGGAAAAAGAAAATCACGCAAGGTAGGGCAATTCCAGTTAAGCTATCTGTGGCGGAGTAGAGTGAATTTTATTTACCGGGAATCATTCGAGTTGTATCAGAGCACGCTTGAATGTGTGTAGCCAACTTTGCTCCCAAGCCGTGTGATAAAATTAAGTCGAACATCTTCACGAAGCTCAAGGACCCAATACCGTTAATGCAGCAAACGAATGTCGTGTACGCCATCTCATGCTCTTGCGGTAACGAGTACATTGGACAAACTTCTCAAACATCGTTCAAACGCATCAAGCAGCACGAGAATAACGTACGCCTAAAACAAAAATCCACGGGGTTGGCGCAACACGCTTTAGACAACGGTCCTGGTCATGTTTTTGGTTTCTCTAAAACGAGAATATTGGAGAGAATTACCAACACGACCCACCGACGGATAGCCGAAAAATTACACATCAAAATGCGAGAGAATCGAGCGGTAAACATCCAACAGGATACCAAAGGTATCTCAAGTGTCTACAACGGTCTGTGGAAAAAGCTACGAGAAAAAGACGACGCGGAAGTCAGGCGGAAAACAGTAGTAGCGTCGACAGTTAGCGGCAGCAGCAGCAACAACAGTGACTGCGAAAATTAAAATTTGATTGCCCCAGCAGGCGTATAATAGCTTTAGTGTAAGAAGATATTTTTTAAATTTTTAATTGATAAGTTAATTTTTTATTTTTTTTCCGTTATTTAAACAGTTCTGAAGATGGTTGAAAATTTTTAATAAAGTAAACCGAAACGTAAACTAAATGGAAGTTATTTTAAAATCACCGAGAAAAATCAACCGAAAATCGAGAAGACAACTTTGATTCGTTAAACATGAATCAGACTTTAAGCGCCTTTAAGTACCGTAAACTGGGGGAACTTTGATCACTTTTTTCATTCATTTTCGAATATTTTGGAAGGGGTTGCTCTTTCGTAATACTTCAAAGCTTTAAAACCCTTACTGAGGTGAGGAGTATTAAACATGATCATTGATTGCAGTAAATTCAAACGACATTGGTGGTTATAATTAAACGTTTGTTACAAAACCAGATTTCGAGTTTCGGGGTAATTTTGATCACTCTGGTTTTTACGTATCTCAACATCATCAAATTTATTGTTTTGATGCCATTAAGCACAGAATGCTCAAAACATCGATAACTGTATTTTTTTGTTTGGACTCAATTGAATTTTTCAACGTTTTCTTTCGAAAACAAATATACTCGAAAGATGGACAATGTTGCTGCATACATTTAGGGGCAAAAATTATAAACCTTTCCTAATATTTTTTGGCCTCAAAAACAAATAAAATTTTACCTTCATGCAATTCCCCAAGTCCTCGTTCTATTCCCATGTTCTTTGTTTCTTCAAAATGAACCATTTGATAGGGGTTTTAGCCATTTTTTCAATTCGGGCTTTTTCATGGAAAATGACCGTTCGTTTTCATTATCCAAAAATTATCATCAAATGACCATAAAAATACCACTTAAACTAAACCTAAACCAAGAAAAAAGATTAACTTTCACATAAAACAACCCATTTGCTCCTAAATGCTTAAATTTGATCAGGAGAGATGTTTGTTTGTAAGCCTTCAAAAAACCAGATATTTCAAGATTTTAAAATGATATTTTAAGTAATATAAAAAATCTCCTAATAAAAACCAAATTAAGGTTATTGGTAACTCAATTTACAGGCTTTCAAACGTAGTAAACAGTTTTTAGATATTTTAACTTCATACATAATTAATGAAGATTATCTGCAAAAATTTCATGTTGATCAAATTTACCCCGCTGATCAAAGTTCCCCCAGTTTACGGTACCTAGTTTAGTTTCGTTTAGTAGGTCGGGAATCGTGTCGTTCAAAGGCAAGGTGAAATTGAAAACTCAGTAGAATCAATCTAGCGATATTACGTTAAATCATTTCGAGTTTTCAATGGTAGAAATCTGTGACCAGATCGTCACCCGATCGGGAGGGAAAAACTAAATTATATTAAGATGAGATATTTTGATACTATTTTTTTCCTATCTAAATGAGTTATTATTCAGTATCCGTAGGATGTTAAAATATCTAAAGTTATATAAAAAAATCTATGCGATCATAGCTAAATTATATAAATTTAAGATATGCTTATTTCATGATTTCATGGAATGTCGATAAACCGCATTATATGCTAAAACCTTTCTCCATTTTTGGTTTCCCAAAAGTGGATTCAATTTTATGGATCTGTTGAGCGAAACTCTTTAATGCACGGTTTGGGACGTTGACTTCGATGTCCGTGTTTCATAAAAAGTAGCACGTATATCAAAATATGATATAATCATTTTATTTTAGAACAATCCGAAAAAAATCTTTATCATTGACAATGAGCTCAACCCCATTCAAGTCTGTCAATCAGAATAAGATATAATTCAGATCGAAGAAACTTAAAATCGAAAATTTAGAGTACTTAATTATAACTGAATCATATGTAAATATCTTGGTGAGATACGTTTGAGTTATTATTTTAATATGCTCTCCTGATCGGGCAGTAATTTTGTTCATGATATGAGGATACTTACTTACCCGCTAGAACTATCTAGAGCAGGGTTGCAATCCGGACGGTCGTCATCCTCATAAGCAAAGTTGCCGAAATCACAGAAAAATCTGTAATTTTACAGAATTTTTAGCAAACAAACACAGAATTTTAGGAATATTCACAGATGTCACAGATTTTTGAAATTTTGTACGTGCTCCCAGCAGTTTAATGTTTTATGTCAATATAAATTTCGGATTTCTAAGTTCAGAATGGAAAAATATGATAAGATTAGTGAGGTAAATTGGCTGAAGTAAAATGTTAAAAACAGTCGAGTTTTGCTTCTAGCCTTCGTCGGAGTCGGATGTTTTTAACTCTCGATCCTCGATCAAAAGGCAGTAATTTCTTTCTATTGATAAAGTGTTGTAGAGCGCGTGGTGATGAGCCCATCACCGGGTGACCATCCAAACCGGACCATTCCGGAATGGATGGATGCCCAAAGTTTACACGGTCGGTTATACTATTTAACGCTTCAAGGTGCTAAAGGAAAACAATTGCCTAAAAACCCGTTCTTGATTGGACGTTCCATCGAGAATTTTGCGGGTAAAATTGAAGGAGCCTTTTACGAAAAGTCCCGGAATTGGTACGTGCTTAAGATCAGGAACAAAAACCAAGGAAGACAGCTGACAACGTTAACTACCTTATTAGATGGTACACCGATTATGATAGGTCGTCATCCAAGCCTAAATCAACGGAAATTAGTGGTCACCTGCCGAGAAGTGGATGGAATGGAAGATAAAATACTGCTAGAAGAATTATCCTCTCAAAAAATCATCGACGTCCGCCGCATAACCAAAAAAACCAACGCAGGGATCATAGGAACATCAACGTTGATTTTAACAATCAACAGCACTATAATCCCGGAATTTATCCATTTCGGACTCCTTCGTGTTCGCACCCGCATATATTATTCGCAGCCTCTATTATGCCGACAATGTTTGCAATACGGTCACCCTAAAAGCCGTTGCAAAAATCTGTTGGCTTGCAAAAATTGCTCCCGAAGTCATGATAGTGCCGATTGCCAAGCCGAACCCTTTTGTGGAAACTGCAAAACAACAGGTCATTCCCCTTTGGATAGAAAGTGCCCCATTTGGACAGCAGAATCAGCAGCACAAAAACTCAGCACCGACAAAAATATCCCGATCAACGAGGCCCGACGAATGATAACCACGAGCAGCAGCACAACCAGCTACGCGAACGCAGTTAAAGCCAACCAGAAACAACAGAGTACAACACATCAGCCACAAGATAAAACAAAAGAAGAATCAAACCAACAGACGAGCCAGAACCAAAAAAGAACGCTAGAAAAACCACACACTCAAACAGCACCGCAACAATCCTCCCAGACTGATGTCATTAGTTTGGGTTCAGATTCACCGCCTCGAAAAAGGACCCCTCTTCCATCCTCTCTTCCTGCAACTTCGGCAAAAGAAGTTGTTCGTGAAGAAATGGTATCACACTCTACCCGATCAATCGTGACGCGCAGTATGCAGCAAGTGCGGCCACCAGAGAAATCCTAATATCCTCTCTTCCTCATATCCACCACTTCCTATTTCCTCCCATATCCCCTTTCCACATATAATTTAATTAAGTGACCCTCGGCAAATTATTACTTTATATTTAAGTTAAATGCCTAATAAACGTTAATTAAAAAAAAAAAAAAAAAAAAAAAAAAATGTTAAAAACATCAAATTTTCCATGAAGACGAACACGAAAACGCCCGTTTTAAGATTCTAAATTTATTTCTTTTTTTCTCCCCGCAGCTACGTTTCATCGGACAGCAAATCGGCGATGCTGCAGCAGCTCAAGAAAACCGCGAACGGCAAGACGGACCTGGGCCAGATAGTGCACATCCAGAAACTGCTAGGTATGAACTTCGAGCGGGAACCGGAAGCGAATGCCACCATGGTCGATGGAAATCAACAACAGCAAGCGAGTGTTGCACGTTCGGAGCGGGATTTCGATGACGATGTCTCCGCAGTGGAGGATGGTTTGGTGGATTACGGATTTGGCGCCGGGCCGGAAAAAGCAATTGGTAGAGGCAAGCGAGAGGGTGACCAGAGTACTGAATCTGATAACAAAAGTGGTGAAGAGGAGGAGGACGGTGGAGGTGGGTCCAACAAAAGCGAAGATGGCGTAGGAGAAGAAGAAGAAGCGAGAGCGCTTGTTGATGTCGAAGAAACGGACGAGGAGGAAGACGATGAGGAAGAGCACGAAACTGGCCGCGCCGGGGCTAAACAGAGGATCAAACGGCGCAGTACGATTTGTTGTGATTCTTTTGACCCCCCCGACCAGAAAACTATTTTTCCAACTGGGCCCACAACAATACTTTTTTCGTGGTGGAATTTCAAGAAACCCCACCCAAATCTTGTTCTATTCTTTTACAGATTTGTACAATTTTTCCACAGAACTTTCGGTTACATGTTGTAGTTTCCAAATCTACCACGACTTCCCAAAACATGTAAGATTTTTCATGTAAAAAAACATTATCCTTTTCAGCAAACGTACCAAATTCTTCTACGCTGCCGTCAATGGCGAAAATTTCTTTTTGGTGTTTTTCAAAAAATTCAGCGCTTCTCTAAAAAAACAAACAAGAAGAGCGCATCCCCATTCTATATTATTGTGTAAAATTCTCTCTTACGACCTATACCCTCATTATAAACCCGTAGGGTTTCCAGGAGGTTCAATTCATCTCCACTTCGATGAACACCTCTATCATCTTAGAATGCCCTCTCAAACTAGAACATTTCGATAGATTATCATCGCCCATTCCCAGTTTCTATTCTTCTCAGTAGTCAACCCTCTGAATCCATTAATCATTTATTTCTTACAGCCATTTTTACATACGCGTCATAGACCACGCTGCTCGGTAACAGACTAATCGACAGTAAACCAAAGCCAAAAACAAGAAATTGCTTCTCAGTTTACAATTATTTACAACTTAGTGTCATTTTACAACCTAGTCATGTTAGAAAAAAAAAAAACCGTAGTTAGAATAGTTAAGTGTTGTACCTATAGCCGACCCCCACCCACCCACATTTCCCACCTGTAAACAGAGATCATTCTAAGTGTGATGGAAAAGCGAAAATTTACATTCGTTGAGTTGTTGTTTATTTTTTATTTTGTCTTTCCAGTTCCCGGTTCTAAATCCATGTTTAATGTTATAAATTATGAGATATTATTTCTGTCTCTGAGTTTTAAGTTCTCAGCTATAAGTTCTGAATTCTTTATCCTTAATTTAAGATCTGAGTTCAGAGTTATGAATTGAGAATTGAAATTTTATAATATTTGTTACTTTTAATTTAATTTAATTTAATTTATTAGAGAGGCTTGCTTGGTAGATTTGCCTCTAATTTGTTACTTAGGTCTTTAGGTTCTAATAAGGTCTGTGTTCTAAGTTATGAGATCCTATTTCTGAGTTCTGGGTTCTGAATTCCAGTTTCTAGATTATGAGTACTTAGTTCTTAGAAATGGCATTGAAAATGACATTGAAATTGGGGAATTTTGATCACAACAAGATCATCCTATTTCGGTAAAAAAATGAATAAATAAATCAAACTAGGAATAAAATGAATGAAATAAGTTAATGTAATTAAAATGTGATGATAAAATTTGAGTCCTCAATTTGAAAAAAAAAATCATAAGTTTCTCAATCGGTGTATATTCAAGATGCTTTTCAACTACACGCTCCTTTTTTCAAACTCAAAATTAAGTTGTTTTGGTTCAAAACAGCACTTCAGTGGCAGCCCTCAACTTTGAGTTCCACTGAGCAATCGCAAAACTAAATTCTGACTCGAACTCAAAACTAAATTCGACAGCCGGACTCAATTACGATTTTTTCATGCCTTTATTCGTAGCTACTCAAAATGCAATTCGGCAGCCGAACTCGCTTAGTCCTTTCAGTTCAACATACACAAAGAGGATTCAAATTTTAGTTCATTAGATCGATCGATGAGTTTGACTGGGCAGTCGCAAAACTAAGTTCTCACTCAAACTCAAAACTAAGTTCGACAATCGAATTCCATTTTGACCTTTTTATGCCTTTATTCGTAGCTACGCAAAATGCAGTTCGGCAAAAATGGCACAAATTGGATTAGTTTTGAGTTCGCAGTTAGAACTCCGTTTTGAACCATCGTAATGAGGAACTTAACTTAAAGTTCAAAGAATCGAATAGTGGGTAGTTAAGAAAGGTGGTCGAAATCCTAGAAGAATTTATGATTTCACAGGCGTATAAGCGAATTTCGCCAAAGAATCTGGGTTACAGTTTACATTCTTGATTCTTGAAGTTTTGTAAAGATTAAAAAGAAAAAAATCTAGTCTTAACCCTTTAGAGTTCAAATTTGGTTTTTTTTTCTGTAAAATTAACAGAGGCTTAGTTTTATCATTAGAAACAACTCTTGTTCAACAAAAACTTCATAGATGGGAAAAAACAATTTTTTTTCCAATTTTTTCAATAATTGCATAAGCACAGGGGCTAAGGAACTTGACTTTCAGTACTTTTTCGGTTGTAGTTTTTAGATCATTTTCCTAAATTTTGAAACATATTAACACTGATTCAGAGCTATATTTTTATGTAGTTCTAGTTAAAATTGACCCACAAAAAACTGAGATATTTTAACTTTTCTGGAAAGTAAATATTGTGCATATTTTTCGAACTGTTGCCGTACTTTCCCAATTTATGTTTCATCTCTCCTTCCTAACTTAGGATATTTTTGTTCTCAAAAAACCAATCCAGAATGGTGGTAACTCTTTGAACTAACCGTCAATCCTCTATTTTAGAAAAAAAAAAAATACTTTGACTAAGGATTTCTGAGGCTATTTTTCAAATTGATCATTTTTCATAAAATAGATCTATTTACAGTTTTCTCATGTTTAAAAGTTTCTCCTAGCTGTTACTTTTGGAAACTGCTAGTCAAACAGTTTTCAGAAACAAGAATTGATAGATTATCATATTTTTAATCATTTCACTAGAGGGTTAAATTCGAAAAACAAATGTCTCGATTTGGTTTTTGGGTGATATGATATTTATTGTAAAATCTTACTCAAAATCAACAAAATATAATTCAAAACTATGGATTTAGCTGCAAGAAAAAGTTTTTCGCTATTCGAATATTATCATCTTTGAAACTTCGCAACTAGCAAAAAGCAGTCATGTGATTTATCTCTTTTTTCTTGGTTTATTCATTCCGAAAATGGTAAAAAAAATGGGAATTTTGGATCTTTCGGAATATTTACAATTTGGTTACATTTCCTTCATACGAATGTCGATTTTGGCAAAACAAATCTCGAAATTCATTTTTGCTTGAAAAAATCAAATATTATACAATTTTTTCAAGCAAAAACGAATTAGGTCGGAAAAATTTTTAAATCCTTCTTTTGTTACTTGGAGTTGAAACATCACGGGAGGGGGATAATTAAAAATAAATCCAAATATTCAATAAATTGATATAAATTGGACAAAAGCTTGCTTGCAACAAACCTGCATACAATCTACATTGCACAACATCGAAAAATCGATGGTTGAAAAAATTCCGAATAGAAAAGGGGATACAAATCCGATCTCCTACAGTTTGACTTTCGCTCTTTCAACAGTTTTAATGTTCGGAGAATTAACCAAATTTTTCAATAAAAATACCTTAACCCTTTAATGCATAGTGTTGTTTTAAAACAACACTAATCGAAATCCAAATATCTCGAAAACGCGTGGAAATTTTTGAGTGATGTATTCACAAAAAATATTCTAAAGATTAAAAGAAAGTAGTCCATGGTATTTTTATTGCGATATTCTAACGTATGTGTGAGATATCGAACAAAGTATGTGAAAAAATTGCAAAAATCAAATTTATTTATTTTTTTGAAAAAAGTAGTTTTTGGAAAGTCGTTGTTATTTCTTCAGAATTGCAAGTTCTAACAAATTTTTTAATGTTAATCAATCAGAAACACCTTCCTGCACCTAATTATCAAGGTTTGGAAGAAATTGGTAAAATCGTATTGTAATTAATTAAGAATTTCAAAAAATATTTTTCAACTTTGATTGGCTATAACTTTTATAATACTCAAAACAACGACTTCAAACCTGTTGTGTTGTGTTATTCGAATTAAAATGTTATTATTTCAATGAATCAATAGCTGATATTCTCATTTAAAAAAAGTCATGCATTAAAGGGTTAAACTATATTTATTCCCCCCATCGGATTTTTTGGAAAAATCAAATAGAGGGGGGGGATGGGTTACAAGAAAAGAATTTGATATTTTTTCCAGCCTTAATTGTTCCTCTCTCTAAGATTTTCAATTTTTTGTTCATTTTTTATCTATTTTTTATTGTTTTCCCTTTTCGTTCAAAATACCTATGTTCAATTGCTAATATTTTTTTTAATTTGTGATCATAATTTAAAATGTTCGCACTTCGTGCTAATTATGTAGTTACTATTTTTTGTTAATTTTTAATATTTTTGTGTTTTTAAAAATAAGTTTTTGATTTTTTTCTCTTATTTTATTTTTTATTTTTTGTTTCTCAATACTATTTTACTAGTTGACTGCTATTTGCTGTACTCTCAGCATAATTTTTAATTCTATACTTTCCGTTTTTTTTTTCAACTTTAGTTTTTTTGTGCCTTTTTTCATTTTTTTTTTTGTATTCTTCTGTTTTGTATTTCGACTAGTCGTTTTTATTTAATTTGTTCAGAATTCATTGAATTTTTCCATTCTTTTGGTTTTCATTGTTGTGTTTTTTTTCTCATTATTCAAGGTTTTTTCCTTTTTTGTTTTTTTTTTTAATTTTGTTGTAATTTTTTGTTATGTATTTTAATTTTGATTTAATTTTTTATATTTTCTTTTTTTTTTAATTTTTGTTCATTTTTTTCAATTTTTTTATATATTTTTTTTTGTTATTTGTTTCCATTTTTTTATTAATTTTGTTAATTTTTTTCATATTCTTTTATTTTATTTTAATTAATTGTTTTTATTCTTTTTTATTTTTAATTCATTTAAAAAACTATTTTTTTTTATTTTTTAGTTTTTTTTTCTTTTTTTTATATAAATAGATTTTTTATTTTTTTTTCAATTTTTTTTATTTTTTTTTATTTTTTTTCAATTTTTTTTATTTTTTTCAAATTTTTTTATTTTTTAATTTTTTTTAGAATTTTTTTCAATTTTTTTTATTTTTTTAACTTTTTCTGTTCTTTTTTTTTAATTTTTTTTTGTTTTTTCTATTTTTTTTTTTGTTTTTTTTTTCTTGTTTTTTAATTTTTTTGCATTTTTTTTCTATTTTTTTAATTTTTTTTTGTTTTTTTATTTTTTTCGTGAATTTTTTTTAATTTTTTTTTAATTTTTTTTTTTTTTTTATTATTTTTAATTTTTTTTTTTAATTTTTTTTTTTTATTTTTATTTTTTTTTTTTGTTCTTTTTATTTTTTTTTTAAATATTTCTGTTGCTTTGGTTTTTTGTAGTTTTTATTGTGTTTTTTTTTAATTTGGTTGAGGATTTTAATTATTTATGTAGTTTTTTTCAAGTTTTCAGTTCTGATTTCTATTTTTTTACTTTTTTCATTTTTAAAACTTAAATTAGTTTTAATTTGTTTTAGGTTTTTTTTTTACTTTTTACAATATTTTTGTTATCCTTTTTTATTTCTAAATATGAATCAAAAATAAGTTCGGATTTATTATCTGTATGAACAGCGAATTTTGTACGTGAAATAGAAGTACGGTATTTATACTTAAGATTGAAACTTTTTTTTTCCATAAAAAATATTGCTAGAAAATTTGAAATAAAAAAATCCATGAACCATGATTTTGAGCAATTGATTAATGCATCCCATTATTTTGCATTAGTTCGATAAAGTTGGATGGAAATTAAAAAATCCAATTTAATTTACCTTAGCAAAATAAACTTTATCTCAAAGCATTTTGAAATAACAATTTTCGCATAAGAATTCAGAACTCAGATTTGGAGATTTAAAATTTTAGAAACAAATATTTGAACCTGTATCAGAGTACCAGTTTAAGAATTTGGAAATTTTGGACAAAAAAGAAGTTTGTGCACATTCCAAATTTAATAATTTTTTAAATGCCTTACTCAAACCGGGTTTTTTTTTTTTATTTTTCACATACAACCATTTCCATCTCTAGGTTATTCTCAAAACTTTAACATAAGGTATGAAAAAAAATCCACACAAAAACGGTCACCTTCAAGCTTGAAACACCTGCTTGAGATGCTTTTATTTGAGTTATTTGTCCAAGAGGATAAATTTACCTAGAAAATGACAAAGATGCTTTTTTTGATTTGGTTTCATTTTAAAAGTACTGCGATCTTTCTCAGTTTTTGCCATTAATATTTGAAATCCAAAAATCAAAAATTTTGTTTCGAACACAAAATCTTTAGAATTTGGTCAAACGCAATCGTATCTTATGTATAGAATGCCGAATTTAGGCGTTTTCTCAGCTTAGATTTCATCGTGTGTTAAGTTTATTTTGTACTAATGAACTCGATTAATTGAGTATTTATCGAAAGCATCAAGTTAGTATTCTAGCTAAATTTTCTCCTCAATATGTAGATGTTTGTGTTTGTGTGTGTTGTTTGACAAACACTTTTTTTTGCATGCCAATTATGTTTTAAGTGTGCGTGATTTAAATATCGATCATTAAGAATCACATTTCATCCAACATATAGATCGTCGTAGCCTTCATACCTTCATACAATCATAGATTATGAAATACATTTGGTAAGATGTGTTCATACCTTAGAAAACATTTAGTTTGATCTTCATCCATCATCCTAGAATCATCCATCTGCATCAATGTTTTACTTTTACTAAAACCCAGTAGATTGTTAGCGAAGAATGACTGACCCTGTAGAGTAGAATAATATAAAAAACCCTAACTGTAGTAGTGCTTTACTAATAACGCTTATGTTATGCTTCACGATTAACAAATCCACAGTAGTAAATACTCCAACGACAAATCACAATCCGAGTCCATCGTAGATTTGAACCAGTTCCTGTTAACCGATTGGCTTGTCTAACCATTGACATATAACACACTTTTAAATAAAAGAAAAACCTAATAAAATATCTTTTCATCTTTCTTATCACTATTTTGAAAAAAATCGTTTTTCTACACGCAAATACACACACACACTAACGAAAAAAACCGCAGGCAAACGAAAGGGTAAGAAGAAGAAGACTTACATGAAGCTGTTCATCCTTGGTGCCGTGTTGAAATCAAAGATCGAGCTGCTCCTCAAGGTGCTGTCCTTCCACCTCCAGCTGAAGTTCTTCGCGATCGCGTTCATCGGCATGCTGATCAACATCGCCCGGTTCTGGATCGACCTGAAGAAGTCGCCGTCGCCGCAAAAGGTACCGTCCACGGATGCCGGCCCGGCAGCACCGGGCCGTATGTGGTTGTTATTGCTTTCGTTTCTGTTGTTACATATATCGCCAAACTGTTGGGGTTGGGTAGAGTTTAGATGCAAAACGTTACGATTTTAATGCCAAAAAAATAATGACACTATGCATTATGCTTGATCGAAGTAAAAGCTACGAAGTAAAACGTGCTAATATTATAGATTTTCTGTGGAGCGCTGTTATTATTGAAACTTTAATACCGTAAAATCGGGACAAAAACAAGACATAATACAGTAAAGCAAACTTTCACTAATTTGGAAAATTATCTTAATCCTTCGATGATGTTTGAATGACCACTTTAATGCTGGAATTTTCCACCAATTCATTGTAACCAACAATTTTTGTCACAACGTCTACTTTTGACAACTCGTTTACAGTTGTTTTAACAGCTTATTGGTCCATCCTCGTAAAATATATTCTAAAACCAACAATAAAAAAAAGTTAGACTTCTTGAGCTCGCCTTAAAGTCGACATCGTAATACAACCTTACACCAAAGTGACGGCAGTTTCTCATACACTTAATACACCACCAACACCTCTTTCAAGCTTCTTGTACAACTGACAATTCTTGAGAAGATCTACCAAGGGTCGGAAGTCTGTATAAATTTCACGCAAATATTGTCGATATGGAAAGAACACCAAATACAATAATGAATAACATAATTCTTCCGTTTTTAATTATTTAAGAAATAGTTTTGGACAATTTTAAGTACATCCCCAAGCAACCAGAATTCCGTTTGAAAGGGTTCACAGAAGCTTAAAGAGCTCTTGTTTCTGTCTGAAGAGAATGCTAATCAGCTCAAAATTTAAGTTCTTAAAGCTACTTTGAAGTTCGTTGAGGTGGCTGAAGAGAATGCTATTCAGCCTCTAAGGGAATGTTAAAAAAAATCCTGATGGGAGGTCTCTTGCAATGTTTCGCAAAATTCAAAAACCAATCAAGCAAACGGAACCAAATTTGGCATGGAAGGAAACTGAGGATGAGGATTGTTTCTATGATGGTTTGGTACCCCTCTTTCATTCTAGTGGAGAAATAGAAAGACGGTGGAAATTCCTACTTTTTTGCGTAACTCGAACATTTACCGAGTAAATGGAAACAAATTTGGTATGGAAAGTTACTTGGGTACGGAAAATGTTTTTATGATAATTTTACAACCACCCCCCCCCCCCCTTTCCTTTTTTTTACTGGGGAGGTAGGAAAGGCGGAGGGGATCTCCAATGAAAATTTTGTCACAACTCGAGAACCAATCAAGCAAATGGAACCAAATTTGATGAGGGAGGTTATTTGAATAAGAGAAATGTTTCTATGATTATTTCAGACCCCTCTATCTATACATTGGTACGTTGGCAGAAAGTTAACGAGGAGGAGCACTGTAATACATATTTTTTGTGTTACTCTAACACTAGGTAAATGGAACCACATTTGACATGGAAAGACATTTTGGTACGTGAATTTTTCTAAGGCGATTAAGAATTAATGGAGAAATACGAAGTACCAAGGAGGGGGGAGATCTAAGTTGGCCTTGCTCGAGTGCGGTTGCAATTTGTTCCGCGGTCGCGTTTTGCTTCGTGATTCCACAAAATTTATTTTTTCTCGATTTTCATGTCTAAGTTTCATAAGTTCAACAGGGCAGTGAAATTTTTTACTTGCCTTTATGTAGATCTGAGAAGAATATGCACGTTCGGCAATTGTGAAAAAAAAGGAATCTCAGTCGTTCGGAATCGTGGATCCAGCTAGTTTTGGTTTTAAACAGTGATAAATAAGGGAAAACTTTCTCTTGTTTTTCAGAAATTGCCTGACAGAAGGAAGACAGAAAGAGACAGAAGGAAACATGGTGAAAAAGAGACAAAATGCAAGTTCCAGCGCTAGTGGGGAGTGGTTTTAAAATCTAGGGGAAATATAAGTTGGACGATGAGTTCATATGATGAGTTCATATATTTAAAGATTATGATTTTCACAATGCGTGTGTTTTTTTTACATGGTTTGTGTTTGTGTGCGTGTCTAAACACAGGATATTGATAAGTTCTAAGATTTATTAGTTGAACCAGTTGATCAAAACCTGTAAGGTTTTTGGATTTGTGATCATGGTATTGATATAGTAATGGCTAGGAATTGATAACAGAAATGTCGACTCGATGAGCAGCATTCTATAAAAATTGCTATACTGTATATGTACTGTTCGTTGGGCGATTTTCAATATCCACATGGTGAAAAGGTGCTTGAAGTTGTACTATGGTTACTGTGATTAAAATTATATGGAAAAACTTAAAAAAAAAATGCGGCCTTAATCAAGATCCAGAAAATTCAGCTAAGTATCAAATTGTTATACATTTTATTCCATTTTTATTGTTTAAAATGGTTTCAAGGTAATATGAATAAAAATGCATAATTATTTATTGATAGAATGTTCAAAGTAGCTTAACTCTATTATTGGGGATCTTTGGGGGGTTGGGCAGGGCATCAAACGATCGGAAAGCTGATATACAATGGATTGTGGGTTCAAGCCAGCCGGAGTATCTCGGCATATTTAGAATCATGAGGAGGATACTTCGGTACCTTTTCAGGATTCTTTATATGTTTCGAACAGTTGGAAGTGAGCTCGGTGAGTCAAACCTGCCCCAAACCAGTGGTAACGGACCCCTTGGTAGTGCTGCAATTATTGTTGATGAGTTAAGCATGAACAATATTTTAATGTGCGATTGAGACTTCCCGTACCGACTCGGGTCGAAAGACCTAACAGCCACTGGTGGGTTTTCATACATACATACATACATACAAATACGAAGTACCAAGGAGGGCTCACATACATTTTTTTACAAAACTCGAAAACTATTCTATGATGTTTTGGTACCCTCCCTTCATTCCAGTGAGATAAAAAGGAAGAGGAGAAGAGGTCTCTCATACAATTCGAGAACTTATCTAGCAAATTAAACAACGATTTTAGACCCTTCCTGTTTTTCAGCGAGAGGATAAGAAGCGGAACGGGCTTCTAATTATGTATTTCGATTTGTATGACTTGAACACTAATCAAATGGAACCAAATTAGGGAAAGAAGGATATTTGAGCTAGAAAATAGTTTTTATGATAATGCCCGAATTAAAAAAAAATCTTTTGACTTAACCATTTTTAAGTTATTTTACATTAAAAGTTGTATTGTAATACAACTAGAAAATATAGAAAATATTGAAAATATCCGAAAATCTGTAAAATGGTAAACTAGATTTGTATAAAAAATCCTTCAGCAGCAAGTTAGAGAACTTACTTTTATCGATGGTTAAAATCTTTAAATTAATTTGTTCTAAAATATGGTCAATTTAACTTATTTGATTTTAACAAATAATAAGTTTTTATACGATTACATATTTTTAAATCCGCAAATAATTTTCGTAAAAATAAGTTCCTTAAATACAATCCTTTGGATGTTTTTTTTTTCTAAAATAAAATTAACTGACTTTCGTTACAAATTTGAAATTTTGAAATTTAAATAACAAACAAAATTATAAGTCTGCGATCTCCTGCAATTTGAATTCCTCAACGAAATAGTATGAATAGTAGAATGTGAATTAAGGTTTAGAATTCAAATACAGCATTAATATTCAAGATTCAGATAAAGCTTATAAATGAGTTAAAATTATCCAGATAGTAATAATTATGAAATTTGAATTTTGGATCTATTTCCGAGTTTCAAAACGATCTGAAATGAAAAAAAACCATTTCTATTTGAGCCAAGAATTTAAATTTGTTTCAGAATCTTCAATCATCAAGCTGGTATTTTTTGTTCGATGTCTTGGGTTGCAATCTGAATTCTTTAGGTATTTATTTTTTTTATTAATTATCTGAATCAAATGATGATTTTTCAATGATGAATCTTAATTTCTGTTTTTAATTCTTGATCGCCATTTTGAAATTTTGAATTCTGCTAAATAATAAAATTTAAGAACTTCGGATCTCAGGATGATTTCTAAAGCTACGATCATTTAGAGTCCGGGCACTTTATTTCGTTGATAACCAGCATTCCTAGAGTTCGAATATCCAAAATTTTGGCAGCGTTATGTTGGTAATGAAAAAGTCTGCCTTGCCTATTTTTTCAGATGTCTAAGTTTACCTTTTTATTGAGAAATTAACGATAAAATAAGACATGGTGAAAAAAAACACATGAACTGTTGATTTTTTTCTGATTTTTTTGGGCTCAAATAGATAGAAGCATAAGGACACTCACTAGAATGCTCACGTTTTTCGACCAAAAGATTCTTTTTTTTTTTTTCAATGCAGGCGATTGTAACTGCCCGGATTCTAAATGATCATAACCTTAATATTGTGTTTTTTTTTCATATTCGGGAAATAATTATTTTAATGCATATGAGTTTCAAAAATTATGGATAAAATTCTGAATTGTGAAGAAAATTTTTTAATTGTGTAGCAAAATTCTAAACCTGGGATTAGTTTTCGAAGTTTTTACATCAGTTCTGAGTAATCTTGAATAACCTTACACAATCATCAAAATTTGGTTAAGAATTTAAATTTTCGAGTGTTAAGTATAACACCTTGCTTGTTTTTCCTGGACCCTCATGGGAGGGGCTTAAACCAAACCCCCCTCCCCCCTCTTTTCTACGGCCATGCATACATATAATGTTGTATGTCTTGAAAATTAATCAAGAAAGTGTAAGCAAATTTGCCAAAGAGACCCCTCTTTTCTTCCAGGAGATGGTCAGCAAGGGGGCACACATACGAAGTTTATGTAACAACCCGAGAATTTATTCACCGTGAGAGCATAAATACATACGAAAAATATTACTTCAATGATTTAGGATCTTTTTTTTAGTAGGGGGAAGGTAGTGAGTTTTTGTGCATAGCTCTAGAAATTTAAAATAACGATTAAAGAATAATTTTTGGATCAGGTTTTGAAAATAAAAAATATCGTTCTAGAAAATTAGAAAAATTCAGTTTTGTACAACAATTTCACACTCATTTTAAAATGATTGAATCTGAATAATGTTATTTTAAATGATGACCAAATAAATCAAAATATTGAAAAATTCTCCAAAATTACATTAATTTTTGGAAGGTGTAGCAAAGCACACCGGGTCAGCTAGTAAATAATAACAAAATAATTCACTTTAAAAAATTTATTCAAACTAACCAATTTTCTATTTTCTTCACACACGTTAAATTCAATGAACGAAATGGGCCAAGGATCTTCTTCACTGGTTTTGACCGGGGGGCAGCCATGTGAATTCATTCAATCAATTCATCAATTCGATAGGTGATGCCCGAAACGATAATCAGCCGCACAGTGGTCCAATTCTCAAAAAAGCTGGCAAAAAGTCTGTTTTCAACATTTTTTGCTCAAACCATTTAAAGTTATTCAATAATCATAATTTCACATAACATATTATTTTCATATTTTATTTGAAATTTCTTTTTCTTTTTTTGTTATTTTGTAAGAATTTTTAAAACAATTAATAGCTCAGTAAGTGAATTCTTGTATTAAAATTTTCCATCAGATTGCTGTAAAACCTCTCACATATTAGAAAGGTTCATTATATCTAAAATTATCTCAAAATTACAATACATATGAAATTAAATCAAAACAGATTGACATGATAACGCTCTGGTGTTGATAACTTTTCTAATTTTCCAGTAATTAACGTGAATTTTTGAATTTTTATGATGGATGAGAATTATTTAACATTTTCGCCACTACTGATCAAAATTCTTAAAACAAGGTATGTAAGTTTTTTTCTTTAATAATCATTTATTATATCAATAGTTGTTTTAACACCAAACACTAAATTTACATTTTAAAAAAGAAAAACAAATCGTAGTTTTTCTTATTTTTTTATTTAACTTTTAATTTTTATTTTTTATTTTATTTCATATTTCATATTTTTATAATAATAGGTACCGTAAAAGTTACTAGCTACTTTTCAAGTTTCAATTGGTTCTCATAAATTTTGAACAGCATCTATGATTTGAGAAATATTTAAGAAGAGATATTTGGGAAACCGTAATTTAATTATGTTTTGGGAGTTATTCCTAATTGAAAAAATAACACAGAAATTCATACTGATATGCTTCAAAATATGAAAAGGATATTTTATGAATGTATTTTTAAGAAAAATCAACCTAGAGATCCAATCAAATATCAATTCAGTTCGTGATCCGGAACGTTATTGGTTAGAAGTCAAATTTGAAGAAAAAAGTGGTTACTCTTTGACGTCGTTCTCCAAAAATGGCAAAAAAGGCAGCCTAATTTGCAAATATTCTGTAGTCGAGAAATGTGGGAATCTATCCAACGCAAAATTAGAGTGGAGTTATGTGGAGTTTTTTTTTAATCTGTAGTTGAAGTTATAAAATTCAAAATATTTATCGTTTTTTGCAACTAGATTCCATATAAAAAATTTCAACAAATTTTAACACAAATTTTGATTAGATAAGGTGTAAAATATGTTTAAAAAAATAAAAATTATTGCAAAGCAAAATATATTCGCGATTTGAATACCTATTCGTTTTTCAATTTAACCCTCCAAAGCCGTTCGGGTCAATATGACCCGAAGCGCACATTTCAAACATCTTTATCATCATTCCAATATACTGATGAACTGGTAGTTTTGACAGACCAAGTATGTTCTATGAAAATAATGATCAAATTAACGCCAAAAAACTAAAATTTGAGTTTTTAAAATCGGTTCATTGAGAAATGAAATACAGCTAAGCAAAGCAAAAACTGGATGTCGTTTTTTTAAAGTAAGACTTTTTTCTACCGGAAGATCTGTCATAGCGGTAAAAACTTTCATTGGACTCCAACATATTTATACATTGTCGGATAGATGGATTCTTGACAATTTCAAACATCAATGAAATAATTAAATACAGAAAAGCTGTCAGAAGTTATGAGTATTTTAAAAATAAAATTGATTTTTCGGACTTTTAACTTTCTGAACCAGTTTCTGAAATCCTGGTAATACATATCGACTTTATTTTGAAATGTTGAGTAATTAGAATAAATTACCTACACAATGAATATAATATCATCAAAATCGGTTAACATTTACAGCCAGGAGAACGAAATCAAATTACAACGCATATTTCCCCGAAACGGATATTTAGCGAACGGCTTTGGAAGGTTAAGCAAATCTTTGCGAAATTTTCAAAAAATATTCAAACTTTTCTTAGCATTTCTTTGAGAACTCCTAAAAGGGTAAACTTATGACTAGCATTTTCATGGTTTCATGAAGCCTGAAAATGCCGGAACACGATGAAATATTTGGATAGATAAATATGAGCACTTCAAAAATCGACTTTCTGCCAGCTTTTCTGGGTTTTGGACCACTGTGAGCCGGCAGGGTGCACATCGGAAATACTTGTATCGAAGTGCATGGTCAACACCGGTCGTGGTCGAAATGGTGTTGATTGAAGGTGCTGCTGGGCGTTTTTATGTTTTGCGATCTTTCCTGCATTCGATGGTAACCATGCAGTTTTATCCGCTGCCCGACTACACGGTGGTTGGTAAAAAGTCTGAACATTAAAGAATAAGATGTTAAAAACACTGAAAATTTGTTAACATAATTGTTCCAACTTACGACTTACTTACGATTTTTCAATCTGGATTTCATTGTAAATAATTCGAATGTTAACAAAGCGCAAAACATGACAGAAATATTTCACATGAAAGTCTCAAACAGGTTCTGTACTAGGTACTGTGAAGGTTCATTGATGGCTCATTAGAAAGTACTTATAGAACGTAAGGATCCTTCTTGTAAGAAGCCGCATTGAAAGGCTTAGAAGTTCCGTTATCGATATTTTCACCTTAAAAAAGACGATAGAAGTTTCTGAGTAACTTTTACGCGATATGAGTACCTGAAAGTCCCTTAAAACCTTAGTTCAGCCAAATGCTAACATCGGAGTTCCATTTTTAAGTGAGTATGTGGTTTTGGTTGCTTGGGTTTCCAATAAATTTGAGCTGCTATTGTACATTCCAAATGTTTGTGAAATTTCTGATTTTGCGGTCAAAACGAACGACAGATTTTTTGCTGATGTTTAAAATGAGCTTTAGGTACTCTGGTTTTGATTTAAAATTTTGCATCGAAAAACGCGAAATTTTTTCCGGAGAATGTCACTTTCTTTGTTTTTTTCTGAACATTTGGTTCTCACGCGATGCACATGAAATTCCAATATGCATGGAGCATACTGGAAAATTCTCTGGCTACAACTATGCCGAAGACGGCAAACCGGTTGTGGTATCGAAAACAAAGTTATAACGCCTCAAACAGAGCAATCTTTTCTCATGAAAAGGATGTAGCAACATTGCCAGATTTTTCGTCCAATTTTCAAAAATTTTATCTAAATTGATTTTACAGTCTTAAAATTTTCTGATGAAATGATGTACATCAAATTCTCTATCATTTGCAAAAAAAAAAAATTAGGGTTACCAAAAATTCAGAGCCACCAATTTTGATAATTTAGATAATTTCGACACCTTTGAAAGTTTCAACAATTTCGATACTTCTACAATATGAATTTGTTCACAACGTTGTTTATAACGAGCTACAAACATTTTTCATTTCAGATAGAAGTTTATTAATGTAATTGTGCAGCAGAAAACCAAACCGCAACAAGAGGGATCAAATCCTATCATAAGTAGGTTTAATTTTCACATGTTAAGAAAAATAGTTCCCGGGATTGTTTTTAATAATTAAAAAAATTAATTCCCGGAAAAAGATCTAAAAATACCCTTATAAATTGAAATCAAGGCATTTGAGAATTTAATAGAATAATCAATAAAAACAGTTTTCGGTTTCACCTGGCTTTTTGGGGTATAATACATTATAAAGGTATGGAAGTGAGGCAATATCCTATACAAAACTAAAGCAATAACAATGTTCTGCACATACCCTGCACAAAATTCCCTCCCATGTTTTCCCTAATCCGGAATACGGCCCTACACATCCCATCCGGGGAACAGCACCGGCCAGAACACGCCGCACTAAACCTACTAAAGGAAGTCCATTTGAACTACAGGTAATCTACTACGAGCATGCCCAGCATCAGCATCATTACGACGAACATGGCGACGGAGAATATGGCGGCTACTGGAAGCGATCCCTGCACGGATTGCACGATGATGACAACGCCGGATACTATGCCCAGGATCGGGCCGACGATCGAGTCTACTCCAACGTCCATTCCCAGTACTCTCAGGTACCCAACAGTCCCAGCCACTATCCGTACGATCCCCACCAGATGGCGTACCATCAGCAGCGGCCATACGCCTGAAGAGGTCGTACTTCTGCCGTTCCCAGGCAAGACGGTTCCCGAATCACTCATTCATCGTAGTCATCCCATCCATCCACCCATCAGTCCATCATCGATCGTCATCATCGCGCGCTTCATTCAGTAGTCATCATCGAATCATGTACAAACTAACTGCAATCCCATACATTCTGCAAGCTAGTTCATCTTAAAGAAAACAAACGAGATAAAAAAATCGAATCATTCATTCAAAAATTCATTCATCACTTCATCAATCATCCCGATCATTCATTGTTGTTGCCCATCTTTGCCACATCGTTATTTATTGACATAACTTATTGATACAATTATTTATTTATTTAACTAATGCCAACAGTCGGCTAGGATTTACTAAATCACATCATTCAAATCATTCATAGAAAACAACAAAATCACAAGCATTATAACATTTAAACAAAAAACAATCATGCATTTGTCACACACACTTCGGAAGGTCGAAAGTCGGAAGTTGAAACAGTACTGATGAATAATTAAAAAAAAAACAGAAGTACTAGAGAGCATTCAAGCTTCAACGAAAAGGTTCAGTTTTCATTTTGGCAGGCTAAAATGTAAGAGAAGTTTATCTAAAGAGATTTTTGCGTTGGATTTGTAGGCCACGTGATTTTTTATTTAAAATTTACCAACTTGAATGAAATATACAAACAAAAGAAACAATAAATTAAACAATTTTGAAATCTAATTCAGAACGCAACAGCGTGTTACGAACCCAACTCAAACATCCTTCTTGATATAACTTCGAACACAGAAGAACGAGAATTGAGGCGTATGCGCGTAGTGATGTAGAGATATTCGCTGTGTTTGTGAAACGCGTAAAACGACAACGACAAATTAGAATAAAATGTTCAAAAATAGCCAAATATTTTTAATTGAATACATATCCGAATTTATGCTTTTTTTTAATTAAATAACTCAATGATATTTCAAAATAAAATTTCTCTTCAATTAAAAAAATGTAAATTGAAGACAATAAAGGTTTTTATAAGTCTTTTATACATAATTTTTATACAAAATGCTCCGAACCCACCACAGAGAACGGATAAAGTGCTCGCATGAGTTACTCCAACTATTGCTTGATCAGCTTCTTCGTAGCTATTATTCAAATAAGGAGCCCAGCAAACATAACATCGCATTAGAAATGTCAGCTCAACTCGTTAACAATGTTAATGCGAATCGTAAATCCTACCAAACCAAGTAAATGATCGTAAAAATGGTTAGTTAAAGTCTACCGACTCGTATATGACAAAAGTCCGCCATGTTTGCAAATTTGTCTCCCGCGTGCGGGATTTAAATGAGAAAACAACCTTGTTGCTCTCTTTACGATAAGCAGTGCAACCAGATTTCTAAAAATCAGAGGATATTTGGAGAGCATTGGAGAGCATTTGGATAAACTGGCCAATGAGAGAAGCAGCAAATATTGTCGCTGGCAACGGTTTGCATGCATTGAGAGCAAAACTTGCGCTCTCTCGCATACTGTCAGGATGTACGGTAAAAGGTGTTGTATATCGTCCAATTTTTTCAACTCTTATCGCTTAAGCCAGAAGTTAAAAATATGTATGTATATTGCCTCCACTTTAGTACGTAAATGCTGTTTTTTCGAGTTATATAAGATGATTTAATAATGTATATGAAACGTATAGCAAAGTTTATTGAGAAATATACCTACAAAAATGTTTGCTGGGAGTTTATGCAAAATAAGTTATAAACACATTTTTTTTTCATTGTATTGATTTTATTGATGATTCAAACAAAGAAACAGTTCGGAAGTGTTTTGAAAAGCTTTTTCTTACAGTTTATGAAGAAATACAATTAAAAATTCAATTATTGGTAACATTCTCGCACTTTCGACTTGACGCGTTTCATTAGGTTTTGTCCAGCTGATTGATCACACTTCTTGGCCGTAGCATTTCAATTTTTCTTGAAAACCGCCATGGTCCTGTTGGCCTTACCATCCTTCTTGGAAACTCTCTTGACGAAAGCCCAATATCGTTCTATGGGGCGAAGCTGGGGGCAGTTTGGTGGTTTAATATCTTTCTCAACGAAATCTACATCGTTATCCTCAAACCATCTAAGAGTGGATTTAGCGTAGTGGGCTGACGCCATATCCGGTCAGAACAATGGTGGAGTCGTATGTTTCTTATATAGTGGCAGCAACTTTTTCTGCAAACACTCCTTTTGGTAGATATCGGCATTTATTGTTCCTTTTGTAAAGAAACTCGCCGGCTTCAATCCGCAGGAACAGATTGCCTGCCACACAAGTGTTGCAGAACAGTGATTATTGAAACAACTTGTTGGTTTGTCTGTTGAACATTGACTGACTATATTTTATTTCTTAATAACTACATGCCTTCTAGGATTATGGTTAATTATTCTAGGACTGCTTTGTTGCACATAATTAGCATATTTACAACAACAAGCACTTTCTGGCCAAATTTTTCCACCTCAATCGACTTCTCGTGGTCACTCACATCCTCCCCAATAGCTGCAGTGTAGAATTGTGGTCCCGGAAGAGCACTGGAATCCTCTTTTACATAAGTTTCATCGTCCATGAGAATGCATGCATCTGGCTTCTGCAAAATCCGATGATACAGCTTCCGGGCTCTGGTTTCGGCTCGTGATTTTTGTTCAGCCGTTTGTTTGGGCACTTTCTGCTTCTTGTATGTCTGAACCTGTGGATGATGATAGTTTTTACGCTCGCCGGATGAATGACGAAACGTTTCGCCACTTCATTCATCGAGATGTCCTTCTCTCGCATCCAAGTGTCCAACACACGAATTATGTTTATAGTTAATATGTTTATAGTTAATATGTTTATAGTTAATATGTTTATAGTTAATTTTTGATACACTCCTTAGGCAGTTAGTGTTCTCTTGATAGCAATTAAGAGCAGAAGTTATACTCCGTTTTTCAACCTCCCTAAAAACGCTGATTTTTTCTCTATAAAAAGTGGCTTTAAAGGTCTGTAATAGGGAAAAGTACTTTACCAGAGTGAATTATTACACAACAAAGTGTCCGGAAAATGAAAAAGGTGATTTTCATTAAATTTTCACCTCCGTTTGGGTGCAGCAGCTTTTAGATCCTAAGAACTGTGGACAATAATCTGTGGCCGATTCCTTAGTGAACTGTGGACAAACGGCGAGCCTTGACCTGCCCTTACATAAAATGGTGCCGTGACCAGGATTATGCCTGGAATCGATTGCATTCCAGCTGAAATGCTCAATGCCGACCCTGCCTTGTCAGCACAAATGTTTCACCGTCTTTTCGCTGACATTTGCGATACTGCAACATTCCCGGTCGACTGGATGCAGGGTATCCTTGTAAAGGTTCCGAAGAAAGGAGACCTGACCGAGTGCGGTAGCTGGCGTGGCATAACTTTGATCTGTTCAACTCTCAAAGTACTCTGCAAAGTGATCCTGAACAGGATCCAGGAGAAAATCGACGCTACACTCCTAACGGCAACAAGCTGGATTCCGATCCGGACGATCATGTGTGGACCACATCACAACGCTACGAATACTGGAATCATACTGGAATCAACGACTCTCTTCTGCTGGTGTTCGTTGATTCCGAAAAAAAGCATTTGACCGACTGAACCACAAAAACATCTGGGCTGCTCTAAGAGGACGAGGGGTCCCAGAGAAACTAGTCCATCTCATCGAAGCACAGTACGAGGCATTTTCGTGCAAAGTCTTGCGCGACGGTGTCTTGTCCGAACCAATCCCGGTAACTGCTGGAATGAGACAAGGATGTATTTTATCACCGTTGCTTTTTCTCATTGTAATGGATGAGATCTTGACTGATCGATTGACTGTAGACCAAGCCAAGGACTGCCGTGGAATCTTTCGACAATGGATCAACCGAACGACCTTGACCTGGCAGACGATATTGTTTTGCTCGCCCAAAGACAACAAGACATGCAGAGCAAACACGACCTCACCGAAAGCTCAAGGCAGCAGGCCTCAAAATCAATGTCGGAAAGACCAAGTCGATGGAAATCAACACAGAAACCGTTCCAATTTCGTGGTAGCTGGACAACAGGCTGAGAAAGTGGAGTGCTTCCAATATGTTGGTAGCCAGATTACACCTGAGGGGGTTACCAAGAAGGACATCGAAACCCGGATCAGTAAAGCCCAATTTGCATTTGCGAGTCTCCGAAACATCTGGCGCTCACGCCAGATCTCTCTACGAACTAAATTCCGAATCTTCAACTCGAACGTCAAATCCGTATTGTTGTACGGGTGTGGAACTTGGTGCATATATGCGGTGACGACGCGAAAACTGCAAGTTTTTGTGAATCGCTGCCTGCGGAACATCATTCGCGCTTGGTGGCCTGGCAATTGGATCTCGACCGTGGAACTTCATCGGCGGTGTCATCAAAAGGCGCTAAAAATTGAGATTCAGGAACGTAAGTGGAGATGGATTGGGCACACGCTGCGAAGAGATGAAAACGAGATTTGCAGAGAGGCGCTTGACTGGAATCCAGCTGGGCATCGAAGAAGATGCAGGCCCAGAAGCTCGTGGCGGCGTAGTCTAGCCGCTGAAATCCGCACAGTTGACAAGAACCTTGGCTGGCAGCTAGTCAAGACGCTGGCTCCGGATCGTCAGCAGTGGAGGTACCTCTTCAACAAAACCGAGGGCAACCACAGGTGCTTTCAGATTTTTTTTATTTACTCCATTAAAGCCCCCTCCCAAGTTCGCGCTCTAACCTCATTGTTTCCGACCACTGTGTCTACGTAGCTTTCCGAGGTACGTCCGCGGTCCGAACAGCGCCTACACTGCCATACACTGAGAATAAAAATGAACCACTTCAATTAGCCGTGAAGACCACCTACCTGAATGGAGTACTCAACGAGGAAATAAAAACGAAACAACTATCCGGATTCGCTTCTCCAGGCAAGGAAGCTTGGGTATGCAAACTAAATCGTAGCATTTATGGTTTGCGGCAATCAGCGCGCTGTTGGAACCGGCGGCTGACGGAAGTATTGGAAAGAGTCGGGTTCCAAGTATCGAATGGTGACCCATGAATGTTTGTGAAGCAAGGGAGCAAGAAGACGATCCTACAGTCTATGTGGACGATCTTCTTATTGCGACCGAAGACGAAGACGAAGTTTTGAAAGTTTTTGTGATGATCTTAGCAAAGCGTTTGAATTGACGTGTCTCGGATAAGTCCAGCATTTCCTTGGCATGGAGGTGAAGTTGCAGAACGGTGTGTTCCATGTACGATAGCGAAGTTATATCAAGTAAATGATCTAGCGTCACGTAAAGACCGAAGCAAACACCATAATAATACCGGCTATTTCGAGAGTGAAACTGACAAGTCCTTTGAAGATTCAACCTTGTACAGAAGTTTAGTTAGAGAATTGCTGTATCTATACCCGTCGTCTGTAGGCCGGACATTTCTGCCTGTACCTCAATACTAGGTCGAAAGTTTGCGGCACTGGAAGAAAGCGATTGGGTTGCAGCCAAAAGAATCCTTCGATATCTCAAGAGGACAGCGGACTATTGGCTCCGCCCAGGAGGAGAACCAGAACCAGTTACTCCAACGCTGATTGGCGGGCGACCCCGACAGCCGTCGTTCCACGTCCGGACTTGTGTTCAGTTTCGCATGAAGAGTTGTTTCATGTGCAAGTCGTCGGCAGGCGAGTATTAGTCTGTTATCGATGGAGGCCAAGTATATCGCCCTGAGCGCGGCATGTCAGGAGGCTGTCTGGTTTCGACAGCTTCTTGCCGATTTCCACGAACCACAACAGCAAGCAACCGTGATAAAGAAGGACAACAAAGGTTTTCTTACTTTCGTGCGCACGGAGCGTTCGAGGCGTCGTACGAAACACATCAACACGAAGCAGCGATTCGCCCAAGGTCTGGTCGAAGGAAGAGTCGTTGACATCGTGTACTCTCGAACGGATGATATGGTTGCCGACGTCTTTACGAAACCGTTGGGACCGCTGAAGCACAACAAGTTTTGTGAGTTACTTGAACTTTTTTGAAAGTGATACCATTGAGGGAGGGGTGTTGGGAAGCAATGTGCACACTTGTGCTTATTCCATATTGAGTGTGTATCGTTTCCTGACTGACAGAGCTATCGGCAACACTGCGTGATGATCGTTTTTGTTCATTTTAGTCCACTATCGCGAGCAGACGTATCGCTGTCGTGAGCTATAATAAAGTTTCTCTTGTACTCGTAAAACCGCGTGTTTGAGTTCGTCCTTTTACCTTCCGAATTGCTTGAAGAATCTCGTATGAGCCTGACCGCTCATCAAATACCCTCTTTTCCTCCAAGCGATTTTTTAAAGGTTCTCGGTCATAATAGCGCTGCTAAGTTTTTTTTTTGTCGGTTTATATCATACAAAAAAACATCGAATTTTTAAACGTTTAAAGGACATGTCATCCAGAATGAAAGTCACTTGCTTAGTCGTAAAATGAGTTTAAAAACATTTATACTTCACCTTCACCATTGGATTGTCCTAAGCATTCATCCTGCCCTTCATTCTCCATGTCATCCATGTTCTCTAGATGTTCTTCCTCTCCCATCTCACCGGCACCTGTACAACTTCCTCCGGATCCAACGTGCTTTCTCCAAGCGACCGCAGTCCGAAAACTTTTACCGCACTGGCCACAACGTTTCACCGGTCTCTTGCTGCTCGGGTAAGCCCGTTTAAGTTGACCCACCAGAACACCATCCTTGGGTTTAACCCGCACATTACACCGAACCCCATGCGCCGTCAGCATGTGTCGGTTGTAGTGCAGATGGAAATGGAAGTCCCTATCGCAGCAGATGTAATCCTCTCGATAGGTTATGCATTCATGGGTATCGAAGGCGGCTTTGCTGTCGTGCGCTATTAGGCAGGTTGAACATTCTAGGGGTTTCGGATTGGCGTGGTGGTCTTTGTGCTCCGTTAATGCTTCACTTGTTTTGAACGATCGCACACAAATGTCGCAGATGAAGTAGGATTGGATCTGAAATAAGAAATTGATACTTTTTCAAACGTTAAATACAATAAAATGGAAGACTTACACTATGTGCCTTCTCCATGTGCATTTTTAATTTATCCTTTCGCTTGTAGGAAGCTTCGCACAGGTCGCAATTATACCGAACTTCCAAGTGCACGGATGTTACGTGCCTGCGAAGGTGTTGATGGGTTTTGAAGGCAAAATCACAGGTGTCACATGTGTAGTTCCTTTCCAGTACGTGCGATTCCTGATGTTGGTTCAGAAGCTTTTTAGATTTGAACAGAAGCCCGCACTGATCGCACTTACAATTGGCTCCGATGCTGTGCACCAACGATTGGTGATTTTTGCGTTCCGTTTTGGTGTAGAAAGAGGCCGAACAGAACTGACACCGGAACTCGGGATTCTCAACGTGTCTCGCCATGTGTACTTTAAGCGAATGTTTGTGCTTTAAGGCAAAGCCACAAATGGGACATAAATGCTGCTTGTGGGCGTCGGATTTTTGGTGTTTTTGGTACTGTTCCCTGGTAGAAAAAACCTCCGAACAGCCTTTGTATTTACAATGGATTCCTTCCGAAAGAGAATCCAGTTTTTTGTGTTTACTTCTACTGGTGATAAGTGTCTTTATTGGCTTTTCTAATCGTTTCTTGATTGTTCGTTTTTTAACTGTTGAAACCTCCGTTGAGATGTCTTCAGTATCTTCAGTGTCTACAAACTCCAACAGAATATTCTGATTTACATTCGACAGAGCTTCCGCTTGATCCAAACTGCTCTGGTTTGACTCTGAGTCACAAACCTCGAGCTGTTCTTGTTCCATCGTATCAAGATCTTCTGATTCTGCCATGATTTTTAGACAGTCGTCATCATGCCGAGTGTCATTTTCAAGCTGAATCTGTAAATGGTCAACTAAGGAAACATCCGGGTTTTCTTTCTCCAGAACTTCCAAATCATACTTTTCACTTTCCCCATCTCCATCAACATCTTCGACTACGATTTCCTGCTTTACTCTCACATCCAGTGAGGCAATCAGATACTGCGGATATTCAGCCAACATATCCTCTACCAGCAGCTCGTCCTTGTTGCATAGGTCCAAATCCTTGAATAACATCGAATAGTACTCGTTGCGATCGTTGAAAAGTTGCACCAATGGACTGCTGTTTCCCAGCCGAACGTCCACAAAGGCCACCAGAAACTGGTGGATGTGATATACCTTCTGTTTGTACTTGTAGAAAAATTCAAACACTTCCAGGCACATGGAGCAAATTTCCTTCGGCATTAGACTGGATACTCTCTAAAATTTCAAATACATAATTATATTTAGAACTCTAGTCTAGAATATAAAACTGTTCAGTCTACTACTAACCGATGGAATCTTGAAAGTCAGCTCCTCCAGCAAATCGCCCAACTTGGCTCGGTCCATCTGGGGACGTTCGATGTCTATCGATATCAGCTCGTCGGGATGTTTCGACTGCAGACACAGTCGACACACATCCGGAAAGGTGGATAAATTGTACACCGCCATTGGGGCAGTTGGAAAGTGAATTATATTACTTTCTAGTATATACCTTAAAGTGTTCCTTGGTTTCGAAAATCACATATTTCACAAAAATCCGTTGAAAAAAACCGATAAACTGAGAAAAAATCGAAAAATATTTTGCGAGATCGGTTTGTTTACAAACAATGGAGGACCAAATTCATTAGCACCAAGTTAGCCCTTTTTCAGGCCAGTGGCTCCCAATCTTAAAACCTTCAAGCAATGAGAACAAAAACACTGTTGTAGTTGTAACTTTTAATTAAAAAATAAATATCTCGCGTGAGCTTTCATTACGTCGAATGAAACAGAAACACCGAACCGAAAAAAACGCTTCTGAAATTTGAAGAGTGTTTTTCAAATCCTATTTTCATTCCTCCGCCGATAACCCTTCAAAAAATACGCAATATTCATGGAAACTAATTGTGTCAGATATTCCACATTATGAATTTATTTTTTTACAATTTTTAGAGCTATTTTTTAATCATAGAGAAACATACGACATATTCAAACATAAATCGTTCATACGTCTGAACACATTCGTCGTTTGGAGGGGAAATTTGTTTCATTCGTCTCTTTTCTTTCGTCCTTTGATTCGTTCAACTTGCACTTACGCCCAAATGTTTCTGATGCAAATAGTGGCTGTTTAATAAGTGAAATATCTAGTGTAGCGGTAAATTGGTGAGTAAATGCATAATGAAATGTGTGAACCGGGTGCGCCATCGGTCAAACCAGCTCGCTGCTGCTGATCAGCTTTCTGTTGCCGACCAGCTGGAGGGGAAATTTGTCTCATTCGTCCTTTGATTCGTTCAACTTGCACTTACGCCCAAATGTTTCTGAGGCAATTACCGGTAAATTTTCAATTTTCTCGGCATAGTGAATTTTAACTTATTGAGTTGTCGAGTGCAGCGGTAAATTTATTAGTGAATGCGTAATAAAAGTGTGAATCGGGTGATTGGATGACTAACAGCAGCAGGCTGCTGCCGCTCAGCCTGATGCAGTTAGTAGTTAGGTTTGCTGCTACTGCTGCTGTTCGGTTTCTTTTCCTTGCTGCATTATTTTACAGCGTTCCAAAGCCTGCTTGAGTATCGATTTAAGAACGCTTGAAAAGAAGAATCTGAAATAATATTCATTGCCAGGTTGATATTCTGAAAACCTCTACCTGTATACCTACACTTGTTTGCTCATGGAATCTGTAGTAACTTTTTTTTAATATAAATTTTATTCGAAAGGACGCGAGCTTTCCTTCCCAAAAATCGTTAACTGAATGACGCAATCAAATGAATGCATCAGGATCGTCGATTCCAACATCATGCCTTTTCATTTACACCTTTCCATTCACTGCAAGTGAATACGACGTCATCAACATTCATCTCGCTCTCACATCATCATTAACTCTCATTCCATTGATGATAAGTTCACGCACAGATTCGATGTATGATTCTTCACGTGTGCGAGTGAGATGTAGCAAACATTTCGCATTTTCTCTATAAGCGATCACTCGCCTTCAAATTTTTATTTTACACACACTAATTCCTTATTTCTCATTCTATAAGATACACGTAACTTTTATTAGCAGATTGATCCAGCTCTTGGATACTACATTCGCTTCTGTCTCTACTCTGACAAAATGATGAAATAAAAAGCATCAAATACTACTGATATTTCAGGAAACCTTAACAATACCAACTTATCAGATAAAAAGTCGCTAAAATTTGATCAAAAAATGTTTTACTACTGTTGGGGACTATGAACAAAGCTTAGCTTAACTTAATTTTATTATAATATATTTTTTTTGAATTCATATTATAGACAAAACTCAAAGTAAGTTGTCTTAAATTTTCTAATTGTATTCGTGCAGTTGGATTTACCTTTTTTTTTTTTTGTTTTGTCTTTACTAAAAAGACATTCGACTGTAAATAAATGTTCAAGTAGAAAAACCCCTATTCCCATTCAGTTTTCTAACTTAGGTGCAACAGATTATATTTTTAAACCAACTTATTGATATGTGTCATCATCTCATGGTGACCTCATTCTTCAAGTCGTCTTTTGTTGATAAAGATTGGATTTCGCGCAACGTTATTTCAAAATAAAATACAGTTGATAGATATTTAGATACTACGATGAAGATTACTGTTAAACTGAAAATCATTGTTCGGTTATTTTAAAACCGTTGTCTTTTCTATTCGGGCGTTTCATCCGCAGTAATCCGAACTAATTATTACAAGCAGAGCTAACTACGCAGAAAGCAACACATATAAATAATCCATTAAGTACCTCTTTTATCCACATCATTGCGCATGTAGGCTCAAAATAACAGCAGAAAACGAAAATGTTTCGAATTTCCATAAACATATCATAAATGACCTTGAAGTAAATCCAAGTCTTATGGTTGATATTTTAATTTCAATTGACATTCAAATTTCATAAAATTTGATAAGCGACCGTCGAACAAACCGAAACGTTTTTGACCTTTCGTTAGAGTTTTTACCTTTGATCCTTCAAACAAAATATATTTGTTATCTCTATCTTGACTTGCTCAAAACCTTCCTTGCCCTGGTCATAATTTCAGACATCTTCCTTTTTTCACTAAACCTAGCTTGCACAAACCAAGCTCATCTGACTTATTGCAAGCTTATTTCCGGTTATTTCCATCAGATTTGATTTGTGGCCTCTAGTGCAAACTATAACTCGTTTAAATCAGTCTTAACATATCTGACTTAGAATATTGTGTTGAAATTAGCTTTCCTAACGCTTCATAATTATTTCTTAGAAGCTCTAAAGTCTTATTCTGATTGTTTACCATCTCAATAACCTTTCCATTCCCATTAAATTTCGTCTGTGACCGTAGAACCAATCAATCTGGACTTGACCTCTCGCAAGTTTTCTTTTTCATTTATTCACAGGTATTTATATAAAAATATTTCTCATTCATTTCAAATTTGGTTTATGGCGTTCGCCTTAACGAACTGGACTTAGCCTCTCGCAAGTCTCGTTTTTATCCACTAACATTTCAATATATTTTTCATTCATATCAAATTTGGTTTGTGACCTTCGCACAAATCGATCTGGACTTAGCCTCTCGCAAGTCTTCTTTTGATTGATTATCATCTCGATAACTTTTCATTAATATCAAATTCGATTTTTGACTTTCGCACCAAACATATTGGACTTGACCTTTCGCAAGTCTTTTTCTGATTGATCATTATCTCAATAACTTTTCATTAATTCCAAATTTTGTTTGTGACCTTCACACACATCAAACTAGACTTGACCTCTGATCATCCACTCAATAACTTTTCATTAATTCCAAATTTGGTTTGTGACCTTCGCACAAATCAAACTAGACTCGACCTCTCGCAAGCCTTCTTTTGATAAATCATCATCTCAATAATTTTTCATGTTTATCAAATTTGGTTTGTGACCTTCGCACAAATCAAACTAGATTTGACTTCTCGCAAGTTTTCTATTGATTGATCATCATCCCATTAACTTTTCATGTATATCAAATTTGGTTTGTGACCTTCGCACAAAACAAACTGTACTTGACCTCTCGCAAGTCTTCATTTGACTGATCATCATCTCAATAACTTCGTCAATATCAAATTGGTTTGTGACCTTCGCACACATCAAACTAGACTTGACCCCTTGCTGGTCTTCTTATCATCATCTCAATAAGTTTTAGTTAACATCGAATTCAATTTTGATCTTCGCTCAAATCAAACTGGACTTGACCTTTCGCAAGTCTTCTTTTGATTAATCATCATCTTAATAACTTTTCATTAATTTAAAATTTGGTTGTGACCTTCGAACAAATCAAACTACACTCGACCTCTCGCAAGTCTTCTTTTGACCGATCACCATCATCTCAATAACTTTTCATTAATATCAAATTTGGTTTGCGTCCTTCGCACAAATCAAACTGGACTTGACCTCTCGCAAGTCTTCTTTTGATTGATCATCATCACAATAACTTTTCATTAATATCAAATTCGATTTGTGACCTTCGCACATATCAAACTGGATTTGACCTTTCGGAAGTCTTTTTTTGATAGATCGTCATCTCGATAACTTTTCATTAGTATCAAATTTGGTTTGAGACCTTCGCACAAATCAAACTGGACTTGACCCATCGCAAGTCTTCTTTTGACTGATCATCATCATTTAAATAATTTTTCATGTTTATCAAATTTGGTTTGTGACCTTCGCACAAATCATACTTGACTTGACCTCTTGCATGTCTTCTTTTGACTCGTCATCATTTCAATAACTTTTAATTAATATCAAATTTGATTTGTGACCTTCACACGAATCAAACAGGACTTGACCTCTCGAAAGTCTTTTTTGACTGATCAGCATCTTAATAACTTTTCATTAATAAAAAATTTGATTTGTGGCCTTCACACAAAATAAACTGGACTTGACCTCTTGCAAGTCTTCTTTTGATTCGTCATCATCTCAATAATTTTTCATGTTTATCAAATTTGGTTTGTGACCTTCGCACAAATCAAACTGGACTTGACCTCTCGCTAGTCTTCTTTTGATAGATTATCATCTCAATAACTTTTCATTAATATCAAATTTGGTTTGTGACCTTCGCACAAATCCAACTGGACTTGACCTCTCGCAAGTCTTCTTTTGATAGATCATCATCTCAATAACTTTTCATGTTTATCAAATTTGGTTTGTGACCTTCGCACAAATCAAACTGGACTTGACCTCTCGCAAGTCTTCTTTTGATAGATCATCATCTCAATAACTTTTCATGTTTATCAAATTCGGTTTGTGACCTTCGCACAAATCAAACTGGACTTGACCTCTCGCAAGTCTTCTTTTGATAGATCATCATCTCAATAACTTTTCATGTTTATCAAATTTGGTTTGTGACCTTCGCACAAATCCAACTGGACTTGACCTCTCGCAAGTCTTCTTTTGATAGATCATCATCTCAATAACTTTTCATGTTTATCAAATTTGGTTTGTGACCTTCGCACAAATCAAACTGGACTTGACCTCTCGCAAGTCTTCTTTTGATAGATCATCATCTCAATAACTTTTCATGTTTATCAAATTTGGTTTGTGACCTTCGCACAAATCAAACTGGACTTGACCTCTCGCAAGTCTTCTTTTGATAGATCATCATCTCAATAACTTTTCATGTTTACCAAATTTGGTTTGTGACCTTCGCACAAATCAAACTGGACTTGACCTCTCGCAAGCCTTCTTTTGACTGATCATCATCTCAATAACTTTTCATGTTTATCAAATTTGGTTTGTGACCTTCGCACAAATCAAACTGGACTTGACCTCTCGCAAGCCTTCTTTTGATAGATCATCATCGCAATAATTTTTCATGTTTATCAAATTTAGTTTGTGACCTTCGCACAAATCAAACTGGACTTGACCTCTCGCAAGCCTTCTTTTGACTGATCATCATCTCAATAACTTTTCATGTTTAACAAATTTGGTTTGTGACCTTCACACAAATCAAACTGGACTTGACCTCTCGCAAGCCTTCTTTTGATAAATCATCATCTCAATAACTTTTCATGTTTATCAAATTTGGTTTGTGACCTTCGCACAAATCAAACTGGACTTGACCCCTCGCAAGTCTTCTTTTGACTGATCATCATCTCAATAACTTTTTATGTTGATCAAATTTGGTTTGTGACCTTCACACAAATCAAACTGGACTCGACCTCTCGCAAGTCTTCATTTGATTGATCATCATCTCAATAACTTTTCATAATTTCAAATTAGGAGTGTGACCTTCGCACAAAACAAACTGGACTTAAACTCAAGCAATCATTCATTTGATTCATTCCCCTTTCGATTATATTAAACTTCGTTTATTTTCTCAAGTACGAACAGAAATCTTCGGATTTTTTTTTTTTAACCACGTAAAACTATTCATTTGCGTTGTTTTGATATATTTCAAAAATTAAAATTTTCTCCTCTACAATATTATAAATTTCTCATTATCATTTTCTTTATGTTTATCGTCCTCAGTTTACCAATCCAAAATCAATAAAGATCAGAGTCTTCCCAAACCTAAAAAAAGGTTGATCGTTATAAGTTTATTAAGGTATTCAACTAACACAATCCGCCTTGCCTGAGCAACGAGGAAAATTCATCCAAAACCTGTTCTTTAAGAGATCATTATCATTGAAAATTCTTTTTTTGTAGTGCCGGAATTTCAAATTACAGCAAGCGAAATTTCATATTCAAAATCAAAGAGTAACAACATTGCCTAAAGGGAGAAACATGTTGGTAATGAATCAAAACGATAATCGATATTCACAGTTTTTTTTATCATCTTCAAACACATAACAGAATAATATTAAAAAAGATTTCGTTCATCATGTCATAATTTAAACAAAATTCCAATCATGGTTCTTATTACTGTATCCTTGTCAAACGGAGTTATTTTAATTTCAAAGAACGAACGTTTTATGCAACTTTTTTGGCAAAATGATCAAATTGAACAGGAATCCAACTCCCTTTTTTGAATCGTTTGAACCCACTCAACATTCATTTTAAAATGTAACTTAGAAAAAACGAAATACTTTTTCGACACATAGTCTCATCATAATATAGTATTTAAACTTCTAAATTTTCATCCAGCAATCAAAATTTTTTAAGTTCACTTACCGTTAGTCGCCAACATTTAATAAATTCCACTTAAACCTACAAGCCATCCTAAACTTACCAACGAGTACGTGCTACCCGCTATTTTTTTGAACACAAAGCACATCCAACCAATTTTTCTGCCAATAATTTAAAAATCATCCCTTTACTTATTTTCATTCGCAATATTACATATCACAATCACAATATGCACGTCGAAACAAAAACCGGCCACAATCAACCCATTTTTCTTCATCCTACAATAAGCAACACCTCTTCACACAATTGGGAGAAGTTTCTTTGCCCGTTTTCTTTCCGATTCCTTGCTTTTTTTTTATCCTTATTGCAGCATCAACACTACAGATTCCACTTAACGCTTACACCCAGTAAAATTTCACTACCGTCTGCGCCATTGTAGTAACTTTTTTTTAATATTGTCGCTGAATCCCCAAACCGGAGTTATCGTCAATGAGCGCTGGCGACATTTACTGGCGACACTCACTGGCGACAAGTTATTATCAGAACGTATACAACTTCGGGTGTACCAAAAATTTTTTATTTCGGGTATACCAAATTTTTTTATTTCAAAGGAAAGTGCCGCAAAAACAAAGGATTTTTTTCCTTTGGTTTTGGTATAAATAAAAAATCCTTTGGTTCAAATGCATTTTCTTCTGTTTCAAAGATTTTTTCTTTTGAAAAATCTTAGATTCAAAATATTAATGCTTTGATACAAAAACCAGTTTCATTTGATTTAAAGTTATTATCTTTGCTCAAAGGTAATTTAGATATAGATTTAAAAGCATTTATTCATTGAACCATTTTCCATTTATTCCAATTGGAAGATTTTTACCCTGTTGTTTCGAAGTTCCTATTAGGAGTTTGAATAATAAAAAGATACAATTTTAGTTCTTAAATTCTTTTTTATTCACAAACACATAAAACACTGGTTCACTATAACCGAATAGGGTCCTTGATATCGTTGACAAAGTTTCGCCTTCTCCGTGGGCTGGTCAATAAACTTCCGAAAGCCACTCCAGCTGCTGGCTGGTCCGACTGGTGATTGCCGTTGAAGATCGGGCCGAAAAAATACGACCGCGGGATTTGGGGAGGTGTTACTTTGCGCAGCTTTCTCCATGTTCGAGAGACTTGGAAATCTATCCGTCGGCCGTGGTCCTGTAACTATACAAGCGTTTTAGAAAATCTTGAATTCACTTAAATATTCAGTATTTATTAACTTACACTTACCATTTTGCATCCTGAATCCTCCTTATTTATAGCTTACTCCGATTCACTCGTTTGATTTTTAAAACGAGCGGCCGTACTTTATTCGATTTTTCGGTTTTCTGTTCTTCTTGCAAGTAAATGCAAAATATCTTCTAAGTTTGAAGTTTTTGTTTCAAAAAATTATTCTTTTCAGTTTAAAACATTTTTCTTCGGTTGAAAAAAAATTTACTTTGTTTCTAAAGAAATATGCAATTGAACAAATTTCTTTTGAATCAAAGAATTTGTTTGAAATCAAAGTTCAAAGTTATTCAATTCAAAAAATTTATTATTTCTTTCAAAAATTATTCTTTTCAATCAATACTATAATTCATTGATTCAAAGAAAACAGGAGCTGGATTAAAAAAAATGAATGTTTTGAATCAAAGTCAGATTTAATTCGTTCCAAAATTCAAGTTTACTTTGCGTGAATACACGGAATCGTCCATCTTGTGGCAGGCAATCGTAATCATAGGCATGGTAGGCGAACAATTCGCTGTCAAAAAACGCTCCGTCTCCACCCCCCACCAATGAGAAACTTTTGGTACTCCTTGCCTACTGTTGCTCAATATGCAACCACCCGTAGCTGTATAGGCACGCTGGTTATTACTTTACAAAAGCGTTGCCAGTAATGATATTTCACAACGTCGCTAGTTGGCAAGGTTGCCGATCACCAGCGCGAAAACTTCGGATTTCAACTTCAATGACAAGTCGCTGAATCCCCAAACCGGAGTTATCGTCAATGAGCGCTGGCGACATTTACTGGCGACACTCACTGGCGACAAGTTATTATCAGAACGTATACAACTTCGGGTGTACCAAAAATTTTTTATTTCGGGTATACCAAATTTTTTTATTTCAAAGGAAAGTGCCGCAAAAACAAAGGATTTTTTCCTTTGGTTTTGGTATAAATAAAAAATCCTTTGGTTCAAATGCATTTTCTTCTGTTTCAAAGATTTTTTCTTTTGAAAAATCTTAGATTCAAAATATTAATGCTTTGATACAAAAACCAGTTTCATTTGATTTAAAGTTATTATCTTTGCTCAAAGGTAATTTAGATATAGATTTAAAAGCATTTATTCATTGAACCATTTTCCATTTATTCCAATTGGAAGATTTTTACCCTGTTGTTTCGAAGTTCCTATTAGGAGTTTGAATAATAAAAAGATACAATTTTAGTTCTTAAATTCTTTTTTATTCACAAACACATAAAACACTGGTTCACTATAACCGAATAGGGTCCTTGATATCGTTGACAAAGTTTCGCCTTCTCCGTGGGCCGGTCAATAAACTTCCGAAAGCCACTCCAGCTGCTGGCTGGTCCGACTGGTGATTGCCGTTGAAGATCGGGCCGAAAAAATACGACCGCGGGATTTGGGGAGGTGTTACTTTGCGCAGCTTTCTCCATGTTCGAGAGACTTGGAAATCTATCCGTCGGCCGTGGTCCTGTAACTATACAAGCGTTTTAGAAAATCTTGAATTCACTTAAATATTCAGTATTTATTAACTTACACTTACCATTTTGCATCCTGAATCCTCCTTATTTATAGCTTACTCCGATTCACTGGTTTGATTTTTAAAACGAGCGGCCGTACTTTATTCGATTTTTCGGTTTTCTGTTCTTCTTGCAAGTAAATGCAAAATATCTTCTAAGTTTGAAGTTTTTGTTTCAAAAAATTATTCTTTTCAGTTTAAAACATTTTTCTTCGGTTGAAAAAAAATTTACTTTGTTTCTAAAGAAATATGCAATTGAACAAATTTCTTTTGAATCAAAGAATTTGTTTGAAATCAAAGTTCAAAGTTATTCAATTCAAAAAATTTATTATTTCTTTCAAAAATTATTCTTTTCAATCAATACTATAATTCATTGATTCAAAGAAAACAGGAGCTGGATTAAAAAAAATGAATGTTTTGAATCAAAGTCAGATTTAATTCGTTCCAAAATTCAAGTTTACTTTGCGTGAATACACGGAATCGTCCATCTTGTGGCAGGCAATCGTAATCATAGGCATGGTAGGCGAACAATTCGCTGTCAAAAAACGCTCCGTCTCCACCCCCCACCAATGAGAAACTTTTGGTACTCCTTGCCTACTGTTGCTCAATATGCAACCACCCGTAGCTGTATAGGCACGCTGGTTATTACTTTACAAAAGCGTTGCCAGTAATGATATTTCACAACGTCGCTAGTTGGCAAGGTTGCCGATCACCAGCGCGAAAACTTCGGATTTCAACTTCAATGACAATATAAATTTTATTCGAAAGGACGCGAGCTTTCCTTCCCAAAAATCGTTAACTGAATGACGCAATCAAATGAATGCATCAGGATCGTCGATTCCAACATCATGCCTTTTCATTTACACCTTTCCATTCACTGCAAGTGAATACGACGTCATCAACATTCATCTCGCTCTCACATCATCATTAACTCTCATTCCATTGATGATAAGTTCACGCACAGATTCGATGTATTGCTGATGCACTCTTTTTTTCTATTTCTGCGATAGCTGATTTGGGCTCCCGTAGGGTACCACTGTAAAAAAAATTACAGTATTCAAGAAAAAAATGAGCATTGTTCTACATAAGGATTATTTATCGACTGAAATTAAATCGGATGAACAAGCGGAAAACATTGAATGATGATTTAATAAAAAGTTGTCAAACAAACATGTATACCAAATATTATTATCGGATTATCTATTGTTTATAAAACAAAAAATTGTGTTTGCCTTGAGCTTGGTCAATCAGCGGTCAAAATCACGGAAAAATGAATATTAAAAAAAACCTGTTTGCGATGGGTTCAATCAGCGGACAAATTCACGAAAAAAAATGAAAACCTGTAGTTGTTTAAATAAGTTTAGAGTTCGACGACACGGTAGCGATCATTCATTGAATGTTGGATTTCGGGCTATGTTTTGCAGTCGGAGTTATCCGTATAAAGTTTAACTGAAAAGCGGTTAGCGTGTAGAAAACCGTCAGACTTTATACTGATTCGACAGATTGCACAAATTTCGCAGTTATGAGTGCGCAGTCCAATTTTTTGCGATGCGAATGGTATTATTTCCTATAAGGTACACCGGGGTAAGTGGGGACGGTTTTTTGTATAGTGCAACTTTAAAAAATCATTAAAAATTCAGCAGTGGGTCATTTTTGATAAAATCGCATTCAATGTGATGCAGAACATGTTGTTCACAAATGCTGAAGAGATGAGCTTGATAGACGCAAAGCGAAAAAAGTTATCACGTAAATTGTTATGGACGGCTGGTGTCTTCACTTACCCCGCTTTATGGGGTAAGTGGGGACGGTAGAGTTTCCCTTTGATTTCTCAGGAAATTTTCAATGTGTGTTTTTTTGGTTAACGTTACGTTAATTTATTGCTCGAATCGTCCGAAATTTTGAAAAAAGATCATGGTACTATTAATAAGGCATCTTTCAATGATTATTGTGTGTAATCCGATATTATCGAAAATATATACTTATTTTAGAAAAAAAAACAAGTACTTTTATCAACTTTTCATGATCTGAATGCTAAATAAAGCTAAATTGTATTGAATGAAGAAGATAAAATTGAAAAAATGCGTAAACATCAAGTATGTATAAAGCCGTCCCCACTTACCCCAGGTAGGGTTTGGAGACACAATTTTAGATTTTTGCAAATAAACCCTTTTTTCGCAATTTTTACCCGTCGTTTCTTTTCCTAACTGGTTGGTTGGAATGTAAGGATTGTTTCAATGTAGAGTTTTTCGTCAAGAGCCAGCTAGTTTACGAGAAATTTGTGATTGAAAATGATGCACATCAACTCCACATCGTAGTTAAAAATAGAAAATTTACAAAAAGTCACCGTAAACATCCGCAATTGTCGGAACCGTATCTCTTTTACAGTTATTGGATAGATTACAAGTAAATTTAACATTCTGCATTTAAAGTTTGAAAAAATAGTTCACATTATTGTTTTAATAGCCACCGTCCCCACTTACCCCGCGTCCCTACTTACCCCGGTGTACCTTAATAGATTATTCACCGTACACAACTCCTTTTTTTAACTTCTCATATACGATTTGTTACATTTTACGACAACATAATTGAATTCGACCTGCATATAAAGCTTGCATATAAAGTATCAAAGACGCATTTATCGCATCAAAAATCTTCGTCATGCCAAATTCGTTAATTCTCAGGCTATGGAAAAATGTGTTTTCAATAATGTAGATTGTTTTTTGTTTTGTCTCGTAATTAATTCAATCTCCATGAATACTAAGAATAATAATATTTCATTCCGATGACTTCATGTGTCCTCTCTTGCAAAATAATGATTTGAAGATTGATTCAAGAATTTACTTCTTAACTTTTCAATGAAATTAGTGAATAAGAGTGATTTTTTTAACTGTGTTTACTGCTCCGGCTAGCCTACCGCACGGAAGGCTACCGTCGCGCGATTAGAAATTTTCCCAGTAACCGCAATATGATTCTTCACGTGTGCGAGTGAGATGTAGCAAACATTTCGCATTTTCTCTATAAGCGATCACTCGCCTTCAAATTTTTATTTTACACACACTAATTCCTTATTTCTCATTCTATAAGATACACGTAACTTTTATTAGCAGATTGATCCAGCTCTTGGATACTACAGAATCCATAGCGAATGTGCTAGTGTTTTCTTCCTCTGCACATTCGCCGTTTGGAAGAAGGGACGTAAGCAACATTGAAATTGGCAATCAAGGTTTTGTTTCATTCGTCATTTTGGAAGTCTTAAATTTTATATATTAAAAGGGTTTAAATTGATTGTTTTATCAATCACATAGGTAGATAATGTTATAATGAAGCTTTTTTAGTGAATATCTCAGTTTTTCAAATTTTGTTTCATTCGACGTAATGAAAGCTCACGCGAGATATGCATATACATATAAATACTTTAAAAAAAATTAGGTTGCAGAAACAAAGGTTTTTATAAGACATGAAGATTGATTAAATTTGTTACAATCGACAAATAATATAATATCTTTGCTTTCGGTCTAATGCAGGAGCAGATCTCTTGGCATTTCCAATAAATGAGTTTTATCAAAATTTTCTCTGAACCCTTTTTTTAATTTTTATTTCCCGTTTTTCATTCTTTCCATTTCAATTTAAAAAAAATAAAATAAAAAAAATTTAATCAAAATATTTTTCCACTTGCTTGTGTGGGCGTATGAAGATTCGCGTCGAATTCAAAACTTGTTCTAGTTTTTCTGTTTACAAACAACAGTAATTTCTGTAGGGCGAATTCTCACCAGATTTCAACGGAATTTTTCGCTAAAATAGTGTTAATTTCACCGTGAAAATGACCACCTTCAACCTGAAATCCTTCCCGCTAGTGTGCCGGCTATGTCTGCAGTCGAAACCCCAGGAAGAACTGCTTTCGCTGGACAGCTTCCGGCTCCAGTTCGGCAAAACGATTGCCGAGATGCTCGAACTAGTCACCTTCAAAGTACCGGAGGTAAGTTTTTTTTAGATTTAAATTTAGCATATTTTTTGGAGGAAATTTATATTTTTCTTTCTAAAATCAGGAACAGCTGGTCTTTCTTCCGATGGAAATCTGCGAGGAGTGCCTGGGAGTGTTCGAATTCTTCTACAAGTACAAGCGCAAGATTCATCTGATTCAGCGATTCTCGTTCGGGCTGGCCGAAATCAAATGTGGCAACCCACAGGCAATGCATCAGCTCTTCGAGCTGGAAGGAGACCAACTGAAGATGCTCTTTAAAGATTTGAATCTTTGCACCCGGGAGAATGTGGAGGCCGAAGATCTGTTGGCCGAGTTTGATCAGTACGAAATTTCCTCGGCCATATGCGTCAAAATCGAGAGTGATAGCGAAACCGATGGTGGGCTTGAGGTTGAGGAACCTGATTTGGATGGGTTGATTAAGCAAGATTATGAAATATTTGAAATAACTAAAATTCCTAGGAGTTTAGTGGAGGAAACTGACCGAAGTGAACTTTCGGAAAAGTTGTCACTCGAGGAAATTTCGATTCTGGATGTAAGTGATCCTTCCGAAAGAATAAAAGATGTACATTTCGTTCAAGTCACGAAAAATGAACATGATGTTCATATCCAAAAAAGCCTTACAGATGTTGAAATGTCTAGCATCATCGATTCTACTGTGGAAGAAAATATATCTGATTTCTACGGAGAGACTGTAGGACCAGAAGAGGATCTAATCTCAAATACGTTGGAAAATCAAGAGCTGCAAAGTGACAATGAAAGCTCCGATGACGACGGTGAACAATGTTCGGAGTACACCTTGATGGAAGCTGGAGAAGATTGCGATTTGATGCAAGATGAAGACGAGGAGCCAGCTGAGAAGAAACGTAGAAAAAATTTGCGCCTCCGTGAAGAAGCAGTCGATGAACAGCACTGCACGATTGAGGATTGTAAATTCTCCACAGATAGGCCGTCCCGTTTCGAGAAGCATTTGAGGAAGCGTCATCCCAAGAAGCTGGAACTTCTATCGTGCTTCCGAGAAGGATGTAAAGGGGAGCTGTTTCCTAGCCGAGAACTGTTGATACAGCATAAAAATGATTTCCACAACACACACATCTGCGTCATTTGCGATAAGGTGATGAGGCATTTGGTCGCCTATGAAAATCATGTCCGTTCACACGAACGGAAGCGAGAATCGACCATCAAGTGTGGAATATGTAAGGAACTGTTTTGCACCGAGCCGGAACTTCAGAGGCATGCTGTTAAGCAACATGCCGTTCGGTTTTTGTTCGAGTGTCAAGAGTGTGGACTGGGTTTCAAACAGTATGTTGCGAGCTCTTTAAAAATCGACGATTGACTCAAATTTTGACTATTACAGGAAAATGCTGCTCAACCAACACATGCTGACGCATTCGGTGGAGCGTAACTTCAACTGTGAGCAGTGCGGGATGGGCTTCAAAACGGCTAACCATATGCGGCGTCATGCGCGTACGGTCCACTCGGAAATCCGATTTGCATGCGAACACTGTCCGATGTCGTACGGTCGCCGGGATAAGCTACGGATGCACATGGAGAAGGTTCATGATGTGAGTATTATACCAGATCGGGTAGCTTTTCTGTCAATGTTGTTGAAATGACGGGACTGCTGGAGATTGGAGTTCGAAACGTTGATGATATCTGTACCAACACGTGAAAAGGATCTATCTCCAAAAGTAAACAAAAACCATTTTCAGTACCTCGCGATAGGCCAACACTTGCACTACTTAACGGTAAAACCCTTTTGAGAAAATAAGATTCCGTTACATTAAAAACTCAATTTGAGTAAAGGATCTATAAACATTCTTAAACCAGAACTGTCTTTACATGGATATACACCCTTTACTCCGAAACCATTTTTCGCTACTACTCCGCAAACAAACTCAAAATAATCAATTTAACTATTTATTCAACATAAAAACATAGTTACAAATGAATGCGAGCTTGTAACTAAAGCTAAAAATAAGAAAATAGCAAAGGGTGTATAAACAGGTTAGACAAAATGTTACGTGAAGTAGGTTCTATCTACGATAGCGCGTTATTTTTTTCATGAAAATTGATATTCCTCTATTCCAACATATAGAGGATGCTTCTAAAAATCGTTTGTCTTTCATAAAAATCAAAAATTTCAAGTGATTTTCAATTAGCGATTTGAAATAGGTTGTATTTTTTTCAAACGCGTTTTTCTCAATACGCCATCATGGATATAGATCTTTTGTGTGTGTTGGTAAATATTTGACACTTTATTCAACATAAAAACATAGTTGCAAATGAACGCGAGTTTAAAACTTAAGCTAGAAATGAGAAAATAGCAAAGGGTGTATAAACAAGTAAGATAAAATATTACGTGATCAAGGTTCTATCTACGATAGCGCGTTGTTTTTTCATGAAAATTGATATTCCTCTATTCCAACATATAGAGGATGCTCCTAAAAATCGTTAAGCTATCATAAAGATAAAAAATTTCAAGTAATTTTTAATTAGCGATTTAAAATAGTTTGTACTTTTTTCAAACGCGTTTTTCTCGATTCGCCATATATGGAGATAGATCCTTTTCACGTGTTTGTACAGATATCCTTTTTGATGAACCTAAATAATAACTCTAGTTCCGTTTTGGAAAATTTTATAGATCCAAACGTACTTCGTGTGTGACATCTGTTGCGTGACGTTCGAAACGAACGACAAGCTGGAGGAGCACAAACAGCGGCACGAGAGTCCCCAGGAAATGGAGTGTGGCATCTGTCTGGCGGCTTGCACCACTCCCAAGGAATTTAACGAGCACATGTGCATCACTTACCAGTATGTTTCGGAAGTGTTACCTTGGGAGTTCTAAGGTTAAATAAAATTTGTCTTTTACCTCGGTTTCAGGGATAACTACGTGTGCTGTGGACGAGATTTCCGGTATCATTCCTTCTTCAACCGTCACATGTTCCTAACCCATGGGGTCAGCATAAATGCACGAGTCAAACCGAAGGCGGGTGTCCTGATGGGGAAACAACGTGCCATGAGGGTTAGGAAACTTGAAATCATTTGATGTAAGGAAAATTCTAATTTTGTTTTTCTCTTTCAACAGAAACCGGTCGAACGCTGCACTAAATGTGAGTATGTTTTCGCAACTCGAAAACTCAAGAAACAACACATGGAGAGTTGCGAAGGGCAAGTGGTCATTTTCGAAATAGAACCCGTTGGGGACGACAAAACGATACAACCGTCAGCTGAAGTTTAACAAAAAAGGAACACTTTTTCTCTATGAAGAAAAATATACCTACTGTCAAAATTCACGGGATTAGTTTAATTTATTATGGCTAAACCTAGCGATGGAAAGAGATTCTTTAGACTGTTAACAACCACGGTAGACAATTATTTGAGTAGGTAGGTAGTTTGCTTAAGCGTTTCCGATTACCGCATTTATGATTTGTTTCTCGTGTGCTGCTGACACTGGGCTCTGACGATTGACAGATCGATTAGCTACTAAGGAACAAACAGGTACGCTTTGGCCACAAGTAGAGAGATTATGATGATTGATTCGAGTAAATTTGAAAGCGTGATACGTTACCGACTTACAGTAATTCAACTATCGAAGTTGTCGCTGTAGTAGGAATTGAAGTTGACTCTGTAAAAACCAGAAAAAATAACCGATAAGTGATACGTTCTTATGAGAAGACTTTTAAAAAAGCTTACCTGTGAATGAGATTGATAAACTTCTCCGATGGGTTTTGGGTGGCGATGACGGTGATTTTGCGCAGCAATGCCATCAGCTGGTTGGTGAAATCCGTTCGGAAATGTTCCACCCGTTCCGAGAACGTTTCGGTCGGTTCCATCGAGGTGGCATCCTGTGGCGGAGAAAAAATGTTC